>NC_088885.1:67490379-67793409 GCF_037157495.1 Lathamus discolor
AAAGTGTTTTGATGCCAGTTTGGTTTAAATGGCGTGGACTGAGCAGCTTTTCCCTGCAACACCCAGGAAAAACAAGTTACCCACCCAGTTGTGTAGAACCGATTGAAACGCCTCGGCTAGGTATCCCGTGAGGGTACTGTATGGAGGGCAGAGCTTTAGAGCTTGGCGACAAATCCCCCCAGCGC
Organism: Lathamus discolor; assembly: GCF_037157495.1. Taxonomy (NCBI): domain Eukaryota; kingdom Metazoa; phylum Chordata; class Aves; order Psittaciformes; family Psittacidae; genus Lathamus; species Lathamus discolor. The sequence continues at coordinate 67,490,565 of NC_088885.1, forward strand.
ATTTGTTCAAATCCTTGAAATGCAGAATGACCGCTGGTCTCTCTGCCATAAGCTTATTTCTTGAGTTGTCTGTCGGGGGGGGAAAGGGAAAGTCACCGAGTTTGTTATGGGAGATGCTGGTGGAGGCTGCAGAAGGCAGCCCCAGCTGGGTTCCTGTCTGAAATGAGGAAACTTTTGTGTCTGAACAAACTCTTCTTCTAGACAAAACACCTTTGGTTTCCACACACAGTAGCAGAAAATGCCACTGCCTCTGCCCGGCTCTGGTGGAAAGTGAGCATAATCACCTCTTGGAAACAAGAAGGAAAAACCGTGGCATGAAACTGAACAGGAGCAGATGCCGAATTCTGCAGCCGGGAAGGAGGAATGCCAGCCCCAAGTGTGAAGTGGGAGAGGGGTGGCTGGAGAGCAGCCGTGCAGAAAAGGATCTCTCTGGAGGTGCTGCTCGGCAGCAGGCTCGGTGTGAGTCAGCAATGTGCAGCCAAGAGAGCAAAGCACGTGCAGGGGTGCATCCCACCCAGCATGACCTGCCGCTTAGAAGAGGTGATTGTAATGGGCTGTAATGGGCGCTGGTGCAGGCTCGCCTTGAGTACTGGGTGCAGTTCTAGGCCCCACCATTTGAGAAGACCACGAGGGTCCTCAAATGCATCCAGGAGGGCAAGAAAGCTGGTGACAGGGCTGGAAGGCCTGTGCTGTGAGGAGCGGCTGAGGACACTGGGTTTGTCCGGTTTGGAGAAAAGGAAGGTGGGAGGTGACCCCATTGCTCTCTACGGCTCTTCCCAAGGAGGGGAAAAGGAGAGGGAGGTGCTGATTTCTTCTCGCTGGCATCCGTCGATGGGAGGTAAGGGAATGGTTCAGGGCAGCGCCTGGGGAGGTTAGGGTAGACATTAGGAAGCATTTCTTTACCTCGAGGGTGGCCGAAATCTGGAAGAGGCTTCCTAGAGAGGTGACCAATGCCCTGTGCCCATCAGTGTTTCAGAGGCATTTGGACAGCACCCTTAATACCATGCTTTAACTTTTGGCCAGCCCCCCAAAAAGTGGATGAGCAGTTGGACTTGATGGTCATTGTAGGTCTCTTCCAGCTTCCAGGTATTTTCTGCCTCCTTCCTTCTTTCCCTAAGAGCACAGGCTGAGGAAATACTGGATGCCCTTTCTTCCCAGCCCTGCGCTAGCGGAAGGGATTCACTGGGTAATCGTGTCCCGTCACAGGCGTTGGCTCTGTCACTCTGTGGGAAGGAGGCCTGTGCCTTCTGATGGGGGTGAGAGATGGCGATTGTCTCAGGAGGATCTGAGGCGTCTGAACAGATTTGCACAAATCGTGTGTGAACTGGGTTTTGAAACTCTTCTGTGTTCATCCAGTTTGCTTGGGTTTCACAGGCTAGCAAAAGGCCCCGTCTCTGGTATCCGTGAGGCTCAAAGATCAAGCCCTCAGCCTGAAGCAGGATGTGCTCCTAACCTAAGTGGTTGCAAACCTTGTTTCTGTGGGCAATGCCTGCTGATTTCCCTGGGATTCCCCCACTCCCGACCCCACCCCTCCCCCAAATAGTGGTTTGTAAAAATGCCTGAGTTGTTTCTTTTGGAGAAAGAGAACAGAAGACAAGAGCGTGGGAACAACAACGCTCCATCAGGAGTCCATCTGGCCCAGTGCTCTCTGTCCAGTGGCACCCCGTCCGTGTCTAAAGGAGAGTAGCTGAGGAGTGCAGGTCTACTTGTGTCAGGGTCCAGAGGGTGTTCACAGGCCTCGATGCCTTGGGACCTGCGCTGCACATAGCCCCTCAGAGCTGCGTCAGAGCTTGTCATGCAGAACTAGATGCATACCATAGCATAGCTGTTTCATTCCATTCCATTCCATTCCATTCCATTCCATTCCATTCCATTCCATTCCATTCCATTCCATTCCATGCCATTCCATTCCATTCCATTCCATTCCATTCCATTCCCTGCACTCCTGATGAGTTGTATGGTGACGTGAGCATTATTTACCTGAAATGCCAAGGGGTGTTTGGCACCAGAAACACTTTCCAAGACACAAATCAGACAGAAATCAGGTTAGAGGTGGAAAGAGTATTTTATTTCTTTATAAAGAAAGTCTTTCTATTTCTCTTCTTTTAGTTTAGTCAGTTTTAGTCTAGTTTAGTTTATATTTTCTAAATCTGTCAGAGCTGACGCCCAGAAGCCTTAAGCCGATGCACATGCGTAGGCAGCATCGGGTTGACGCACCCTTGAGTTTAGCTGGAAAACACCTTCCGCTGCAGCCTGAGAAAGGAAAGCCGGGGCAGGAGCGGTGCCGTGGTGGGGCGAGAGAAGTGGAAGAGCCCAGCCAGAAAGGGCCAGGGAAGAGCTGACTCGGGGTGGTGCTCAATGCTACAGAGGACAGCAGCAAGTCCCGGGGCCACGCTGGGGCCAGCCTGGGAGTCCCGGGGCCACGCAGGGGCCACCCTGGGAGTGCCGAAGGCTGCCTCCCCCCGGATGCGGGGCACGAGGGCCAGCTGCGTGGAGCACGAGCCGCTGCCTTTGTGCTACAATAGCCCAAAGGAGCCCCGTGAAGGGGCTGTGCTCGGCTGCGGAGGAGGCAAAAAACCCCGGGGACACTTGCTAGTCCAGCCTGGGGGCAAAAAAGCCTTCCTCCCCCAGCTGCAGGACACGAGGGCCACCTTCGTGGTACATGAGCACCAGGCGATAACGCAGAGCACCAGGAGCACAGGAGCCCTGACAAGTGGCCGTGCTCAGTGCTCAGAGGAAGGCAAAAAACCCCCGGGGCCAGTGCCAGTCTGTCCCGGGGGAAAATTCCTTCCTGACCCCAGTGCTGGCAATCGGCTACTCCCTGAGCACGTGAGCAAGGCCTGCTCCTGGTCCACGGGCTGGTTATGCCTCCAAGGGGACACTAGCGCTGCCTTTTCTGCCTCCACCTGGAGCCACCTCAGGGGCTTCCAACAGCAGCAAAGTGCCGCTGGCCTCATCTAGCCTGGGAGCAAGAACCCTTGCAGTGCCTGGCACTGGAGCTCCAAAGCACTGTCGGAAGGCACTGGGCTTTATACCTCCCCAGGGCATTGTGATGCTGCGTTGGCGCGCGCTGGCACTATGACACGGGGGTGACGGGACCCCCGCAGCTCTGCCCAGCGCAGCCCTGCTGCTGCTGCCCCTTTGCCAGGCATGCCTTGGAGAAAGGCCTTTGGGGTGCTGGCCCTGAGGCAGTGCCTGTGTCCAGGAGGCCCAGGGGGCTGTCCCTGCCCACGGCGGCCACACGCTGGGCACCGCTGCTGGCTGTCCCCATAAATGAATCTCTCTGTTCAGACTGGATCAATAAAGGCGTTTATAGCACGTACCACAGTCATTTGACCTTGACGATGCCAGAGGTGAAGGAAAGGGGTTTTGGATCCCTCTGCATGAAGTTTGCAGAAACGGAGAGAGCAATCAGGATTTCCTCACTATTCCTTATCAATACACCAAGTGGCACGTGCTACTACGCTGCTTATGGTGAGGTCGTCTTCTGGGAGAGAAGGAGAATTTCGGAAATCTCTCCCGCGTTGGTTACACAGGCTGTTTAGATATTTGCTTGTGTTTAGTGACTTTCACGCGTCTAGTTTGGGGGTTCACCTCTTGTATTACTACTTGAATGCGACACGTCACTGCCTGATGCCTAATCCCGTGCTCTTGGTAGCTCAAGAAAGTGTTTTGATGCCAGTTTGGTTTAAATGGCGTGGACTGAGCAGCTTTTCCCTGCAACACCCAGGAAAAACAAGTTACCCACCCAGTTGTGTAGAACCGATTGAAACGCCTCGGCTAGGTATCCCGTGAGGGTACTGTATGGAGGGCAGAGCTTTAGAGCTTGGCGACAAATCCCCCCAGCGCATTTGTTCAAATCCTTGAAATGCAGAATGACCGCTGGTCTCTCTGCCATAAGCTTATTTCTTGAGTTGTCTGTCGGGGGGGGAAAGGGAAAGTCACCGAGTTTGTTATGGGAGATGCTGGTGGAGGCTGCAGAAGGCAGCCCCAGCTGGGTTCCTGTCTGAAATGAGGAAACTTTTGTGTCTGAACAAACTCTTCTTCTAGACAAAACACCTTTGGTTTCCACACACAGTAGCAGAAAATGCCACTGCCTCTGCCCGGCTCTGGTGGAAAGTGAGCATAATCACCTCTTGGAAACAAGAAGGAAAAACCGTGGCATGAAACTGAACAGGAGCAGATGCCGAATTCTGCAGCCGGGAAGGAGGAATGCCAGCCCCAAGTGTGAAGTGGGAGAGGGGTGGCTGGAGAGCAGCCGTGCAGAAAAGGATCTCTCTGGAGGTGCTGCTCGGCAGCAGGCTCGGTGTGAGTCAGCAATGTGCAGCCAAGAGAGCAAAGCACGTGCAGGGGTGCATCCCACCCAGCATGACCTGCCGCTTAGAAGAGGTGATTGTAATGGGCTGTAATGGGCGCTGGTGCAGGCTCGCCTTGAGTACTGGGTGCAGTTCTAGGCCCCACCATTTGAGAAGACCACGAGGGTCCTCAAATGCATCCAGGAGGGCAAGAAAGCTGGTGACAGGGCTGGAAGGCCTGTGCTGTGAGGAGCGGCTGAGGACACTGGGTTTGTCCGGTTTGGAGAAAAGGAAGGTGGGAGGTGACCCCATTGCTCTCTACGGCTCTTCCCAAGGAGGGGAAAAGGAGAGGGAGGTGCTGATTTCTTCTCGCTGGCATCCGTCGATGGGAGGTAAGGGAATGGTTCAGGGCAGCGCCTGGGGAGGTTAGGGTAGACATTAGGAAGCATTTCTTTACCTCGAGGGTGGCCGAAATCTGGAAGAGGCTTCCTAGAGAGGTGACCAATGCCCTGTGCCCATCAGTGTTTCAGAGGCATTTGGACAGCACCCTTAATACCATGCTTTAACTTTTGGCCAGCCCCCCAAAAAGTGGATGAGCAGTTGGACTTGATGGTCATTGTAGGTCTCTTCCAGCTTCCAGGTATTTTCTGCCTCCTTCCTTCTTTCCCTAAGAGCACAGGCTGAGGAAATACTGGATGCCCTTTCTTCCCAGCCCTGCGCTAGCGGAAGGGATTCACTGGGTAATCGTGTCCCGTCACAGGCGTTGGCTCTGTCACTCTGTGGGAAGGAGGCCTGTGCCTTCTGATGGGGGTGAGAGATGGCGATTGTCTCTGGAGGATCTGAGGCGTCTGAACAGATTTGCACAAATCGTGTGTGAACTGGGTTTTGAAACTCTTCTGTGTTCATCCAGTTTGCTTGGGTTTCACAGGCTAGCAAAAGGCCCCGTCTCTGGTATCCGTGAGGCTCAAAGATCAAGCCCTCAGCCTGAAGCAGGATGTGCTCCTAACCTAAGTGGTTGCAAACCTTGTTTCTGTGGGCAATGCCTGCTGATTTCCCTGGGATTCCCCCACTCCCGACCCCACCCCTCCCCCAAATAGTGGTTTGTAAAAATGCCTGAGTTGTTTCTTTTGGAGAAAGAGAACAGAAGACAAGAGCGTGGGAACAACAACGCTCCATCAGGAGTCCATCTGGCCCAGTGCTCTCTGTCCAGTGGCACCCCGTCCGTGTCTAAAGGAGAGTAGCTGAGGAGTGCAGGTCTACTTGTGTCAGGGTCCAGAGGGTGTTCACAGGCCTCGATGCCTTGGGACCTGCGCTGCACATAGCCCCTCAGAGCTGCGTCAGAGCTTGTCATGCAGAACTAGATGCATACCATAGCATAGCTGTTTCATTCCATTCCATTCCATTCCATTCCATTCCATTCCATTCCATTCCATTCCATTCCATTCCATGCCATTCCATTCCATTCCATTCCATTCCCTGCACTCCTGATGAGTTGTATGGTGACGTGAGCATTATTTACCTGAAATGCCAAGGGGTGTTTGGCACCAGAAACACTTTCCAAGACACAAATCAGACAGAAATCAGGTTAGAGGTGGAAAGAGTATTTTATTTCTTTATAAAGAAAGTCTTTCTATTTCTCTTCTTTTAGTTTAGTCAGTTTTAGTCTAGTTTAGTTTATATTTTCTAAATCTGTCAGAGCTGACGCCCAGAAGCCTTAAGCCGATGCACATGCGTAGGCAGCATCGGGTTGACGCACCCTTGAGTTTAGCTGGAAAACACCTTCCGCTGCAGCCTGAGAAAGGAAAGCCGGGGCAGGAGCGGTGCCGTGGTGGGGCGAGAGAAGTGGAAGAGCCCAGCCAGAAAGGGCCAGGGAAGAGCTGACTCGGGGTGGTGCTCAATGCTACAGAGGACAGCAGCAAGTCCCGGGGCCACGCTGGGGCCAGCCTGGGAGTCCCGGGGCCACGCAGGGGCCACCCTGGGAGTGCCGAAGGCTGCCTCCCCCCGGATGCGGGGCACGAGGGCCAGCTGCGTGGAGCACGAGCCGCTGCCTTTGTGCTACAATAGCCCAAAGGAGCCCCGTGAAGGGGCTGTGCTCGGCTGCGGAGGAGGCAAAAAACCCCGGGGACACTTGCTAGTCCAGCCTGGGGGCAAAAAAGCCTTCCTCCCCCAGCTGCAGGACACGAGGGCCACCTTCGTGGTACATGAGCACCAGGCGATAACGCAGAGCACCAGAAGCACAGGAGCCCTGACAAGTGGCCGTGCTCAGTGCTCAGAGGAAGGCAAAAAACCCCCGGGGCCAGTGCCAGTCTGTCCCGGGGGAAAATTCCTTCCTGACCCCAGTGCTGGCAATCGGCTACTCCCTGAGCACGTGAGCAAGGCCTGCTCCTGGTCCACGGGCTGGTTATGCCTCCAAGGGGACACTAGCGCTGCCTTTTCTGCCTCCACCTGGAGCCACCTCAGGGGCTTCCAACAGCAGCAAAGTGCCGCTGGCCTCATCTAGCCTGGGAGCAAGAACCCTTGCAGTGCCTGGCACTGGAGCTCCAAAGCACTGTCGGAAGGCACTGGGCTTTATACCTCCCCAGGGCATTGTGATGCTGCGTTGGCGCGCGCTGGCACTATGACACGGGGGTGACGGGACCCCCGCAGCTCTGCCCAGCGCAGCCCTGCTGCTGCTGCCCCTTTGCCAGGCATGCCTTGGAGAAAGGCCTTTGGGGTGCTGGCCCTGAGGCAGTGCCTGTGTCCAGGAGGCCCAGGGGGCTGTCCCTGCCCACGGCGGCCACACGCTGGGCACCGCTGCTGGCTGTCCCCATAAATGAATCTCTCTGTTCAGACTGGATCAATAAAGGCGTTTATAGCACGTACCACAGTCATTTGACCTTGACGATGCCAGAGGTGAAGGAAAGGGGTTTTGGATCCCTCTGCATGAAGTTTGCAGAAACGGAGAGAGCAATCAGGATTTCCTCACTATTCCTTATCAATACACCAAGTGGCACGTGCTACTACGCTGCTTATGGTGAGGTCGTCTTCTGGGAGAGAAGGAGAATTTCGGAAATCTCTCCCGCGTTGGTTACACAGGCTGTTTAGATATTTGCTTGTGTTTAGTGACTTTCACGCGTCTAGTTTGGGGGTTCACCTCTTGTATTACTACTTGAATGCGACACGTCACTGCCTGATGCCTAATCCCGTGCTCTTGGTAGCTCAAGAAAGTGTTTTGATGCCAGTTTGGTTTAAATGGCGTGGACTGAGCAGCTTTTCCCTGCAACACCCAGGAAAAACAAGTTACCCACCCAGTTGTGTAGAACCGATTGAAACGCCTCGGCTAGGTATCCCGTGAGGGTACTGTATGGAGGGCAGAGCTTTAGAGCTTGGCGACAAATCCCCCCAGCGCATTTGTTCAAATCCTTGAAATGCAGAATGACCGCTGGTCTCTCTGCCATAAGCTTATTTCTTGAGTTGTCTGTCGGGGGGGGAAAGGGAAAGTCACCGAGTTTGTTATGGGAGATGCTGGTGGAGGCTGCAGAAGGCAGCCCCAGCTGGGTTCCTGTCTGAAATGAGGAAACTTTTGTGTCTGAACAAACTCTTCTTCTAGACAAAACACCTTTGGTTTCCACACACAGTAGCAGAAAATGCCACTGCCTCTGCCCGGCTCTGGTGGAAAGTGAGCATAATCACCTCTTGGAAACAAGAAGGAAAAACCGTGGCATGAAACTGAACAGGAGCAGATGCCGAATTCTGCAGCCGGGAAGGAGGAATGCCAGCCCCAAGTGTGAAGTGGGAGAGGGGTGGCTGGAGAGCAGCCGTGCAGAAAAGGATCTCTCTGGAGGTGCTGCTCGGCAGCAGGCTCGGTGTGAGTCAGCAATGTGCAGCCAAGAGAGCAAAGCACGCGCAGGGGTGCATCCCACCCAGCATGACCTGCCGCTTAGAAGAGGTGATTGTAATGGGCTGTAATGGGCGCTGGTGCAGGCTCGCCTTGAGTACTGGGTGCAGTTCTAGGCCCCACCATTTGAGAAGACCACGAGGGTCCTCAAATGCATCCAGGAGGGCAAGAAAGCTGGTGACAGGGCTGGAAGGCCTGTGCTGTGAGGAGCGGCTGAGGACACTGGGTTTGTCCGGTTTGGAGAAAAGGAAGGTGGGAGGTGACCCCATTGCTCTCTACGGCTCTTCCCAAGGAGGGGAAAAGGAGAGGGAGGTGCTGATTTCTTCTCGCTGGCATCCGTCGATGGGAGGTAAGGGAATGGTTCAGGGCAGCGCCTGGGGAGGTTAGGGTAGACATTAGGAAGCATTTCTTTACCTCGAGGGTGGCCGAAATCTGGAAGAGGCTTCCTAGAGAGGTGACCAATGCCCTGTGCCCATCAGTGTTTCAGAGGCATTTGGACAGCACCCTTAATACCATGCTTTAACTTTTGGCCAGCCCCCCAAAAAGTGGATGAGCAGTTGGACTTGATGGTCATTGTAGGTCTCTTCCAGCTTCCAGGTATTTTCTGCCTCCTTCCTTCTTTCCCTAAGAGCACAGGCTGAGGAAATACTGGATGCCCTTTCTTCCCAGCCCTGCGCTAGCGGAAGGGATTCACTGGGTAATCGTGTCCCGTCACAGGCGTTGGCTCTGTCACTCTGTGGGAAGGAGGCCTGTGCCTTCTGATGGGGGTGAGAGATGGCGATTGTCTCTGGAGGATCTGAGGCGTCTGAACAGATTTGCACAAATCGTGTGTGAACTGGGTTTTGAAACTCTTCTGTGTTCATCCAGTTTGCTTGGGTTTCACAGGCTAGCAAAAGGCCCCGTCTCTGGTATCCGTGAGGCTCAAAGATCAAGCCCTCAGACTGAAGCAGGATGTGCTCCTAACCTAAGTGGTTGCAAACCTTGTTTCTGTGGGCAATGCCTGCTGATTTCCCTGGGATTCCCCCACTCCCGACCCCACCCCTCCCCCAAATAGTGGTTTGTAAAAATGCCTGAGTTGTTTCTTTTGGAGAAAGAGAACAGAAGACAAGAGCGTGGGAACAACAACGCTCCATCAGGAGTCCATCTGGCCCAGTGCTCTCTGTCCAGTGGCACCCCGTCCGTGTCTAAAGGAGAGTAGCTGAGGAGTGCAGGTCTACTTGTGTCAGGGTCCAGAGGGTGTTCACAGGCCTCGATGCCTTGGGACCTGCACTGCACATAGCCCCTCAGAGCTGCGTCAGAGCTTGTCATGCAGAACTAGATGCATACCATAGCATAGTTGTTTCATTCCATTCCATTCCATTCCATTCCATGCCATTCCATTCCATTCCATTCCATTCCATTCCATTCCATTCCATTCCATTCCATTCCCTGCACTCCTGATGAGTTGTATGGTGACGTGAGCATTATTTACCTGAAATGCCAAGGGGTGTTTGGCACCAGAAACACTTTCCAAGACACAAATCAGACAGAAATCAGGTTAGAGGTGGAAAGAGTATTTTATTTCTTTATAAAGAAAGTCTTTCTATTTCTCTTCTTTTAGTTTAGTCAGTTTTAGTCTAGTTTAGTTTATATTTTCTAAATCTGTCAGAGCTGACGCCCAGAAGCCTTAAGCCGATGCACATGCGTAGGCAGCATCGGGTTGACGCACCCTTGAGTTTAGCTGGAAAACACCTTCCGCTGCAGCCTGAGAAAGGAAAGCCGGGGCAGGAGCGGTGCCGTGGTGGGGCGAGAGAAGTGGAAGAGCCCAGCCAGAAAGGGCCAGGGAAGAGCTGACTCGGGGTGGTGCTCAATGCTACAGAGGACAGCAGCAAGTCCCGGGGCCACGCTGGGGCCAGCCTGGGAGTCCCGGGGCCACGCAGGGGCCACCCTGGGAGTGCCGAAGGCTGCCTCCCCCCGGATGCGGGGCACGAGGGCCAGCTGCGTGGAGCACGAGCCGCTGCCTTTGTGCTACAATAGCCCAAAGGAGCCCCGTGAAGGGGCTGTGCTCGGCTGCGGAGGAGGCAAAAAACCCCGGGGACACTTGCTAGTCCAGCCTGGGGGCAAAAAAGCCTTCCTCCCCCAGCTGCAGGACACGAGGGCCACCTTCGTGGTACATGAGCACCAGGCGATAACGCAGAGCACCAGGAGCACAGGAGCCCTGACAAGTGGCCGTGCTCAGTGCTCAGAGGAAGGCAAAAAACCCCCGGGGCCAGTGCCAGTCTGTCCCGGGGGAAAATTCCTTCCTGACCCCAGTGCTGGCGATCGGCTACTCCCTGAGCACGTGAGCAAGGCCTGCTCCTGGTCCACGGGCTGGTTATGCCTCCAAGGGGACACTAGCGCTGCCTTTTCTGCCTCCACCTGGAGCCACCTCAGGGGCTTCCAACAGCAGCAAAGTGCCGCTGGCCTCATCTAGCCTGGGAGCAAGAACCCTTGCAGTGCCTGGCACTGGAGCTCCAAAGCACTGTCGGAAGGCACTGGGCTTTATACCTCCCCAGGGCATTGTGATGCTGCGTTGGCGCGCGCTGGCACTATGACACGGGGGTGACGGGACCCCCGCAGCTCTGCCCAGCGCAGCCCTGCTGCTGCTGCCCCTTTGCCAGGCATGCCTTGGAGAAAGGCCTTTGGGGTGCTGGCCCTGAGGCAGTGCCTGTGTCCAGGAGGCCCAGGGGGCTGTCCCTGCCCACGGCGGCCACACGCTGGGCACCGCTGCTGGCTGTCCCCATAAATGAATCTCTCTGTTCAGACTGGATCAATAAAGGCGTTTATAGCACGTACCACAGTCATTTGACCTTGACGATGCCAGAGGTGAAGGAAAGGGGTTTTGGATCCCTCTGCATGAAGTTTGCAGAAACGGAGAGAGCAATCAGGATTTCCTCACTATTCCTTATCAATACACCAAGTGGCACGTGCTACTACGCTGCTTATGGTGAGGTCGTCTTCTGGGAGAGAAGGAGAATTTCGGAAATCTCTCCCGCGTTGGTTACACAGGCTGTTTAGATATTTGCTTGTGTTTAGTGACTTTCACGCGTCTAGTTTGGGGGTTCACCTCTTGTATTACTACTTGAATGCGACACGTCACTGCCTGATGCCTAATCCCGTGCTCTTGGTAGCTCAAGAAAGTGTTTTGATGCCAGTTTGGTTTAAATGGCGTGGACTGAGCAGCTTTTCCCTGCAACACCCAGGAAAAACAAGTTACCCACCCAGTTGTGTAGAACCGATTGAAACGCCTCGGCTAGGTATCCCGTGAGGGTACTGTATGGAGGGCAGAGCTTTAGAGCTTGGCGACAAATCCCCCCAGCGCATTTGTTCAAATCCTTGAAATGCAGAATGACCGCTGGTCTCTCTGCCATAAGCTTATTTCTTGAGTTGTCTGTTGGGGGGGAAAGGGGAAAGTCACCGAGTTTGTTATGGGAGATGCTGGTGGAGGCTGCAGAAGGCAGCCCCAGCTGGGTTCCTGTCTGAAATGAGGAAACTTTTGTGTCTGAACAAACTCTTCTTCTAGACAAAACACCTTTGGTTTCCACACACAGTAGCAGAAAATGCCACTGCCTCTGCCCGGCTCTGGTGGAAAGTGAGCATAATCACCTCTTGGAAACAAGAAGGAAAAACCGTGGCATGAAACTGAACAGGAGCAGATGCCGAATTCTGCAGCCGGGAAGGAGGAATGCCAGCCCCAAGTGTGAAGTGGGAGAGGGGTGGCTGGAGAGCAGCCGTGCAGAAAAGGATCTCTCTGGAGGTGCTGCTCGGCAGCAGGCTCGGTGTGAGTCAGCAATGTGCAGCCAAGAGAGCAAAGCACGCGCAGGGGTGCATCCCACCCAGCATGACCTGCCGCTTAGAAGAGGTGATTGTAATGGGCTGTAATGGGCGCTGGTGCAGGCTCGCCTTGAGTACTGGGTGCAGTTCTAGGCCCCACCATTTGAGAAGACCACGAGGGTCCTCAAATGCATCCAGGAGGGCAAGAAAGCTGGTGACAGGGCTGGAAGGCCTGTGCTGTGAGGAGCGGCTGAGGACACTGGGTTTGTCCGGTTTGGAGAAAAGGAAGGTGGGAGGTGACCCCATTGCTCTCTACGGCTCTTCCCAAGGAGGGGAAAAGGAGAGGGAGGTGCTGATTTCTTCTCGCTGGCATCCGTCGATGGGAGGTAAGGGAATGGTTCAGGGCAGCGCCTGGGGAGGTTAGGGTAGACATTAGGAAGCATTTCTTTACCTCGAGGGTGGCCGAAATCTGGAAGAGGCTTCCTAGAGAGGTGACCAATGCCCTGTGCCCATCAGTGTTTCAGAGGCATTTGGACAGCACCCTTAATACCATGCTTTAACTTTTGGCCAGCCCCCCAAAAAGTGGATGAGCAGTTGGACTTGATGGTCATTGTAGGTCTCTTCCAGCTTCCAGGTATTTTCTGCCTCCTTCCTTCTTTCCCTAAGAGCACAGGCTGAGGAAATACTGGATGCCCTTTCTTCCCAGCCCTGCGCTAGCGGAAGGGATTCACTGGGTAATCGTGTCCCGTCACAGGCGTTGGCTCTGTCACTCTGTGGGAAGGAGGCCTGTGCCTTCTGATGGGGGTGAGAGATGGCGATTGTCTCTGGAGGATCTGAGGCGTCTGAACAGATTTGCACAAATCGTGTGTGAACTGGGTTTTGAAACTCTTCTGTGTTCATCCAGTTTGCTTGGGTTTCACAGGCTAGCAAAAGGCCCCGTCTCTGGTATCCGTGAGGCTCAAAGATCAAGCCCTCAGCCTGAAGCAGGATGTGCTCCTAACCTAAGTGGTTGCAAACCTTGTTTCTGTGGGCAATGCCTGCTGATTTCCCTGGGATTCCCCCACTCCCGACCCCACCCCTCCCCCAAATAGTGGTTTGTAAAAATGCCTGAGTTGTTTCTTTTGGAGAAAGAGAACAGAAGACAAGAGCGTGGGAACAACAACGCTCCATCAGGAGTCCATCTGGCCCAGTGCTCTCTGTCCAGTGGCACCCCGTCCGTGTCTAAAGGAGAGTAGCTGAGGAGTGCAGGTCTACTTGTGTCAGGGTCCAGAGGGTGTTCACAGGCCTCGATGCCTTGGGACCTGCGCTGCACATAGCCCCTCAGAGCTGCGTCAGAGCTTGTCATGCAGAACTAGATGCATACCATAGCATAGCTGTTTCATTCCATTCCATTCCATTCCATTCCATTCCATGCCATTCCATTCCATTCCATTCCATTCCATTCCCTGCACTCCTGATGAGTTGTATGGTGACGTAAGCATTATTTACCTGAAATGCCAAGGGGTGTTTGGCACCAGGAACACTTTCCAAGACACAAATCAGACAGAAATCAGGTTAGAGGTGGAAAGAGTATTTTATTTCTTTATAAAGAAAGTCTTTCTATTTCTCTTCTTTTAGTTTAGTCAGTTTTAGTCTAGTTTAGTTTATATTTTCTAAATCTGTCAGAGCTGACGCCCAGAAGCCTTAAGCCGATGCACATGCGTAGGCAGCATCGGGTTGACACACCCTTGAGTTTAGCTGGAAAACACCTTCCGCTGCAGCCTGAGAAAGGAAAGCCGGGGCAGGAGCGGTGCCGTGGTGGGGCGAGAGAAGTGGAAGAGCCCAGCCAGAAAGGGCCAGGGAAGAGCTGACTCGGGGTGGTGCTCAATGCTACAGAGGACAGCAGCAAGTCCCGGGGCCACGCTGGGGCCAGCCTGGGAGTCCCGGGGCCACGCAGGGGCCACCCTGGGAGTGCCGAAGGCTGCCTCCCCCCGGATGCGGGGCACGAGGGCCAGCTGCGTGGAGCACGAGCCGCTGCCTTTGTGCTACAATAGCCCAAAGGAGCCCCGTGAAGGGGCTGTGCTCGGCTGCGGAGGAGGCAAAAAACCCCGGGGACACTTGCTAGTCCAGCCTGGGGGCAAAAAAGCCTTCCTCCCCCAGCTGCAGGACACGAGGGCCACCTTCGTGGTACATGAGCACCAGGCGATAACGCAGAGCACCAGGAGCACAGGAGCCCTGACAAGTGGCCGTGCTCAGTGCTCAGAGGAAGGCAAAAAACCCCCGGGGCCAGTGCCAGTCTGTCCCGGGGGAAAATTCCTTCCTGACCCCAGTGCTGGCAATCGGCTACTCCCTGAGCACGTGAGCAAGGCCTGCTCCTGGTCCACGGGCTGGTTATGCCTCCAAGGGGACACTAGCGCTGCCTTTTCTGCCTCCACCTGGAGCCACCTCAGGGGCTTCCAACAGCAGCAAAGTGCCGCTGGCCTCATCTAGCCTGGGAGCAAGAACCCTTGCAGTGCCTGGCACTGGAGCTCCAAAGCACTGTCGGAAGGCACTGGGCTTTATACCTCCCCAGGGCATTGTGATGCTGCGTTGGCGCGCGCTGGCACTATGACACGGGGGTGACGGGACCCCCGCAGCTCTGCCCAGCGCAGCCCTGCTGCTGCTGCCCCTTTGCCAGGCATGCCTTGGAGAAAGGCCTTTGGGGTGCTGGCCCTGAGGCAGTGCCTGTGTCCAGGAGGCCCAGGGGGCTGTCCCTGCCCACGGCGGCCACACGCTGGGCACCGCTGCTGGCTGTCCCCATAAATGAATCTCTCTGTTCAGACTGGATCAATAAAGGCGTTTATAGCACGTACCACAGTCATTTGACCTTGACGATGCCAGAGGTGAAGGAAAGGGGTTTTGGATCCCTCTGCATGAAGTTTGCAGAAACGGAGAGAGCAATCAGGATTTCCTCACTATTCCTTATCAATACACCAAGTGGCACGTGCTACTACGCTGCTTATGGTGAGGTCGTCTTCTGGGAGAGAAGGAGAATTTCGGAAATCTCTCCCGCGTTGGTTACACAGGCTGTTTAGATATTTGCTTGTGTTTAGTGACTTTCACGCGTCTAGTTTGGGGGTTCACCTCTTGTATTACTACTTGAATGCGACACGTCACTGCCTGATGCCTAATCCCGTGCTCTTGGTAGCTCAAGAAAGTGTTTTGATGCCAGTTTGGTTTAAATGGCGTGGACTGAGCAGCTTTTCCCTGCAACACCCAGGAAAAACAAGTTACCCACCCAGTTGTGTAGAACCGATTGAAACGCCTCGGCTAGGTATCCCGTGAGGGTACTGTATGGAGGGCAGAGCTTTAGAGCTTGGCGACAAATCCCCCCAGCGCATTTGTTCAAATCCTTGAAATGCAGAATGACCGCTGGTCTCTCTGCCATAAGCTTATTTCTTGAGTTGTCTGTCGGGGGGGGAAAGGGAAAGTCACCGAGTTTGTTATGGGAGATGCTGGTGGAGGCTGCAGAAGGCAGCCCCAGCTGGGTTCCTGTCTGAAATGAGGAAACTTTTGTGTCTGAACAAACTCTTCTTCTAGACAAAACACCTTTGGTTTCCACACACAGTAGCAGAAAATGCCACTGCCTCTGCCCGGCTCTGGTGGAAAGTGAGCATAATCACCTCTTGGAAACAAGAAGGAAAAACCGTGGCATGAAACTGAACAGGAGCAGATGCCGAATTCTGCAGCCGGGAAGGAGGAATGCCAGCCCCAAGTGTGAAGTGGGAGAGGGGTGGCTGGAGAGCAGCCGTGCAGAAAAGGATCTCTCTGGAGGTGCTGCTCGGCAGCAGGCTCGGTGTGAGTCAGCAATGTGCAGCCAAGAGAGCAAAGCACGTGCAGGGGTGCATCCCACCCAGCATGACCTGCCGCTTAGAAGAGGTGATTGTAATGGGCTGTAATGGGCGCTGGTGCAGGCTCGCCTTGAGTACTGGGTGCAGTTCTAGGCCCCACCATTTGAGAAGACCACGAGGGTCCTCAAATGCATCCAGGAGGGCAAGAAAGCTGGTGACAGGGCTGGAAGGCCTGTGCTGTGAGGAGCGGCTGAGGACACTGGGTTTGTCTGGTTTGGAGAAAAGGAAGGTGGGAGGTGACCCCATTGCTCTCTACGGCTCTTCCCAAGGAGGGGAAAAGGAGAGGGAGGTGCTGATTTCTTCTCGCTGGCATCCGTCGATGGGAGGTAAGGGAATGGTTCAGGGCAGCGCCTGGGGAGGTTAGGGTAGACATTAGGAAGCATTTCTTTACCTCGAGGGTGGCCGAAATCTGGAAGAGGCTTCCTAGAGAGGTGACCAATGCCCTGTGCCCATCAGTGTTTCAGAGGCATTTGGACAGCACCCTTAATACCATGCTTTAACTTTTGGCCAGCCCCCCAAAAAGTGGATGAGCAGTTGGACTTGATGGTCATTGTAGGTCTCTTCCAGCTTCCAGGTATTTTCTGCCTCCTTCCTTCTTTCCCTAAGAGCACAGGCTGAGGAAATACTGGATGCCCTTTCTTCCCAGCCCTGCGCTAGCGGAAGGGATTCACTGGGTAATCGTGTCCCGTCACAGGCGTTGGCTCTGTCACTCTGTGGGAAGGAGGCCTGTGCCTTCTGATGGGGGTGAGAGATGGCGATTGTCTCTGGAGGATCTGAGGCGTCTGAACAGATTTGCACAAATCGTGTGTGAACTGGGTTTTGAAACTCTTCTGTGTTCATCCAGTTTGCTTGGGTTTCACAGGCTAGCAAAAGGCCCCGTCTCTGGTATCCGTGAGGCTCAAAGATCAAGCCCTCAGACTGAAGCAGGATGTGCTCCTAACCTAAGTGGTTGCAAACCTTGTTTCTGTGGGCAATGCCTGCTGATTTCCCTGGGATTCCCCCACTCCCGACCCCACCCCTCCCCCAAATAGTGGTTTGTAAAAATGCCTGAGTTGTTTCTTTTGGAGAAAGAGAACAGAAGACAAGAGCGTGGGAACAACAACGCTCCATCAGGAGTCCATCTGGCCCAGTGCTCTCTGTCCAGTGGCACCCCGTCCGTGTCTAAAGGAGAGTAGCTGAGGAGTGCAGGTCTACTTGTGTCAGGGTCCAGAGGGTGTTCACAGGCCTCGATGCCTTGGGACCTGCGCTGCACATAGCCCCTCAGAGCTGCGTCAGAGCTTGTCATGCAGAACTAGATGCATACCATAGCATAGCTGTTTCATTCCATTCCATTCCATTCCATTCCATTCCATTCCATTCCATTCCATTCCATTCCATTCCATTCCATTCCATGCCATTCCATTCCATTCCCTGCACTCCTGATGAGTTGTATGGTGACGTGAGCATTATTTACCTGAAATGCCAAGGGGTGTTTGGCACCAGAAACACTTTCCAAGACACAAATCAGACAGAAATCAGGTTAGAGGTGGAAAGAGTATTTTATTTCTTTATAAAGAAAGTCTTTCTATTTCTCTTCTTTTAGTTTAGTCAGTTTTAGTCTAGTTTAGTTTATATTTTCTAAATCTGTCAGAGCTGACGCCCAGAAGCCTTAAGCCGATGCACATGCGTAGGCAGCATCGGGTTGAGGCACCCTTGAGTTTAGCTGGAAAACACCTTCCGCTGCAGCCTGAGAAAGGAAAGCCGGGGCAGGAGCGGTGCCGTGGTGGGGCGAGAGAAGTGGAAGAGCCCAGCCAGAAAGGGCCAGGGAAGAGCTGACTCGGGGTGGTGCTCAATGCTACAGAGGACAGCAGCAAGTCCCGGGGCCACGCTGGGGCCAGCCTGGGAGTCCCGGGGCCACGCAGGGGCCACCCTGGGAGTGCCGAAGGCTGCCTCCCCCCGGATGCGGGGCACGAGGGCCAGCTGCGTGGAGCACGAGCCGCTGCCTTTGTGCTACAATAGCCCAAAGGAGCCCCGTGAAGGGGCTGTGCTCGGCTGCGGAGGAGGCAAAAAACCCCGGGGACACTTGCTAGTCCAGCCTGGGGGCAAAAAAGCCTTCCTCCCCCAGCTGCAGGACACGAGGGCCACCTTCGTGGTACATGAGCACCAGGCGATAACGCAGAGCACCAGGAGCACAGGAGCCCTGACAAGTGGCCGTGCTCAGTGCTCAGAGGAAGGCAAAAAACCCCCGGGGCCAGTGCCAGTCTGTCCCGGGGGAAAATTCCTTCCTGACCCCAGTGCTGGCGATCGGCTACTCCCTGAGCACGTGAGCAAGGCCTGCTCCTGGTCCACGGGCTGGTTATGCCTCCAAGGGGACACTAGCGCTGCCTTTTCTGCCTCCACCTGGAGCCACCTCAGGGGCTTCCAACAGCAGCAAAGTGCCGCTGGCCTCATCTAGCCTGGGAGCAAGAACCCTTGCAGTGCCTGGCACTGGAGCTCCAAAGCACTGTCGGAAGGCACTGGGCTTTATACCTCCCCAGGGCATTGTGATGCTGCGTTGGCGCGCGCTGGCACTATGACACGGGGGTGACGGGACCCCCGCAGCTCTGCCCAGCGCAGCCCTGCTGCTGCTGCCCCTTTGCCAGGCATGCCTTGGAGAAAGGCCTTTGGGGTGCTGGCCCTGAGGCAGTGCCTGTGTCCAGGAGGCCCAGGGGGCTGTCCCTGCCCACGGCGGCCACACGCTGGGCACCGCTGCTGGCTGTCCCCATAAATGAATCTCTCTGTTCAGACTGGATCAATAAAGGCGTTTATAGCACGTACCACAGTCATTTGACCTTGACGATGCCAGAGGTGAAGGAAAGGGGTTTTGGATCCCTCTGCATGAAGTTTGCAGAAACGGAGAGAGCAATCAGGATTTCCTCACTATTCCTTATCAATACACCAAGTGGCACGTGCTACTACGCTGCTTATGGTGAGGTCGTCTTCTGGGAGAGAAGGAGAATTTCGGAAATCTCTCCCGCGTTGGTTACACAGGCTGTTTAGATATTTGCTTGTGTTTAGTGACTTTCACGCGTCTAGTTTGGGGGTTCACCTCTTGTATTACTACTTGAATGCGACACGTCACTGCCTGATGCCTAATCCCGTGCTCTTGGTAGCTCAAGAAAGTGTTTTGATGCCAGTTTGGTTTAAATGGCGTGGACTGAGCAGCTTTTCCCTGCAACACCCAGGAAAAACAAGTTACCCACCCAGTTGTGTAGAACCGATTGAAACGCCTCGGCTAGGTATCCCGTGAGGGTACTGTATGGAGGGCAGAGCTTTAGAGCTTGGCGACAAATCCCCCCAGCGCATTTGTTCAAATCCTTGAAATGCAGAATGACCGCTGGTCTCTCTGCCATAAGCTTATTTCTTGAGTTGTCTGTCGGGGGGGAAAGGGGAAAGTCACCGAGTTTGTTATGGGAGATGCTGGTGGAGGCTGCAGAAGGCAGCCCCAGCTGGGTTCCTGTCTGAAATGAGGAAACTTTTGTATCTGAACAAACTCTTCTTCTAGACAAAACACCTTTGGTTTCCACACACAGTAGCAGAAAATGCCACTGCCTCTGCCCGGTTCTGGTGGAAAGTGAGCATAATCACCTCTTGGAAACAAGAAGGAAAAACCGTGGCATGAAACTGAACAGGAGCAGATGCCGAATTCTGCAGCCGGGAAGGAGGAATGCCAGCCCCAAGTGTGAAGTGGGAGAGGGGTGGCTGGAGAGCAGCCGTGCAGAAAAGGATCTCTCTGGAGGTGCTGCTCGGCAGCAGGCTCGGTGTGAGTCAGCAATGTGCAGCCAAGAGAGCAAAGCACGCGCAGGGGTGCATCCCACCCAGCAAGACCTGCCGCTTAGAAGAGGTGATTGTAATGGGCTGTAATGGGCGCTGGTGCAGGCTCGCCTTGAGTACTGGGTGCAGTTCTAGGCCCCACCATTTGAGAAGACCACGAGGGTCCTCAAATGCATCCAGGAGGGCAAGAAAGCTGGTGACAGGGCTGGAAGGCCTGTGCTGTGAGGAGCGGCTGAGGACACTGGGTTTGTCCGGTTTGGAGAAAAGGAAGCTGGGAGGTGACCCCATTGCTCTCTACGGCTCTTCCCAAGGAGGGGAAAAGGAGAGGGAGGTGCTGATTTCTTCTCGCTGGCATCCGTCGATGGGAGGTAAGGGAATGGTTCAGGGCAGCGCCTGGGGAGGTTAGGGTAGACATTAGGAAGCATTTCTTTACCTCGAGGGTGGCCGAAATCTGGAAGAGGCTTCCTAGAGAGGTGACCAATGCCCTGTGCCCATCAGTGTTTCAGAGGCATTTGGACAGCACCCTTAATACCATGCTTTAACTTTTGGCCAGCCCCCCAAAAAGTGGATGAGCAGTTGGACTTGATGGTCATTGTAGGTCTCTTCCAGCTTCCAGGTATTTTCTGCCTCCTTCCTTCTTTCCCTAAGAGCACAGGCTGAGGAAATACTGGATGCCCTTTCTTCCCAGCCCTGCGCTAGCGGAAGGGATTCACTGGGTAATCGTGTCCCGTCACAGGCGTTGGCTCTGTCACTCTGTGGGAAGGAGGCCTGTGCCTTCTGATGGGGGTGAGAGATGGCGATTGTCTCTGGAGGATCTGAGGCGTCTGAACAGATTTGCACAAATCGTGTGTGAACTGGGTTTTGAAACTCTTCTGTGTTCATCCAGTTTGCTTGGGTTTCACAGGCTAGCAAAAGGCCCCGTCTCTGGTATCCGTGGAGGCTCAAAGATCAAGCCCTCAGCCTGAAGCAGGATGTGCTCCTAACCTAAGTGGTTGCAAACCTTGTTTCTGTGGGCAATGCCTGCTGATTTCCCTGGGATTCCCCCACTCCCGACCCCACCCCTCCCCCAAATAGTGGTTTGTAAAAATGCCTGAGTTGTTTCTTTTGGAGAAAGAGAACAGAAGACAAGAGCGTGGGAACAACAACGCTCCATCAGGAGTCCATCTGGCCCAGTGCTCTCTGTCCAGTGGCACCCCGTCCGTGTCTAAAGGAGAGTAGCTGAGGAGTGCAGGTCTACTTGTGTCAGGGTCCAGAGGGTGTTCACAGGCCTCGATGCCTTGGGACCTGCGCTGCACATAGCCCCTCAGAGCTGCGTCAGAGCTTGTCATGCAGAACTAGATGCATACCATAGCATAGCTGTTTCATTCCATTCCATTCCATTCCATTCCATTCCATTCCATGCCATTCCATTCCATTCCCTGCACTCCTGATGAGTTGTATGGTGACGTGAGCATTATTTACCTGAAATGCCAAGGGGTGTTTGGCACCAGAAACACTTTCCAAGACACAAATCAGACAGAAATCAGGTTAGAGGTGGAAAGAGTATTTTATTTCTTTATAAAGAAAGTCTTTCTATTTCTCTTCTTTTAGTTTAGTCAGTTTTAGTCTAGTTTAGTTTATATTTTCTAAATCTGTCAGAGCTGACGCCCAGAAGCCTTAAGCCGATGCACATGCGTAGGCAGCATCGGGTTGAGGCACCCTTGAGTTTAGCTGGAAAACACCTTCCGCTGCAGCCTGAGAAAGGAAAGCCGGGGCAGGAGCGGTGCCGTGGTGGGGCGAGAGAAGTGGAAGAGCCCAGCCAGAAAGGGCCAGGGAAGAGCTGACTCGGGGTGGTGCTCAATGCTACAGAGGACAGCAGCAAGTCCCGGGGCCACGCTGGGGCCAGCCTGGGAGTCCCGGGGCCACGCAGGGGCCACCCTGGGAGTGCCGAAGGCTGCCTCCCCCCGGATGCGGGGCACGAGGGCCAGCTGCGTGGAGCACGAGCCGCTGCCTTTGTGCTACAATAGCCCAAAGGAGCCCCGTGAAGGGGCTGTGCTCGGCTGCGGAGGAGGCAAAAAACCCCGGGGACACTTGCTAGTCCAGCCTGGGGGCAAAAAAGCCTTCCTCCCCCAGCTGCAGGACACGAGGGCCACCTTCGTGGTACATGAGCACCAGGCGATAACGCAGAGCACCAGGAGCACAGGAGCCCTGACAAGTGGCCGTGCTCAGTGCTCAGAGGAAGGCAAAAAACCCCCGGGGCCAGTGCCAGTCTGTCCCGGGGGAAAATTCCTTCCTGACCCCAGTGCTGGCGATCGGCTACTCCCTGAGCACGTGAGCAAGGCCTGCTCCTGGTCCACGGGCTGGTTATGCCTCCAAGGGGACACTAGCGCTGCCTTTTCTGCCTCCACCTGGAGCCACCTCAGGGGCTTCCAACAGCAGCAAAGTGCCGCTGGCCTCATCTAGCCTGGGAGCAAGAACCCTTGCAGTGCCTGGCACTGGAGCTCCAAAGCACTGTCGGAAGGCACTGGGCTTTATACCTCCCCAGGGCATTGTGATGCTGCGTTGGCGCGCGCTGGCACTATGACACGGGGGTGACGGGACCCCCGCAGCTCTGCCCAGCGCAGCCCTGCTGCTGCTGCCCCTTTGCCAGGCATGCCTTGGAGAAAGGCCTTTGGGGTGCTGGCCCTGAGGCAGTGCCTGTGTCCAGGAGGCCCAGGGGGCTGTCCCTGCCCACGGCGGCCACACGCTGGGCACCGCTGCTGGCTGTCCCCATAAATGAATCTCTCTGTTCAGACTGGATCAATAAAGGCGTTTATAGCACGTACCACAGTCATTTGACCTTGACGATGCCAGAGGTGAAGGAAAGGGGTTTTGGATCCCTCTGCATGAAGTTTGCAGAAACGGAGAGAGCAATCAGGATTTCCTCACTATTCCTTATCAATACACCAAGTGGCACGTGCTACTACGCTGCTTATGGTGAGGTCGTCTTCTGGGAGAGAAGGAGAATTTCGGAAATCTCTCCCGCGTTGGTTACACAGGCTGTTTAGATATTTGCTTGTGTTTAGTGACTTTCACGCGTCTAGTTTGGGGGTTCACCTCTTGTATTACTACTTGAATGCGACACGTCACTGCCTGATGCCTAATCCCGTGCTCTTGGTAGCTCAAGAAAGTGTTTTGATGCCAGTTTGGTTTAAATGGCGTGGACTGAGCAGCTTTTCCCTGCAACACCCAGGAAAAACAAGTTACCCACCCAGTTGTGTAGAACCGATTGAAACGCCTCGGCTAGGTATCCCGTGAGGGTACTGTATGGAGGGCAGAGCTTTAGAGCTTGGCGACAAATCCCCCCAGTGCATTTGTTCAAATCCTTGAAATGCAGAATGACCGCTGGTCTCTCTGCCATAAGCTTATTTCTTGAGTTGTCTGTCGGGGGGGGAAAGGGAAAGTCACCGAGTTTGTTATGGGAGATGCTGGTGGAGGCTGCAGAAGGCAGCCCCAGCTGGGTTCCTGTCTGAAATGAGGAAACTTTTGTGTCTGAACAAACTCTTCTTCTAGACAAAACACCTTTGGTTTCCACACACAGTAGCAGAAAATGCCACTGCCTCTGCCCGGCTCTGGTGGAAAGTGAGCATAATCACCTCTTGGAAACAAGAAGGAAAAACCGTGGCATGAAACTGAACAGGAGCAGATGCCGAATTCTGCAGCCGGGAAGGAGGAATGCCAGCCCCAAGTGTGAAGTGGGAGAGGGGTGGCTGGAGAGCAGCCGTGCAGAAAAGGATCTCTCTGGAGGTGCTGCTCGGCAGCAGGCTCGGTGTGAGTCAGCAATGTGCAGCCAAGAGAGCAAAGCACGCGCAGGGGTGCATCCCACCCAGCATGACCTGCCGCTTAGAAGAGGTGATTGTAATGGGCTGTAATGGGCGCTGGTGCAGGCTCGCCTTGAGTACTGGGTGCAGTTCTAGGCCCCACCATTTGAGAAGACCACGAGGGTCCTCAAATGCATCCAGGAGGGCAAGAAAGCTGGTGACAGGGCTGGAAGGCCTGTGCTGTGAGGAGCGGCTGAGGACACTGGGTTTGTCCGGTTTGGAGAAAAGGAAGGTGGGAGGTGACCCCATTGCTCTCTACGGCTCTTCCCAAGGAGGGGAAAAGGAGAGGGAGGTGCTGATTTCTTCTCGCTGGCATCCGTCGATGGGAGGTAAGGGAATGGTTCAGGGCAGCGCCTGGGGAGGTTAGGGTAGACATTAGGAAGCATTTCTTTACCTCGAGGGTGGCCGAAATCTGGAAGAGGCTTCCTAGAGAGGTGACCAATGCCCTGTGCCCATCAGTGTTTCAGAGGCATTTGGACAGCACCCTTAATACCATGCTTTAACTTTTGGCCAGCCCCCCAAAAAGTGGATGAGCAGTTGGACTTGATGGTCATTGTAGGTCTCTTCCAGCTTCCAGGTATTTTCTGCCTCCTTCCTTCTTTCCCTAAGAGCACAGGCTGAGGAAATACTGGATGCCCTTTCTTCCCAGCCCTGCGCTAGCGGAAGGGATTCACTGGGTAATCGTGTCCCGTCACAGGCGTTGGCTCTGTCACTCTGTGGGAAGGAGGCCTGTGCCTTCTGATGGGGGTGAGAGATGGCGATTGTCTCTGGAGGATCTGAGGCGTCTGAACAGATTTGCACAAATCGTGTGTGAACTGGGTTTTGAAACTCTTCTGTGTTCATCCAGTTTGCTTGGGTTTCACAGGCTAGCAAAAGGCCCCGTCTCTGGTATCCGTGAGGCTCAAAGATCAAGCCCTCAGCCTGAAGCAGGATGTGCTCCTAACCTAAGTGGTTGCAAACCTTGTTTCTGTGGGCAATGCCTGCTGATTTCCCTGGGATTCCCCCACTCCCGACCCCACCCCTCCCCCAAATAGTGGTTTGTAAAAATGCCTGAGTTGTTTCTTTTGGAGAAAGAGAACAGAAGACAAGAGCGTGGGAACAACAACGCTCCATCAGGAGTCCATCTGGCCCAGTGCTCTCTGTCCAGTGGCACCCCATCCGTGTCTAAAGGAGAGTAGCTGAGGAGTGCAGGTCTACTTGTGTCAGGGTCCAGAGGGTGTTCACAGGCCTCGATGCCTTGGGACCTGCGCTGCACATAGCCCCTCAGAGCTGCGTCAGAGCTTGTCATGCAGAACTAGATGCATACCATAGCATAGCTGTTTCATTCCATTCCATTCCATTCCATTCCATTCCATTCCATTCCATTCCATTCCATTCCATGCCATTCCATTCCATTCCATTCCATTCCCTGCACTCCTGATGAGTTGTATGGTGACGTAAGCATTATTTACCTGAAATGCCAAGGGGTGTTTGGCACCAGGAACACTTTCCAAGACACAAATCAGACAGAAATCAGGTTAGAGGTGGAAAGAGTATTTTATTTCTTTATAAAGAAAGTCTTTCTATTTCTCTTCTTTTAGTTTAGTCAGTTTTAGTCTAGTTTAGTTTATATTTTCTAAATCTGTCAGAGCTGACGCCCAGAAGCCTTAAGCCGATGCACATGCGTAGGCAGCATCGGGTTGACACACCCTTGAGTTTAGCTGGAAAACACCTTCCGCTGCAGCCTGAGAAAGGAAAGCCGGGGCAGGAGCGGTGCCGTGGTGGGGCGAGAGAAGTGGAAGAGCCCAGCCAGAAAGGGCCAGGGAAGAGCTGACTCGGGGTGGTGCTCAATGCTACAGAGGACAGCAGCAAGTCCCGGGGCCACGCTGGGGCCAGCCTGGGAGTCCCGGGGCCACGCAGGGGCCACCCTGGGAGTGCCGAAGGCTGCCTCCCCCCGGATGCGGGGCACGAGGGCCAGCTGCGTGGAGCACGAGCCGCTGCCTTTGTGCTACAATAGCCCAAAGGAGCCCCGTGAAGGGGCTGTGCTCGGCTGCGGAGGAGGCAAAAAACCCCGGGGACACTTGCTAGTCCAGCCTGGGGGCAAAAAAGCCTTCCTCCCCCAGCTGCAGGACACGAGGGCCACCTTCGTGGTACATGAGCACCAGGCGATAACGCAGAGCACCAGGAGCACAGGAGCCCTGACAAGTGGCCGTGCTCAGTGCTCAGAGGAAGGCAAAAAACCCCCGGGGCCAGTGCCAGTCTGTCCCGGGGGAAAATTCCTTCCTGACCCCAGTGCTGGCGATCGGCTACTCCCTGAGCACGTGAGCAAGGCCTGCTCCTGGTCCACGGGCTGGTTATGCCTCCAAGGGGACACTAGCGCTGCCTTTTCTGCCTCCACCTGGAGCCACCTCAGGGGCTTCCAACAGCAGCAAAGTGCCGCTGGCCTCATCTAGCCTGGGAGCAAGAACCCTTGCAGTGCCTGGCACTGGAGCTCCAAAGCACTGTCGGAAGGCACTGGGCTTTATACCTCCCCAGGGCATTGTGATGCTGCGTTGGCGCGCGCTGGCACTATGACACGGGGGTGACGGGACCCCCGCAGCTCTGCCCAGCGCAGCCCTGCTGCTGCTGCCCCTTTGCCAGGCATGCCTTGGAGAAAGGCCTTTGGGGTGCTGGCCCTGAGGCAGTGCCTGTGTCCAGGAGGCCCAGGGGGCTGTCCCTGCCCACGGCGGCCACACGCTGGGCACCGCTGCTGGCTGTCCCCATAAATGAATCTCTCTGTTCAGACTGGATCAATAAAGGCGTTTATAGCACGTACCACAGTCATTTGACCTTGACGATGCCAGAGGTGAAGGAAAGGGGTTTTGGATCCCTCTGCATGAAGTTTGCAGAAACGGAGAGAGCAATCAGGATTTCCTCACTATTCCTTATCAATACACCAAGTGGCACGTGCTACTACGCTGCTTATGGTGAGGTCGTCTTCTGGGAGAGAAGGAGAATTTCGGAAATCTCTCCCGCGTTGGTTACACAGGCTGTTTAGATATTTGCTTGTGTTTAGTGACTTTCACGCGTCTAGTTTGGGGGTTCACCTCTTGTATTACTACTTGAATGCGACACGTCACTGCCTGATGCCTAATCCCGTGCTCTTGGTAGCTCAAGAAAGTGTTTTGATGCCAGTTTGGTTTAAATGGCGTGGACTGAGCAGCTTTTCCCTGCAACACCCAGGAAAAACAAGTTACCCACCCAGTTGTGTAGAACCGATTGAAACGCCTCGGCTAGGTATCCCGTGAGGGTACTGTATGGAGGGCAGAGCTTTAGAGCTTGGCGACAAATCCCCCCAGCGCATTTGTTCAAATCCTTGAAATGCAGAATGACCGCTGGTCTCTCTGCCATAAGCTTATTTCTTGAGTTGTCTGTCGGGGGGGAAAGGGGAAAGTCACCGAGTTTGTTATGGGAGATGCTGGTGGAGGCTGCAGAAGGCAGCCCCAGCTGGGTTCCTGTCTGAAATGAGGAAACTTTTGTGTCTGAACAAACTCTTCTTCTAGACAAAACACCTTTGGTTTCCACACACAGTAGCAGAAAATGCCACTGCCTCTGCCCGGCTCTGGTGGAAAGTGAGCATAATCACCTCTTGGAAACAAGAAGGAAAAACCGTGGCATGAAACTGAACAGGAGCAGATGCCGAATTCTGCAGCCGGGAAGGAGGAATGCCAGCCCCAGGTGTGAAGTGGGAGAGGGGTGGCTGGAGAGCAGCCGTGCAGAAAAGGATCTCTCTGGAGGTGCTGCTCGGCAGCAGGATCGGTGTGAGTCAGCAATGTGCAGCCAAGAGAGCAAAGCACGTGCAGGGGTGCATCCCACCCAGCATGACCTGCCGCTTAGAAGAGGTGATTGTAATGGGCTGTAATGGGCGCTGGTGCAGGCTCGCCTTGAGTACTGGGTGCAGTTCTAGGCCCCACCATTTGAGAAGACCACGAGGGTCCTCAAATGCATCCAGGAGGGCAAGAAAGCTGGTGACAGGGCTGGAAGGCCTGTGCTGTGAGGAGCGGCTGAGGACACTGGGTTTGTCCGGTTTGGAGAAAAGGAAGGTGGGAGGTGACCCCATTGCTCTCTACGGCTCTTCCCAAGGAGGGGAAAAGGAGAGGGAGGTGCTGATTTCTTCTCGCTGGCATCCGTCGATGGGAGGTAAGGGAATGGTTCAGGGCAGCGCCTGGGGAGGTTAGGGTAGACATTAGGAAGCATTTCTTTACCTCGAGGGTGGCCGAAATCTGGAAGAGGCTTCCTAGAGAGGTGACCAATGCCCTGTGCCCATCAGTGTTTCAGAGGCATTTGGACAGCACCCTTAATACCATGCTTTAACTTTTGGCCAGCCCCCCAAAAAGTGGATGAGCAGTTGGACTTGATGGTCATTGTAGGTCTCTTCCAGCTTCCAGGTATTTTCTGCCTCCTTCCTTCTTTCCCTAAGAGCACAGGCTGAGGAAATACTGGATGCCCTTTCTTCCCAGCCCTGCGCTAGCGGAAGGGATTCACTGGGTAATCGTGTCCCGTCACAGGCGTTGGCTCTGTCACTCTGTGGGAAGGAGGCCTGTGCCTTCTGATGGGGGTGAGAGATGGCGATTGTCTCTGGAGGATCTGAGGCGTCTGAACAGATTTGCACAAATCGTGTGTGAACTGGGTTTTGAAACTCTTCTGTGTTCATCCAGTTTGCTTGGGTTTCACAGGCTAGCAAAAGGCCCCGTCTCTGGTATCCGTGAGGCTCAAAGATCAAGCCCTCAGCCTGAAGCAGGATGTGCTCCTAACCTAAGTGGTTGCAAACCTTGTTTCTGTGGGCAATGCCTGCTGATTTCCCTGGGATTCCCCCACTCCCGACCCCACCCCTCCCCCAAATAGTGGTTTGTAAAAATGCCTGAGTTGTTTCTTTTGGAGAAAGAGAACAGAAGACAAGAGCGTGGGAACAACAACGCTCCATCAGGAGTCCATCTGGCCCAGTGCTCTCTGTCCAGTGGCACCCCGTCCGTGTCTAAAGGAGAGTAGCTGAGGAGTGCAGGTCTACTTGTGTCAGGGTCCAGAGGGTGTTCACAGGCCTCGATGCCTTGGGACCTGCGCTGCACATAGCCCCTCAGAGCTGCGTCAGAGCTTGTCATGCAGAACTAGATGCATACCATAGCATAGCTGTTTCATTCCATTCCATTCCATTCCATTCCATTCCATTCCATGCCATTCCATTCCATTCCCTGCACTCCTGATGAGTTGTATGGTGACGTGAGCATTATTTACCTGAAATGCCAAGGGGTGTTTGGCACCAGAAACACTTTCCAAGACACAAATCAGACAGAAATCAGGTTAGAGGTGGAAAGAGTATTTTATTTCTTTATAAAGAAAGTCTTTCTATTTCTCTTCTTTTAGTTTAGTCAGTTTTAGTCTAGTTTAGTTTATATTTTCTAAATCTGTCAGAGCTGACGCCCAGAAGCCTTAAGCCGATGCACATGCGTAGGCAGCATCGGGTTGAGGCACCCTTGAGTTTAGCTGGAAAACACCTTCCGCTGCAGCCTGAGAAAGGAAAGCCGGGGCAGGAGCGGTGCCGTGGTGGGGCGAGAGAAGTGGAAGAGCCCAGCCAGAAAGGGCCAGGGAAGAGCTGACTCGGGGTGGTGCTCAATGCTACAGAGGACAGCAGCAAGTCCCGGGGCCACGCTGGGGCCAGCCTGGGAGTCCCGGGGCCACGCAGGGGCCACCCTGGGAGTGCCGAAGGCTGCCTCCCCCCGGATGCGGGGCACGAGGGCCAGCTGCGTGGAGCACGAGCCGCTGCCTTTGTGCTACAATAGCCCAAAGGAGCCCCGTGAAGGGGCTGTGCTCGGCTGCGGAGGAGGCAAAAAACCCCGGGGACACTTGCTAGTCCAGCCTGGGGGCAAAAAAGCCTTCCTCCCCCAGCTGCAGGACACGAGGGCCACCTTCGTGGTACATGAGCACCAGGCGATAACGCAGAGCACCAGGAGCACAGGAGCCCTGACAAGTGGCCGTGCTCAGTGCTCAGAGGAAGGCAAAAAACCCCCGGGGCCAGTGCCAGTCTGTCCCGGGGGAAAATTCCTTCCTGACCCCAGTGCTGGCGATCGGCTACTCCCTGAGCACGTGAGCAAGGCCTGCTCCTGGTCCACGGGCTGGTTATGCCTCCAAGGGGACACTAGCGCTGCCTTTTCTGCCTCCACCTGGAGCCACCTCAGGGGCTTCCAACAGCAGCAAAGTGCCGCTGGCCTCATCTAGCCTGGGAGCAAGAACCCTTGCAGTGCCTGGCACTGGAGCTCCAAAGCACTGTCGGAAGGCACTGGGCTTTATACCTCCCCAGGGCATTGTGATGCTGCGTTGGCGCGCGCTGGCACTATGACACGGGGGTGACGGGACCCCCGCAGCTCTGCCCAGCGCAGCCCTGCTGCTGCTGCCCCTTTGCCAGGCATGCCTTGGAGAAAGGCCTTTGGGGTGCTGGCCCCGAGGCAGTGCCTGTGTCCAGGAGGCCCAGGGGGCTGTCCCTGCCCACGGCGGCCACACGCTGGGCACCGCTGCTGGCTGTCCCCATAAATGAATCTCTCTGTTCAGACTGGATCAATAAAGGCGTTTATAGCACGTACCACAGTCATTTGACCTTGACGATGCCAGAGGTGAAGGAAAGGGGTTTTGGATCCCTCTGCATGAAGTTTGCAGAAACGGAGAGAGCAATCAGGATTTCCTCACTATTCCTTATCAATACACCAAGTGGCACGTGCTACTACGCTGCTTATGGTGAGGTCGTCTTCTGGGAGAGAAGGAGAATTTCGGAAATCTCTCCCGCGTTGGTTACACAGGCTGTTTAGATATTTGCTTGTGTTTAGTGACTTTCACGCGTCTAGTTTGGGGGTTCACCTCTTGTATTACTACTTGAATGCGACACGTCACTGCCTGATGCCTAATCCCGTGCTCTTGGTAGCTCAAGAAAGTGTTTTGATGCCAGTTTGGTTTAAATGGCGTGGACTGAGCAGCTTTTCCCTGCAACACCCAGGAAAAACAAGTTACCCACCCAGTTGTGTAGAACCGATTGAAACGCCTCGGCTAGGTATCCCGTGAGGGTACTGTATGGAGGGCAGAGCTTTAGAGCTTGGCGACAAATCCCCCCAGCGCATTTGTTCAAATCCTTGAAATGCAGAATGACCGCTGGTCTCTCTGCCATAAGCTTATTTCTTGAGTTGTCTGTCGAGGGGGGAAAGGGAAAGTCACCGAGTTTGTTATGGGAGATGCTGGTGGAGGCTGCAGAAGGCAGCCCCAGCTGGGTTCCTGTCTGAAATGAGGAAACTTTTGTGTCTGAACAAACTCTTCTTCTAGACAAAACACCTTTGGTTTCCACACACAGTAGCAGAAAATGCCACTGCCTCTGCCCGGCTCTGGTGGAAAGTGAGCATAATCACCTCTTGGAAACAAGAAGGAAAAACCGTGGCATGAAACTGAACAGGAGCAGATGCCGAATTCTGCAGCCGGGAAGGAGGAATGCCAGCCCCAGGTGTGAAGTGGGAGAGGGGTGGCTGGAGAGCAGCCGTGCAGAAAAGGATCTCTCTGGAGGTGCTGCTCGGCAGCAGGATCGGTGTGAGTCAGCAATGTGCAGCCAAGAGAGCAAAGCACGTGCAGGGGTGCATCCCACCCAGCATGACCTGCCGCTTAGAAGAGGTGATTGTAATGGGCTGTAATGGGCGCTGGTGCAGGCTCGCCTTGAGTACTGGGTGCAGTTCTAGGCCCCACCATTTGAGAAGACCACGAGGGTCCTCAAATGCATCCAGGAGGGCAAGAAAGCTGGTGACAGGGCTGGAAGGCCTGTGCTGTGAGGAGCGGCTGAGGACACTGGGTTTGTCCGGTTTGGAGAAAAGGAAGGTGGGAGGTGACCCCATTGCTCTCTACGGCTCTTCCCAAGGAGGGGAAAAGGAGAGGGAGGTGCTGATTTCTTCTCGCTGGCATCCGTCGATGGGAGGTAAGGGAATGGTTCAGGGCAGCGCCTGGGGAGGTTAGGGTAGACATTAGGAAGCATTTCTTTACCTCGAGGGTGGCCGAAATCTGGAAGAGGCTTCCTAGAGAGGTGACCAATGCCCTGTGCCCATCAGTGTTTCAGAGGCATTTGGACAGCACCCTTAATACCATGCTTTAACTTTTGGCCAGCCCCCCAAAAAGTGGATGAGCAGTTGGACTTGATGGTCATTGTAGGTCTCTTCCAGCTTCCAGGTATTTTCTGCCTCCTTCCTTCTTTCCCTAAGAGCACAGGCTGAGGAAATACTGGATGCCCTTTCTTCCCAGCCCTGCGCTAGCGGAAGGGATTCACTGGGTAATCGTGTCCCGTCACAGGCGTTGGCTCTGTCACTCTGTGGGAAGGAGGCCTGTGCCTTCTGAT
Organism: Lathamus discolor; assembly: GCF_037157495.1. NCBI lineage: Eukaryota > Metazoa > Chordata > Aves > Psittaciformes > Psittacidae > Lathamus > Lathamus discolor. The sequence goes on from NC_088885.1 coordinate 67,522,400, forward strand.
GGGGGTGAGAGATGGCGATTGTCTCAGGAGGATCTGAGGCGTCTGAACAGATTTGCACAAATCGTGTGTGAACTGGGTTTTGAAACTCTTCTGTGTTCATCCAGTTTGCTTGGGTTTCACAGGCTAGCAAAAGGCCCCGTCTCTGGTATCCGTGAGGCTCAAAGATCAAGCCCTCAGCCTGAAGCAGGATGTGCTCCTAACCTAAGTGGTTGCAAACCTTGTTTCTGTGGGCAATGCCTGCTGATTTCCCTGGGATTCCCCCACTCCCGACCCCACCCCTCCCCCAAATAGTGGTTTGTAAAAATGCCTGAGTTGTTTCTTTTGGAGAAAGAGAACAGAAGACAAGAGCGTGGGAACAACAACGCTCCATCAGGAGTCCATCTGGCCCAGTGCTCTCTGTCCAGTGGCACCCCGTCCGTGTCTAAAGGAGAGTAGCTGAGGAGTGCAGGTCTACTTGTGTCAGGGTCCAGAGGGTGTTCACAGGCCTCGATGCCTTGGGACCTGCGCTGCACATAGCCCCTCAGAGCTGCGTCAGAGCTTGTCATGCAGAACTAGATGCATACCATAGCATAGCTGTTTCATTCCATTCCATTCCATTCCATTCCATTCCATTCCATTCCATTCCATGCCATTCCATTCCATTCCCTGCACTCCTGATGAGTTGTATGGTGACGTGAGCATTATTTACCTGAAATGCCAAGGGGTGTTTGGCACCAGAAACACTTTCCAAGACACAAATCAGACAGAAATCAGGTTAGAGGTGGAAAGAGTATTTTATTTCTTTATAAAGAAAGTCTTTCTATTTCTCTTCTTTTAGTTTAGTCAGTTTTAGTCTAGTTTAGTTTATATTTTCTAAATCTGTCAGAGCTGACGCCCAGAAGCCTTAAGCCGATGCACATGCGTAGGCAGCATCGGGTTGACGCACCCTTGAGTTTAGCTGGAAAACACCTTCCGCTGCAGCCTGAGAAAGGAAAGCCGGGGCAGGAGCGGTGCCGTGGTGGGGCGAGAGAAGTGGAAGAGCCCAGCCAGAAAGGGCCAGGGAAGAGCTGACTCGGGGTGGTGCTCAATGCTACAGAGGACAGCAGCAAGTCCCGGGGCCACGCTGGGGCCAGCCTGGGAGTCCCGGGGCCACGCAGGGGCCACCCTGGGAGTGCCGAAGGCTGCCTCCCCCCGGATGCGGGGCACGAGGGCCAGCTGCGTGGAGCACGAGCCGCTGCCTTTGTGCTACAATAGCCCAAAGGAGCCCCGTGAAGGGGCTGTGCTCGGCTGCGGAGGAGGCAAAAAACCCCGGGGACACTTGCTAGTCCAGCCTGGGGGCAAAAAAGCCTTCCTCCCCCAGCTGCAGGACACGAGGGCCACCTTCGTGGTACATGAGCACCAGGCGATAACGCAGAGCACCAGGAGCACAGGAGCCCTGACAAGTGGCCGTGCTCAGTGCTCAGAGGAAGGCAAAAAACCCCCGGGGCCAGTGCCAGTCTGTCCCGGGGGAAAATTCCTTCCTGACCCCAGTGCTGGCGATCGGCTACTCCCTGAGCACGTGAGCAAGGCCTGCTCCTGGTCCACGGGCTGGTTATGCCTCCAAGGGGACACTAGCGCTGCCTTTTCTGCCTCCACCTGGAGCCACCTCAGGGGCTTCCAACAGCAGCAAAGTGCCGCTGGCCTCATCTAGCCTGGGAGCAAGAACCCTTGCAGTGCCTGGCACTGGAGCTCCAAAGCACTGTCGGAAGGCACTGGGCTTTATACCTCCCCAGGGCATTGTGATGCTGCGTTGGCGCGCGCTGGCACTATGACACGGGGGTGACGGGACCCCCGCAGCTCTGCCCAGCGCAGCCCTGCTGCTGCTGCCCCTTTGCCAGGCATGCCTTGGAGAAAGGCCTTTGGGGTGCTGGCCCTGAGGCAGTGCCTGTGTCCAGGAGGCCCAGGGGGCTGTCCCTGCCCACGGCGGCCACACGCTGGGCACCGCTGCTGGCTGTCCCCATAAATGAATCTCTCTGTTCAGACTGGATCAATAAAGGCGTTTATAGCACGTACCACAGTCATTTGACCTTGACGATGCCAGAGGTGAAGGAAAGGGGTTTTGGATCCCTCTGCATGAAGTTTGCAGAAACGGAGAGAGCAATCAGGATTTCCTCACTATTCCTTATCAATACACCAAGTGGCACGTGCTACTACGCTGCTTATGGTGAGGTCGTCTTCTGGGAGAGAAGGAGAATTTCGGAAATCTCTCCCGCGTTGGTTACACAGGCTGTTTAGATATTTGCTTGTGTTTAGTGACTTTCACGCGTCTAGTTTGGGGGTTCACCTCTTGTATTACTACTTGAATGCGACACGTCACTGCCTGATGCCTAATCCCGTGCTCTTGGTAGCTCAAGAAAGTGTTTTGATGCCAGTTTGGTTTAAATGGCGTGGACTGAGCAGCTTTTCCCTGCAACACCCAGGAAAAACAAGTTACCCACCCAGTTGTGTAGAACCGATTGAAACGCCTCGGCTAGGTATCCCGTGAGGGTACTGTATGGAGGGCAGAGCTTTAGAGCTTGGCGACAAATCCCCCCAGTGCATTTGTTCAAATCCTTGAAATGCAGAATGACCGCTGGTCTCTCTGCCATAAGCTTATTTCTTGAGTTGTCTGTCGGGGGGGGAAAGGGAAAGTCACCGAGTTTGTTATGGGAGATGCTGGTGGAGGCTGCAGAAGGCAGCCCCAGCTGGGTTCCTGTCTGAAATGAGGAAACTTTTGTGTCTGAACAAACTCTTCTTCTAGACAAAACACCTTTGGTTTCCACACACAGTAGCAGAAAATGCCACTGCCTCTGCCCGGCTCTGGTGGAAAGTGAGCATAATCACCTCTTGGAAACAAGAAGGAAAAACCGTGGCATGAAACTGAACAGGAGCAGATGCCGAATTCTGCAGCCGGGAAGGAGGAATGCCAGCCCCAAGTGTGAAGTGGGAGAGGGGTGGCTGGAGAGCAGCCGTGCAGAAAAGGATCTCTCTGGAGGTGCTGCTCGGCAGCAGGCTCGGTGTGAGTCAGCAATGTGCAGCCAAGAGAGCAAAGCACGCGCAGGGGTGCATCCCACCCAGCATGACCTGCCGCTTAGAAGAGGTGATTGTAATGGGCTGTAATGGGCGCTGGTGCAGGCTCGCCTTGAGTACTGGGTGCAGTTCTAGGCCCCACCATTTGAGAAGACCACGAGGGTCCTCAAATGCATCCAGGAGGGCAAGAAAGCTGGTGACAGGGCTGGAAGGCCTGTGCTGTGAGGAGCGGCTGAGGACACTGGGTTTGTCCGGTTTGGAGAAAAGGAAGGTGGGAGGTGACCCCATTGCTCTCTACGGCTCTTCCCAAGGAGGGGAAAAGGAGAGGGAGGTGCTGATTTCTTCTCGCTGGCATCCGTCGATGGGAGGTAAGGGAATGGTTCAGGGCAGCGCCTGGGGAGGTTAGGGTAGACATTAGGAAGCATTTCTTTACCTCGAGGGTGGCCGAAATCTGGAAGAGCCTTCCTAGAGAGGTGACCAATGCCCTGTGCCCATCAGTGTTTCAGAGGCATTTGGACAGCACCCTTAATACCATGCTTTAACTTTTGGCCAGCCCCCCAAAAAGTGGATGAGCAGTTGGACTTGATGGTCATTGTAGGTCTCTTCCAGCTTCCAGGTATTTTCTGCCTCCTTCCTTCTTTCCCTAAGAGCACAGGCTGAGGAAATACTGGATGCCCTTTCTTCCCAGCCCTGCGCTAGCGGAAGGGATTCACTGGGTAATCGTGTCCCGTCACAGGCGTTGGCTCTGTCACTCTGTGGGAAGGAGGCCTGTGCCTTCTGATGGGGGTGAGAGATGGCGATTGTCTCAGGAGGATCTGAGGCGTCTGAACAGATTTGCACAAATCGTGTGTGAACTGGGTTTTGAAACTCTTCTGTGTTCATCCAGTTTGCTTGGGTTTCACAGGCTAGCAAAAGGCCCCGTCTCTGGTATCCGTGAGGCTCAAAGATCAAGCCCTCAGCCTGAAGCAGGATGTGCTCCTAACCTAAGTGGTTGCAAACCTTGTTTCTGTGGGCAATGCCTGCTGATTTCCCTGGGATTCCCCCACTCCCGACCCCACCCCTCCCCCAAATAGTGGTTTGTAAAAATGCCTGAGTTGTTTCTTTTGGAGAAAGAGAACAGAAGACAAGAGCGTGGGAACAACAACGCTCCATCAGGAGTCCATCTGGCCCAGTGCTCTCTGTCCAGTGGCACCCCGTCCGTGTCTAAAGGAGAGTAGCTGAGGAGTGCAGGTCTACTTGTGTCAGGGTCCAGAGGGTGTTCACAGGCCTCGATGCCTTGGGACCTGCGCTGCACATAGCCCCTCAGAGCTGCGTCAGAGCTTGTCATGCAGAACTAGATGCATACCATAGCATAGCTGTTTCATTCCATTCCATTCCATTCCATTCCATTCCATTCCATTCCATTCCATTCCATGCCATTCCATTCCATTCCATTCCATTCCCTGCACTCCTGATGAGTTGTATGGTGACGTAAGCATTATTTACCTGAAATGCCAAGGGGTGTTTGGCACCAGGAACACTTTCCAAGACACAAATCAGACAGAAATCAGGTTAGAGGTGGAAAGAGTATTTTATTTCTTTATAAAGAAAGTCTTTCTATTTCTCTTCTTTTAGTTTAGTCAGTTTTAGTCTAGTTTAGTTTATATTTTCTAAATCTGTCAGAGCTGACGCCCAGAAGCCTTAAGCCGATGCACATGCGTAGGCAGCATCGGGTTGACGCACCCTTGAGTTTAGCTGGAAAACACCTTCCGCTGCAGCCTGAGAAAGGAAAGCCGGGGCAGGAGCGGTGCCGTGGTGGGGCGAGAGAAGTGGAAGAGCCCAGCCAGAAAGGGCCAGGGAAGAGCTGACTCGGGGTGGTGCTCAATGCTACAGAGGACAGCAGCAAGTCCCGGGGCCACGCTGGGGCCAGCCTGGGAGTCCCGGGGCCACGCAGGGGCCACCCTGGGAGTGCCGAAGGCTGCCTCCCCCCGGATGCGGGGCACGAGGGCCAGCTGCGTGGAGCACGAGCCGCTGCCTTTGTGCTACAATAGCCCAAAGGAGCCCCGTGAAGGGGCTGTGCTCGGCTGCGGAGGAGGCAAAAAACCCCGGGGACACTTGCTAGTCCAGCCTGGGGGCAAAAAAGCCTTCCTCCCCCAGCTGCAGGACACGAGGGCCACCTTCGTGGTACATGAGCACCAGGCGATAACGCAGAGCACCAGGAGCACAGGAGCCCTGACAAGTGGCCGTGCTCAGTGCTCAGAGGAAGGCAAAAAACCCCCGGGGCCAGTGCCAGTCTGTCCCGGGGGAAAATTCCTTCCTGACCCCAGTGCTGGCGATCGGCTACTCCCTGAGCACGTGAGCAAGGCCTGCTCCTGGTCCACGGGCTGGTTATGCCTCCAAGGGGACACTAGCGCTGCCTTTTCTGCCTCCACCTGGAGCCACCTCAGGGGCTTCCAACAGCAGCAAAGTGCCGCTGGCCTCATCTAGCCTGGGAGCAAGAACCCTTGCAGTGCCTGGCACTGGAGCTCCAAAGCACTGTCGGAAGGCACTGGGCTTTATACCTCCCCAGGGCATTGTGATGCTGCGTTGGCGCGCGCTGGCACTATGACACGGGGGTGACGGGACCCCCGCAGCTCTGCCCAGCGCAGCCCTGCTGCTGCTGCCCCTTTGCCAGGCATGCCTTGGAGAAAGGCCTTTGGGGTGCTGGCCCTGAGGCAGTGCCTGTGTCCAGGAGGCCCAGGGGGCTGTCCCTGCCCACGGCGGCCACACGCTGGGCACCGCTGCTGGCTGTCCCCATAAATGAATCTCTCTGTTCAGACTGGATCAATAAAGGCGTTTATAGCACGTACCACAGTCATTTGACCTTGACGATGCCAGAGGTGAAGGAAAGGGGTTTTGGATCCCTCTGCATGAAGTTTGCAGAAACGGAGAGAGCAATCAGGATTTCCTCACTATTCCTTATCAATACACCAAGTGGCACGTGCTACTACGCTGCTTATGGTGAGGTCGTCTTCTGGGAGAGAAGGAGAATTTCGGAAATCTCTCCCGCGTTGGTTACACAGGCTGTTTAGATATTTGCTTGTGTTTAGTGACTTTCACGCGTCTAGTTTGGGGGTTCACCTCTTGTATTACTACTTGAATGCGACACGTCACTGCCTGATGCCTAATCCCGTGCTCTTGGTAGCTCAAGAAAGTGTTTTGATGCCAGTTTGGTTTAAATGGCGTGGACTGAGCAGCTTTTCCCTGCAACACCCAGGAAAAACAAGTTACCCACCCAGTTGTGTAGAACCGATTGAAACGCCTCGGCTAGGTATCCCGTGAGGGTACTGTATGGAGGGCAGAGCTTTAGAGCTTGGCGACAAATCCCCCCAGCGCATTTGTTCAAATCCTTGAAATGCAGAATGACCGCTGGTCTCTCTGCCATAAGCTTATTTCTTGAGTTGTCTGTCGGGGGGGAAAGGGGAAAGTCACCGAGTTTGTTATGGGAGATGCTGGTGGAGGCTGCAGAAGGCAGCCCCAGCTGGGTTCCTGTCTGAAATGAGGAAACTTTTGTGTCTGAACAAACTCTTCTTCTAGACAAAACACCTTTGGTTTCCACACACAGTAGCAGAAAATGCCACTGCCTCTGCCCGGCTCTGGTGGAAAGTGAGCATAATCACCTCTTGGAAACAAGAAGGAAAAACCGTGGCATGAAACTGAGCAATAATAGTTTAATAAATAAGCTTATTTCTTGAGTTGTCTATCAGGGATAAAAGGGAAAGTCAGCAAGCTTGTGATTGTAGATGCTGGTTGAATTGCTGAAGTGAATATCTCAAGAGAGAACGCTTTCAACGCCTGAGTTCAAGGAAGCTCATCGTCCAGGAGCTCCCACTCATAGTGGCCTGAGCCACCAAGTAATCCTCAAGTCCTCGACAGGACCTGCCCTGGTGCTGGCAGCTCAACTGATGTGAGCAGGGACTCACAGGGGTCGGGGGAAGAGTATCGGCACCAGCCCTGATCGGTTAAAAACCTTCCCCATGGAGGGCAAGCAACCAGCAGGGCGTGCAACCAGGGTTGGTGTAGGCAGTTTGCGGGGCAGTTCGATTGGGATGGTGAGCACTCGCTGTATGACCAGGACCATGTCTGGGAGCTCTGCTCTGGCTGCCCCGGCGGTGGCCAGCATAGGCACCCAGACAGAGCCAATGAGAGGGGAGGCTGCAGCGCAGAGCTCGGAGTGTAGAGAGTGCCTGCACTAGTCTTGGGAGGGGCGGGTGCACAACGGGCAGGGCTGCACCCGGTGCTCCCTGGTGCAGGTCCTCCTGCAGCAGGTGGCTGAAGCTGCAGGATGCTGTTAATAGGCTGCAAGGTGTCAGGGAAGCTTAGAGGAAGCAGGGTTGCTTGCTCCAGGCACAAACTGTGCAGGGGCCTCAAGCGTCCCCTCTAGCTCATGAAGGAAAGAAGGAGGCCGTTAACCCAGGAAGCTGGGGAACAGCAACAAAAAAACAAAAAGAAAACAAACAAACAAACAAAAAAAATCAACCAAGAAAGGAGGAAGAGGATATGTAAGAGCAAGGGGCTTCCTCCTAAATCTCTTGTCCCTACCCAGAACCGCTTTGCTGTCCTGCAGGGGGCTGATGAGGAAACAGTCTTGCACCATGAACAGCCTGAACAGCCGGCTGATGCACTGGTAAAGAAGACCTCTACTGGTGCTGCCAGGAAAAAGCAACGGGTCATAGTAGTAGGGGACTACTTCGAAAGGCACAGAAGCACACATCTGTCGGCCTGAGCCGGTCTCAAGGGAGGTGTGTTGCCTACCTGGGGCACGGATCAGGGATGTTGCAGAGATGCTGCCTGCTCTAGTAAGCCCCACAGACCACTACCCACTTCCAGTGATCCATGTGGGTGCTAGTGATATAGACAGCAGTAGCCTGGAGAACATAAAGAAGGACTACAGAGCCCTGGGAGAGGTGGTTAGGGGCTCTGGAGCTCAGATTGTCTTTTCATCAATTCTCCAGGATACAGGGGAGGACCTTAAAAAAGCTAGGAGTATTGGACAGGTTAATAAATGGTTAAAAGGGTGGTGTCATGGTCAGGGGTTTGGGTGTCTTGAACACAGGACCCAGTTTAGGAGGCCAGGTCTACTGGGGCTCGCGGAGCTGGTCTGCAACGAAGGGGAAGAGTGGTTGTGGTAGGAGGCTTGCCAGACTGATCAAGGATGCTTTAAACTAGATGTGTTTAAAGAGGTGGCATCATTCCATCCCAACACACCCAGTCAGTTGCCAGCACCTATACTAAATGCTCGGAGCAATGTAGAGATATTCCAGCCACTCCAGCCAATGAGTCAGCTTCATTTGGAGCTCAGCTCAGATGCATCTATACAAATGCCTGTACATGGGGAACAAACAAGAGTAATTAGATATGTGTGCACATCTACGGGGGTATGATATAACAGGCATCACAGAAGCGTGGTGGAATGGCTCCTATGACTGGAGTGTTGGAATGGAAGGTTACAGGCTCTTTAGAAAAGACAGGCCAGGCAGGCGGGGAGGGGGAGTTGCCCTTTATATTAGGGATAGGCTGGAGAGTATGGAACTCTGTCTGAGGACAGGTGATCAGTCAACAGAGAGTTTGTGGGTCAGGGTTAAAGGGAAAACAGCGATGGGAGACATTATTGTGGGGATCTGTTACAGACTGCCTGACCAAGAGGAACCTGTGGATGAAGCACTCTATAGACAGATAGGAACAGCCTCACACTCTCAGGCCCTTGTTCTCATGGGAGACTTCAACCACCCTGATAACTGCTGGAGCAATGGTACGGCCCGGCACAAGCAATCCAGGAGGTTCCTCGATTGTGTGGAAGACAACTTCCTTCTGCAAGTAACAGAGGAGCCAACAAGGAGAGGTGCCATGCTTGACCTTGTGCTCACCGACAGGGAAGGACTGGTTGGAAATGTGATGCTCCAGGGCAGCCTTGGATGCAGCGATCATTAGATGGTCGAATTCGAGATCTCAGGACAGTGAGAAGAGCGTGCAGCAAGCTCACTGCCCTGGACTTCAAAAGAGCAGACTTTGGCCTCTTCAGGAGCCTGCTTAGTAAGGTTCCATGGGATATAGCCCTAGAGGGCAGGGGTGCCCAAGACTGTTGGTTGATATTCAGGGATAACCTACTACAAGCTCAGGAGTGTTGCATCCCAGCTAGAAGGAAGTGCAGCAGGAGGGCCAGGAGACCTCCTTGGATGGACAAGGAGCTTCTAAGAAAAATTCAAAGGAAAAAAGAGGCTTATAAAAGGTGGAAGCAAGGACAGACGGACTGGGAAGAATACAGGGATGTTGTCCGGGAAGCTAGGGACCAGGTTAGGAAGGCTAAGGCCCAGTTAGAATTAAACTTGGCTAGGGATGTTAAAGATAATAGGAAGGGATTCCATAGCTATTTATTCAAGACTAGGGACAATGTAGGCCCCCTCCAGAAGCTATCAGGAGAACTGGCTACCATGAGTTTGGAGAAGGCTGAGGTTCTTAATGACTTCTTTGCCTCAGTCTTCACTGGCAAATGCTGTAACCCCACCACCCAAGTCTTAGAAGGCAGACACAGGGACTGTGAGAATGAAGACCCTAGGCCCACTGTAGGAGAAGATCTGGTTCGAGACCATCTTAAGAACCTGAATGTGCACAAGTCCATGGGACCTGATGAAATCCATCCACAGGTCCTAAAGGAGCTGCCAAATGAAGTTGCTAAGCCACTGTCCATCATATTTGAAAAGTCATGGCAGTCAGGTGAAGTTCCCAACGACTGGAAAAAGGGAAATATAACCCCCAAACAAGAAAGGGAAAATGGAAGACCCGGGGAATTACAGACCAGTCAGTCTCACCTCTGTGCCTGGTAAAATCTTGGAGCACATTCTCCTGGAAGACATGCTAAGGCACATGAAAAACAACAAGGCGCTTGGTGACAGCTAGCATGGCTTCACTAAGGGAAATCCTGCCTGACCAATTTGGTGGCCTTCTATGATGGGGCTACGGAACTGATGGACAGGGGTAGAGCAGTTGATGTCATCTACCTGGACTACACAACATCCTTGTCTCTAAATTGGAGAGACATCAATTTGATAGGTGGACCACTCGGTGGATAAAGAACTGTCTGGATGGCTGCATGCAAAGAGTTGTGGTCAGTGGCTCAATGTCCAGCTGGAGACCGGTAACGAGTGGTGTCCCTCAGGGATTGGTGTTGGGACCGGTCTTGTTTAACATCTTCATCGCTGACATGGACAGTGGGATTGAGTGCGCCCTCAGCAAGTTTGCCGATGACACCAAGCTGTGTGGTCCAGTTGATATGCTGGAGGGAAGGGATGCCATCCAGAGGGACCTAGACAAGCTTGTGAGGTGGGCTGATGCCAACCTTATGAAGTTCAGCCATGACAAGTGCAAGGTCCTACACCTGGGTCGGACCAATCCCAGGCACAGCTACAGGTTGTGCAGAAAAGAGATTCAGAGCAGCCCCGTGGAGAAGGACTTGGGGCTGTTGGTTGATGAGAAACTTAACATGAGCCGGCTTCAGTGTGCGCTCGCAGCTCAGAAAGCCAACCGTATCCTGGGCTGCATCAAGAGGAGCATGACCAGCAGGTCAAAGGAGGTGATCCTGCCCCTCTACTCTGCTCTTGTGAGACCTCACCTGGAGCATTGTGTGCAGTTCTGGTGTCCTCAACAAAAAAAGGACATGGAACTGTTGGAACAAGTCCAGAGGAGGGCCACGAGGATGCTCAGGGGACTGGAGCACCTCCTGTATGAAGACAGGCTGAGAAAGTTGGGGCTGTTCAGCCTGGAGAAGAGAAGGCTGCATGGAGACCTCATAGCAGCCTTCCAGTATCTGAAGGGGGCCTATAGGGATGCTGGGGAGGGACTCTTCATCAGGGGCTGTAGTGACAGGACAAGGGGTAATGGGTTAAAACTTAAACAGGGGAAGTTTAGATGAGATATAAGGAAGAAGTTCTTTCCTGTTAGGATGGCGAGGCACTGGAATGGGCTGCCCAGGGAGGTTGTGAATGCTCCATCCCTGGCAGTGTTCAAGGCCAGGCTGGACAGAGCCTTGAGTGACATGGTTTAGTGTGAGGTGTCCCTGGCCATGGCAGGGGGCTGGAACTAGGTGATCTTAAGATCCTTTCCAACCCTAACTATTCTATGATTCTGTGATTCTAAAAGAGGCATCACATTCAGCCTGTTGGAGCTTAGCCTGCACGCAAGATGACTAACGGATATGGGGTCATGCAGAGGGGCCATTCAATACTGAAATCTAAGCCTTTCTTGCAGATGAAGGAATATCCATGCTGAGGGCTGTTGTTTCTCCATGGGAGATTTTGGGTACAAATATGCCCACACATGCGACATAACGCCTCCTTGGTGCCCCCAGGTTTCTGGAAAGCAGTGTGTGTTGTCCAGATGGTGTTTGCATGCTAGTTACGTGCAGTGCCACCAACAAGAGTTAGACTTTTGGTGTGGCTGCATGGTGATGCTGTGCCCATGCGTGGGAAAGGCTGCACATACCAAGCACCCATTGCATGCCTGGTTCGTGGTTGCGCTGGGTTTGGTTGTTGTGTTGGTTTTTTTGTTTGTTTTGTTTTGGTAAGCTTCTATTCTCCCAGGAAGCCCAAATTTCCAGATACAGCTCCCATGCAGAAACACCAACTGGTCTGCCAGATTACCTAGCACAATGATCACAGACAAAAGCAAAACCTTCCTCAAATGCTGATTTGGCATGGTGTCCATGAAAAGGCAACAGGAGACACCCAGGCACCTTATCTATGCCATGGCTCCTCTTCTCCTCCTGTGCTTATTTGGTTGCTGGTACCCTCTGGGCTCCCTTCTCTTCAAGAGAAGGTTGGCTATGTGTGTATGAGCTGCCCACCTGGAAAACATGCTATTTTGGACTTTGTGCCTAAGGGAAGGGCTGAAGGGATTTTGGCTAGACGTCTGCTGGGGGATTGGGAGACTTCTGGCCTTCATGAGCTTTTCCTCAATGGGGAAGACTAAAAGGCTGCCACAGCAGGGCAGGGCCATGCCTGCGATGACTCACTTTTATCCCTAGGGAGGCAGTGCAGCCCTCACACAGCCTTCATGCACCACTGCCAGGCCATCGCTGCCACTACTGAACCTACTCATGAAGGGGCATGGACCCTGGTCTCCTCTTTGCCTTTCACAAGCCTCTGCTAATGCAAAGAGCTTGGTTTTGATTTAAATGGGAAGGCAGAAGAGTGATCACGGGACATAAGGTTATCTCCAGCTCCTTTGTTCTTCACCACCTGCAGGTGTTGAGGGGAGCTCATTGCAGATCAAAGGATGAGGAATCCCCCGCAGGGGGGAGGTTACCAAAATGCTCTGCAGTCCAGATCACTGGCAGCAAACATCAAACATGCTTCTCTCCCAGGGGAATTGCAGGGAGACCAGCTTTGTTTGGAAGGGAGGTTTAACAGGACTTCTGTGATGGATAATGCAAAAAGTTATTAAATTAGCAATTAAAAAGAGCTGGGACACACATGACAAGACTCTCATTGCATTTTTCCATGATTGGAATGCTACTTGTGAAACTCTTAAGCAACAGTGAATTCCCAGAGAGAGGAATGCTCCAAACACTTTGTTTCTGGCAAAAGCAGTTCTGAGTTTTGCTCCCTGCAAACAGAAAGTGAAAAATGCCAGATCAGTCATCCAAGTAACTCTACAGTTCAGTGTTTGTTTTATGCCATCTCTTTTGGGGACCTCTTGTAAACCGAGTTTTTTCAAGTTCCCTACTTTCCTTGTCATACTTGACATTTCTTCTGAACATCTTCATCTTTTCTAAGGCAGCAAATTCTGCTTCTCTCTTGTTTCTCCCCTTCCCTTGTGTCTTCTGTGAAAAGCACGGAAATTTCCTCCACAGATTGATTGGATTTCCTGTGCTGGTAATTTCTGTTTTGTCTCAGGCAATCCACCAGGCTTGTGTGATTAGAAGGCAATTCCTATATTTGGTATACATCCCTTCTCTTGCTGAGATTTTCCGTACCAGTATATTGGGTAAGGCAAAGTTCTCCCAACCTTGAATATGAACTGAATGTAAAATAATTATCCCTTTGAACCAGGCTTTCAGAAGTCAGTTGAGGAAGCACTAAACAGTTACAGGCACAGAAACTGTCAAGATCACAGTTTTGCCATGCAAGCTGCAATTTGATTAATGTGGCAGCTGTTTGATGGGAAATTAGGAGAGCCTTGAGAGGCATGAGAGGAAATTAGGCCATCTTACACTTTTAAAGCTCTTTAAAACTCAGTGGTGCTCCTCCTCCCCTGGAGGTTTATGAACATGCAGACAACTTCTGTATTTAATTAGGAAAAGCAAGCACAGCACAAAGGCTGACGACGTTTTCAAGGGGGCCACAGGACTCACTTTTCGTGTTATATCAGACCAGAAATCTTGGTTCCTGAAAATCTTTACCTCATCATCTTGGGTTGCATTGTCCAAATCCTCAGTCAGGTATCTCACTTTTATTCAGTCCTGAGGTCTAATTTAGAAGCATCCTCAGCATCAGGTGCTGAGGATGGCCTCACTGGCCTCACTCATGGCCTCACTGGCACCTCTGGAAGTCTCCTTCACCTCAGAGGGATCTCTTTGTAGGTTGGATTGAATCTTGGTCTAGAATGAATCTTGGTTCCCTCCAGCAGAGGAAAGTAGCCAGTGTGTCTGAACTGTGTGGAAAAGTAGGTCCCATAGTACAAATCATCCACTTCCCCTGGTGGAAACAGAGTGGCTCTAACCAATGCATTACAAAAAAAAACTAGAGAAACTGCTTTCCTGCAAATGATCAACACAAGCCTGGCTGTATGACAAGTGTACTTCAAGAGGAGCAAACTTGGAGTCAGTCAGCAGTGTTGAGGGTGCCTTGGAAGCTTCTTGGTGTTAATAAAGGTTCCACTGGGATTTTAAGACTTTAAGCTTTTCTACCAGACATGGGAATACAAAATTTATGCAGATGCAATAACCATGGCCCAGTGGAGAGGTTTTGGGCTGGAACTCAGAAGATCTGGTTTCTGGTTTGGGATGTGCAAATTGTGACATGGGAAAATTCTCTGTGCTAGATTTAGGAAAGTTTAGTATTTTTAGCAGTCACAAAATCTGGTTTTATCCTTCTGTGCTCCCAACCTTTCTGCTGGCTTCCCAATGCTTGAGTCCCCAGGGTGAGAGCTTTTTAACCTCCAGGGTGGAAACTAGTAATGGTCTACTCTGGATATCAGAAGGCGATTTGTTCAAGTGCCACAATTTAAAAACAAAATGAAATTGTCACCAATGACAGCATGAACAGAATGGGGAAGATACAAGTACCGAACATCCTTAGCTGTATTTGGTAATTAGTTTTATTGAAATAAAAGCTACTATGGTGGCTGCACAAAATAACATGTTGATTTTTTTCCTGAAAGATGGAAGTTGCTCTGGATTTGAGAAGCATCACTTTCAATGCACAGCTTTTGCTGCTGTCCAGGCAGCCAGACACACACATCTCTGGCAAGGTGGAGCTGCATGTCTTGTGTTTAAATGCCACCCCGCTGCCCAGACTGATGCTTCCCAACCTGTTCTGCATCTGGAGTCAAAGTTCATCTCACCTTCCCCCCAGCAAATCTGAAGGTCACCAGTGTTTTCCCACTTGGGAATGAACTCTGCAGTTAAGGCATTAGTTTAAGTTGCAGAAGAATCACATTCAACCCTCCCATCTGTCTGGAGGGAACATGGAATCTCATCTTCCACCTTCTGGGAGGTTGTTCCTGGATTCAGGCTCCCAGCAGCCCTCAGCCTCTCCCTCCCAGTGGAGCCCTCAAGCTCCCTATGGAGCATTTCCATATTTCTAAGCCAACTATGGCCTCGCAGCTCACAAGAGAAGGTGCTTGCTTGTGAAGAGGATGGGAGACTTGAGGTTCAGCCCTTGCTCAAATGAAAAACTCAGCTTGCTAACAAGGTTTTTAAAGAAAGGCAAAGCACTGAAATGGGGAGCAAGGCAGTAAGTAAACTCCTAGAACAACTGCTAATTGAAGTGATAGACAAGCTTTTTTCACTCGGAGCCTTTATTGCAGGTGGGAAAGCATATTTCCTTTATTTCAGTGTTTTCATTTTAGCTTAGTCAATGACTTGTTTATTAGAAATGAAAAATTAATTGCAAGTTAAAAATGCTGGAAATTTCTTTTTCCTACCCACCCGTCTATGAATAGACTAAGACGCCCAGGCTAAGATCTACTTGTTCTAGGCTGTTTAAGTGCTGGTTAACGGTTATTTCATGAACATCAGTTTTCTTTGTTTAATAATTCAGTTAACTTTAAATGTGTTTTAATACCTTCTTCTTTCACATCCAGTTAATTTAATGTGACTTTATTCAATAATGGAAACCAATGCTGTCTTTTTGTATATTATAGCTCAATTTCTATCCAAGACAATTCAACATAATTCCGAAGAAAAAATTGAATTACCTAGTGAATACAAAATATAATTTGCTATTTCCTAATACAATAAAAGATAAAGTATCTGAATACAAATTTCAGTTGTTTAAGTATTTGAACGTATCACATTCTATGTTAGCAAAACGAGAAAGTGTGAAATATAGCAAAAGGCTTTGGGTGCTATGGAAGAAACCTCAGTGTTTACCAATTACTACCAAATACAGGAATTACCTGTTTTTAGGAAAAATGCTTAAATACAAATGTGAAACAGGAATAAAACTTGGTAACTTTAACCAAGGTCACGTGCTTTCTCCTTTAAGTGATGAGTAAAATACCTGGAGTATTGTGTGCAGTTCTGGTGTCCTCAACATAAAAAGGACATGGAACTGTTGGAACAAGTCCAGAGGAGGGCCACGAGGATGACTGGAGCACCTCCCGTATGAAGACAGGCTGAGGAAGTTGGGGCTGTTCAGCCTGGAGAAGAGAAGGCTGCGTGGAGACCTCATAGCAGCCTTCCAGTATCTGAAGGGGGCCTATAGGGATGCTGGGGAGGGACTCTTCATCAGGGACTGTAGTGACAGGATGAGGGGTAATGGGTTAAAACTTAAACGGGGGAAGTTTAGATTGGATATAAGGAAGAAATTCTTTCCTGTTAGGATGGTGAGACACTGGAATGGGTTGCCCAGGGAGCTTGTGAGTGCTCTGTCCCTGGCAGTGTTCAAGGCCAGGTTGGATGAAGCCTTGGGTGGAATGGTTTAGTGTAAGGTGTCCCTGGCCATGGCAGGGGGGTTGGAACTGGATGATCTTGAGGTCCTTTCGAACCCTAACTACTCTATGATTCTATGATTCTAAAACAGATTGTTTAAACTCATGTATATGAATCACTCCACCCAGATCATTTTTCACAACAGGAGGTAGCAAGTTTTTGTGCCTCTGTGGTCATGAAAGAGAAGCACACTGCTAACCCTGTCACTGCTGGCTGCTGTTTTGGTTCACCTCCGCTCACTCCCAGCCCTTCCTTGCAAAGGGCTTCCAGCAAATGTATTTTTGTCTCATGTTTCTCTACTGCCTTTCTGCGGAGCAAGGCACTTCCATTTTCTGCCTGGCCCTTCCCCTCCCAAACACCCATCTCTCTACCCTTGCCTTGTCCCATTTATGTTCCCACAGATCTCTTCTGATGGAGGTTTCTCTTCTGAAACCATCATGTAGGTCTGACCAGAAAAGCTTATAAGAGCCTAAGATTTTTGTGGAGCAGCAAGCTGCAACCCATGAGGTTTCTAGGGCATGAAGGGTAGTGGGACCTACAGCATATGAAGGGAAAAAACCAGATAGCTGAAGTCTGGGACCCTGGGAAGTTAGGAGATGAAAAACAAAGCAGCCTTGATGAATTGTCTGAGCTCAGGGATGGAGATACTATTTACTGCCATACTTGTTACCTGGGACTATTCCACTCCTTTCCTCCTTTCTGTCTGATTCTCAGAGTCACTACAGCATTACACATCCTGCCCACATTTTGTACTAAGCCCAGCCTAAACACAGTGTAACTCCCCTGGATGACTGCAGAAGAGTTTCAAAATCCTACTGCACTGCTCACTGCAATTACACCTTCTTCCAGGAACAGGGAGGACTTGAGCTCTGTGGCATTTCCAAGAGCAGCCCAGTCTGTCTGGTAGGATGCTGCTGTGCATGCAGGTTACCAAGTTCTCTGATCCCAGCTGCTGCCTCTAGTTATTCTGAGACGGTTTAGCATAGCTTTTGTGTTGGTGGGGTTTTTTGCTTAACAAACATGCTGAGTGCAGCATGCTGGCAACCTTCAGTATTCGGATCAAATATGACTGTACAATGCACTGCCCGAGACATAAAGAGAAATAGGAGATGACACTGGGAGCCGCTAAAACTTGTTAGCTACTGGTTAGCTCCACTACAAGTCTGGTGTGAGGGAACTGACTCAAGGCAGGTTTGTCTGCCTTGAATGAAAGGCATAACTGCAGAATTGTTAAGCCTTGTGACTGCGCTTATTTGGGGAGTTTAAAACAAAGAGCAGGATCTGGATCCAGATGAGACTGCTCTGAATTTAAGCTTTAGAGCATTTGCTGTGAGAGAAGAGTTAATATTTCCTCCTTCTTAATTTTCATGAAAATGAGTCACAACTTAATTCTGAGCCATTTTCTATGCCATGTGAATGTCACAGTGATTCTTTGCTCAGATATCTGAAATGAAAAAAAAAAAATATGCAAAAATGAGAACATCACATTCCAACAGTCAAATCACAGAGCTTCTCCTTCCCTTGACCGGGATCTGAAATGCCTGTCTTTTCTCAAGTGTGAAATGAATGAAAGAAAATGCAAGCATCTCTCCTTTCAAGATGTGCATGATTTCATGCTTATTTTTTGATTTGCCTTTGAGCCTTGTAAAATCACAATGTTTACTACACTGAGAACTATTTCTCTGTAGAATTAAATCTGGTTAAGTTTAAAGTCTGAGTGTAAACACTCTAACCTGGCTTTGTAAAATGGTTTCAAATGTGATAAAAGCCAGCCCAGCTTTTCATAGTAAATAATAAAAATTACGCATCTGACAGAGATATTAAACTGAAAGCTGCCAGTGGTTGCATTGCTGTGTTCAGCACACTCGTTTGTCTTGTCTCTTGATAGAACAATAGAAGCACAGTCACACATTTTAGTGTCCCACACAGGGTGTACGTGAGACACAGGTCGATGTGCACTGCTTTAGATATGTGATTCCATAATGTCCTTAATAAAGCTGCCCTACTTTCTTTATTGCTATGCTTTTCTAATATTATAAATGCTGAGTGCTACAGTACAGCCTTATTAGTATATGAAAAAATTCTATTACTAAGCAATCCTCATTCATCCACTTTTGGTCATTTGTCTTACATTGCAAGGTGCTGTGCCCTTAAACTTCACATGTGCAGCTGGAACGCTATCCTGTGCATTATAGGTGAAATGTGTAGCACCTGGAAGCTCCCTGCTGCAGTCCTCACCCTGTGAGCAGTCATGAAGTCCTTTCATGAGGGTTTATTTAAAAAACCACAGTTGCTGCACCAGTTCCTAAAATGCTAAGTATCCTGAATGATTAATACCTGAAGCCTGATGATGATACATGTAGTTATCTGTGCTGTTAAAACACTTTTGAAGAAACAGTCTCCTCTTCAGTAAAGTTTCTTTGAAAGAGTGTATTTTTATTTCAAGAAAAGATTAAGCTGTGTTTAAATATTAACAGGAATTTCCGTGGGGAAATTATCTGTTTATCTTGAGTTGGGAGTCAGTCTCTAGCTGTTATGATTTCAAAGAACATCTCAAAAATGTAACCTCATTAAAACCAGCACCCAGTTCCCTGCCTCAGTTTGCAGATTTCATGAGAGCCGCTCTCTCCTATTCATTTCGAAAGTGACAATTCAGGCTCAGATACCAGAAATCACTCATTTCAGTACCAGAAAGTTCCTTCAGGAACACTGAAGGAGGACCTGTTCTGAATGATGGCAGGCAGGGGCAAGGCAGAAGAGGAAGAGGAAGCAATCAAGCCTGATTTCAAAAAGGAAGTCTCCAGCTTTGAAAAAGCCAAGAAGTACCTTTGGCTCTTAGGAGAGAGAGAATTAAAAAAACATCTGATTGTTTCTTTGTTAAAAGGAAACCAGTGCTGCAAGTTTCCTATCCCCTGAAGCACTTGGCAGCATAATCTTCTCACCTTTGTGTGGATGGGGACATGAGGGACCCCAGGGATGAACTGGCTTTCCTGCTCTGAACAGCAGATGTGACCCCTTCCTAAGGACAACAACGCTCACCTTCTTCACTACAGGCATTTCATGGGTTCAATACTCACCTGTGTTGAAGAAAAAACCTACAGAAAGAACAAAAAATAGTGAGTTTACTGCAGACATGGGAGAATTTGCAGACAGCCAATAGCCTAGAAACTGGACTGAAATGAATTTACCCTTTGCACTATTAAAGGACACAGGATTGACTGTTATTGATGTAATGAGGTAAGGGCACAGAGCAGGTAACGAAGGCCAGACTTCAACATGATTGCATCAGTACAGCTGGCAAATCTAAAGCCTGATATTTAATAGTGTGACAGCCTTAAAGAGCATGATTTCAAGGGAAAAATAGCTATGTGGAGGCACACCGATGTCTGAAAGCAAACTGTGCTAACCCTGCTTGTGCTATGGTACTAGTGTAGACCTAACTAATGGGGTTTAGTTTTTTTTTTCCTCAATGCATAAAAAGTTATTTGTTTACTTCCATTTACTTGTTCAGATTAAAACCAATCACAGTACCAATCCAGAACTCCAAATGCAGGTTCCAGAAATTCAAAATTGAAATGAAAATAAATGAGGAAGGCCTCCTAAGTTCAGGCTGGCAGGGACCTCAGTAGGTAATGCAGTAAGTACCACTGCCTCAAGACCTTTCCCTTCAGTAGCCTAGCAGGGGAAACAGAAGGGTGGCATTTTAGTGTGTCCAGGAAGCCAACAAAACTGCTTTCAGGCAGATCATAGGAAAAGCGCAGGTTTCTCTACCAATAATCACAAAAAAAAAAAAAAAAAAAAATGTGTAAAGACCAGCAGCAGAACACAAGCTGCATTAGAAGACAGCACTCTCCAGAGGCAATTAGCTGGGTTCATCTATTCCTGGGAAACAGATCCTCCTGGGATTCAGCATCTTCTTAGTGCACACAGGACACGGGCTTGTTTGAACAGGTAGACAGAAATTCCTGCTTACCCTGCCTGAATCACTGAGTCTTTGTTAAACAGCAGCAGGTTTTCCACTGTGAAATGCTACTGATTTGCAGTACGCTGGAAGGCTGTCCAAATCTGCAGTATTTAACACATCTGATACTTAAAAATTATTCATGCAATAGATACATTTTCCTTTAAAGCCTGTTCCATAACTGTCTCTGTCAAGGCTTCTTGCAAGTCACGCTGAAATCCCAGCTGCTTTCAGAGAGAGGACACTTGGGAAGGGGCGTGACTGACTCCAGTGTTGAGAAGTCTTGCGCTACTTTCCCATGTAAAATGTGGAGTTCTACTAAACTGAACCCTGTCAAATCCACACTGCATAGGCAGGTTTAGAAGCCTGGAAATCACATGTGCTCGCTTTCATGCACTCCTGTATGAATAATAACATGATGATTCTCTGCTATTTTCATCCCAAAGTAACATCTCAGTTGCCCTGCAAGCAATGTGCAATGCTCTATTGCTAAAATAATAACCACTTGGGCAGCCTATTATGGCTATTTGTGCATCACTTAAGTGTGATGTGACACAAACTACTGCATAGGCTCAAAGCCATTTTTCAGAATTAAGAATCGCTATACAATTCATTCACCCTGTTATTTTTTCCACACCAAAGCACCAGGATGAGAATCCCCTTCTCCATGGGTCTACCTACATATTTCAACAACCATGGATTTGCTAAGGTGGCTTAGTAAGCTTTAGTTATTTCTGCCCAGTCCATTGCATTTGTCCAGGGTCTCTGGATTCCTGGCAGAAGCCCAGGCAGAGCAGCAAACAGCCAAGGCACAGGAAGTTATATTTATTGTGGGCAGGAGTCCTGCCTCCTGTGCAGATGCAATACCCAGTGTTGTGCTCTAGGTGTGTTGCAGGTATGGTTTCTAAAGAAAGGGTCTGAAAACTGGGAAGGAATAAACTCAGGAAATGTACTGAACAGGCTCAGAGACTCCAGGTAGGGGCACAATTCCCACTGACCAGAACTCTGGAGGGCTGAATATATTAAGAACCCTTTGCTAGCACGTGGTCTACTCTCTGTGGCAGGTTGGGACATTTGATTCTACAAATGTTAACGCAGTTCATGCCTTTCTATCCCAGAGCACAAACTTCTGTAGGTCATCTCATTGAGAATGCATTCAAAGAGACATTAAAATAAAGTGTATGGCTCTTTGCAGGAACAAATTCCCGCTGGCCTGAGAAACTGCCAATTCTGTGGCATTAGATATAAAAAAGAACTTGAGCAACTCAGCTCTCACATCCTTTCTCGTGCTGTACACTATAGCTGTGGATGAGTCAGTATGGCTGAGTGGGAGAACCAGACACGTCTGAATCACCACTTTTTTCTTGTCTCACAAGCACTATTACTTCCATGCAAATAACTTCAAGCCTCAAAGCCATAGAAGAAGCCCAGTAGTGGTGATCACAAAACACATACCTCAGAAGGAGTCAACTGGTTAATGAAAATTCACAGCTACTTCACGCTTGCAGACACTGATTCATGTAAAAGGAAATTAGGTAATTAATCTTAAAATCCTGGAACTTGAGAAGAGAGATAGTAAGCTCCATTTCAGTATTTCACTGAAGCTATGTATTATTCAGCTCTTTCCATTGTTGTTCAGACTGATGTATGAGAGATTTGAGAAACGCAGCTGTGGAGTCTGACAGGATAAATGTTACAAAAGTCTGAAAAAGACCAGATTTTCTTTTAAGTACAGAGAAGTAAGACAGAAACTGTGTGGGATCCTGGTAGGCCATCAGACAGATCCTCATCTTTCTGTGGAGTTTAACAGGCTCTAGATAGAAACCTTAGCAATATGTGGGAAAACACCTTCACACATTGGGAAAGTAAATTAAAATCTTTTATCTGCTAAGTGCTATCTGCATCTGGAAGACCAGCAGCTTTCTGTATTTTGCTTATGCCAACAGATAACAAGTATTTGCATGTTGTGTATGATTGATTGACTCTTTTACATCTTTTCTATATCCTTTTATATCTAATCTAATACTTTCAATTTACTAGCTACTTTAATAATAAAGCTAAATAAGACTACATAAAATTTAAATGAAAATAATTGAATAAAAAGTAAAAAAATCAAGTATTTCTTACTTTCATAATCTCGTCATTTTTTGAAGAAACCAATAGAGTTCTACAGATAGAACTTCATACAGTATATGAAATTCAACTGAGAAGATGGTTTCAAATCTTTGCAAACAACTGTATCAGAGTTCTGTAGAAGTGCTATTGAAGTGGGTTTTCTCACATAAAGCTGGCAATGTACCTATATGTATATTGTACAGTACAACCTGGAAAACTTCACTGATATATGTAAAAGGAACAGAACTGTGACTGCAAAAGTTTTATTAGTTTCCTGCTGGTTGCTTTCACTTCAGTGGCGTGGTTGTGGTGTGTTCAGATGTTGACTTGGCTATTGGAATGCTGAGAGCTAGGTGCTATTCTCTCAGCTTCACTCTGCAAACCATTTTCTTTCTGGAGAAAAAAACCCCACCAAACCATTTAGAAAAGTAAAGCAAGGAAAAACTCTCTCAAGGAAAACAATGGACTTAGCAGAGTGTATTAATTTCATTTCCTAGTCCTTAATTCTCATTTCTATGCCTAACTGAAAATTTCTCAAAACAATGACTTTACATAGATCTTGATAAAGTGGCTCGTGCCTACTAAAATAATAAAAGCTACATAATGATTAAATAGACATATAGCATCTATTTCTCTCCAACCTCCACATATTTACCCTGTTCCTGTAACCTGGCTACTTTCTTGGAGTTTATTATTATGTGCAGACAAGCAAATAAGACAAGAAAGATATTCCAAATTGCTCATCCTGGGAACAACCCATATAAACAGGTTTGAATGTCTGATGGAGAGCCCCAATGCAATCTTTGTATTTTAAAGAAAGGCAACACGCCTGTGGTTACTTGACAAATGGATCTGGATAGTATTTCAACTGTCAGAAGCCAAAGAGTATCCATCTCCTTCACTTCAGTGCTAATAGCGCATGGAAAGGAAAACTTGCTTAACTTGCAGCAATCCTTTCCCTGCCTGTGCTTTTTGTAACAAAGAAGTGTTTGTTATGAGATGGTGACAGGAAAAAAAAAAAGCCCAACACCTCTTCACAGCATATAGGAAAGGAGTGCTGGCTTGCAAGCCTAGTTTTTTGGATACTGGTGGATTACCTTTGCCATATTGTCCCTGGCACATTTCCAGGAGTCTAATATAGAATCATATCATCATAAAATCACAGAATGGCTTGGGTTGGAAGCAGCCTTAAAGACCATCCAGTTTCAACCCCCTGCCGCAGACAGGGACACCTTCCACACAGCCAGGTTGCTCAAAGCCCCATCCAGTATCGGAAAGGTTGCAGTTTCTTTTGTCTTTCCCTTTCCTCTCCCTATTCGCTTTCCTCTTTTCTCATTCCTTCCTCACTTTCCTTCCTTAACCATTCTCTTCCTTTCTTCTAGGAACTGGTAAAAAGGCAATATGTGGGAAAACAATGCCTTTATTCTTATCCTTTAATTTGGAGCAGGAAGTTTTGTACTATTTCTTTTTTAAGAGATAGGCCCCAGTGTAACTGTGTGGCACTTGCTGCAGCTTCTCTGCTCCTGGACCAGCTGCTCCGTGCTCAGAGCCAGGGCAGAGATTCACCTCTGAGTGAGCAAGCTCTGCACAGATCTGTGCAGGGCTGAGGGGTGCTGGGGGTCCTCAGCTGCTCCTGGGCTCACCTGGTAGCCCCTGGGTTGGCTCTGGAGGCCCATGGCTCAGCCTTGTCAGGGGCAGAGGTGAGATGAACAGGAGCTGGCATCGGGCACAGATTTGCTCTTCTCTAGCGCTGGGTTTCACTGTTCAGTCCTTCCGGCATGAGCCAATGACCCAGTGAAGCCGAAGGGGCATGATGTTTGTGAGGCTGAAGAGTGACCGACAGTCCGTTACAAGGCTGGACGGGTGGCAGGGACCTTGGCCTGGCATCCCGATTGGGCGGGTGCGGTGTGACGCGCGGGTGGGGACGTTTATGCCACACACCGCCGAAGGGGGGATGCCGGGGTCCACCCCGGGTAGCTCAGTGCCGCTTCGGGACACCGCTGTTCTGGAGAACTGTCGCAGTAGGAGGTGCACCCGCGGCCACCACCATCTCACGCCAGTCTGCCGCTATGGCTCTCCCGGCTCTCCCATGCCTTTACGGGACGTGACTCACGACGGCCCCTCACCACAGCCCCTCAGCTGGTGCTGCTGCCGGACCCCCCCGGCCCCCAACCTCCAGCTCCGCGGGGCGGCCGGCGGCCGGGCGGGAGAGGCCTCTCCGGGGGCGCCCCGCAGAGCCGGGCCGGGCAGGGGCGGTGCCGGGGCGGGCGGCTGCCAATGGTGCGCCAGGGGCGGGGCGAGCGATGCAGAAACCCACGGGAGGTGACGGCGAGGCTCCGCCTACCCCGCGGCGAGCGGGCGCCGGCGGCGAACATGGCAGAGGAGCGGCGCTGAGCCCCGCGCTTGTTGGCCGCCGCTGGGGAGGGCGGTCACCACTGCCCGCCCCGCGGCCCCAGGGAGGGCGGGCAGCGCCGGCGCCTCGGCTGAGGCGTGTGTGATGGTGCGGGTATGGCGGGGCAGCCGGTGGCCGCGGCGCTGCTGAGGCGGGGGGGGGCTGGTCCCGGCCCCGGCGGCAGCAGCAACCAGCGGGGGCTGCCTCCCTCTCCCCCCCGACCCGGGCGGCGCTGAGGGAAGGAGGGAGCTCCTCGCCGTGCCGTGCCGCCTCGCCTCGCCGCCGCCATGCTGCCCGGGGTGGGGGTGTTCGGCACCGGCCTGACGGCGCGGGTGATCGTGCCGTTGCTGAAGGCGGAGGGCTTCGCCGTGAAGGCGCTGTGGGGCCGCACGCCCGAGGAGGCGGAGGAGCTGGCCAAGGAGATGAGCGTCCCCTTCTACACCAGCCGCATCGATGAGGTGCTGCTGCACCAGGACGTCGACCTGGTCTGCGTCAACTTGCCGCCGCCCCTCACCCGGCAGGTCGCCGTTAAGACCCTGGGTGAGTGAGTACAAGGGACCGGGGGGACCATCTGGCTCCGGAGCCGGTCTTCGGATGCAGTGACACCCTACCTCAGCGCCGAGTTTTTCCTTTGCTTTGCCTCCCTTCTCTCCCCCCACTTCCCCCTTTATTTAGAGAGGGGTCCGCCGAGCCCTGCGGCCGCCACTGTCGCAGGCCGAGCGCCGGCGGGTGGATGGCGTTGGGGTGGCCCGCTGTGACATCCCGTATCCCCGGTCCCCGCCGGCGTGGTCCCTGGTAGCGGGAACCCGCCTCTCCGGGGTGTTCGGGCCAGCCTGGGCAGGGCCGGGCCCGATATCCAGCCCACACGGCGTGGAGGGGAGCAGGTGCCACCCGTGTCGCGGTAAGAAGGGGAAAGCCGAGTTAAATAACCACCCTGGCCGCTTCTGGCCGGCGGTGCCCATAAGCGTCTGGCAAGGGAGCGGGGAGCCGAGCATTGCTCCCACCTTGGGGACCCCAGGCTGCTCGAAGGCTCGGGGTGCCGGCTCGGGCCCCGGCGGCAGACCGGGGAGGGAGGCAGGAAACGGTGGCGGCAGAGGAAACGTTGTTAGAGCCGAGGCTTAATTAAGTTCACGTACAAAGGGAAGGAGGGACTGAAAAAGTAGGCATGCACTGTTAAAAGCGTCTCTGGTTTCAGGCGTGCAGAAATGGGCTGCATCTGGCTGTCTCTTGTGTGAGCCTAAGTCTGGGCTTTGCTTTTCCAGCTTTGTGATCTCTGGTCCTTGGACACCTGTTTCCTGAAGGGTTTTAGTGGGAGTATCCTGTGGAGTAAGGAAGTCTTAATTTGTCCCTACAAATATAGGTGGGAAAGGGTAAAATGCTGTGAGTTATCGTTGTTTCAGAGCACACTGAGGTTGACAGGTCAGGATGGCTGGCTTGGCTCTGGAGCTGTAGCTATGTAGGCTGATGGCTATCGCTTTCATCTTTGTAAATGTGTGTGGCATGTTGTAGTGTTCCGTTGCTACTGGTGTACTCATTAGAATCTGTTACCATTCAAATGCTGCTACTATCACAGCTAGCTAGTGTTTTCAGCCTTTAAAATTAAGCTATTAAGGGAATTCAGGCAGTATGTACAAAACCTTAAGTACAGGGTAGGCATTTGTCTGGAAGCCTTGCTCAGCATTGCTTTCTCTACTTGGAAATTTTTGTCTTTGAGTCAGAGCATTTGCTTGTTATTTATAATACGCATTTGACTTTTTTTTCCTCAAGATACAACATGTGCACCAGAAGCCTGACTTGCTTGCCAGAATGATGTGCAAATGGGTTTGTAATGTAGAAATACATACCCCATAAAACATATGTGAAAGACAGTATCAAGGTGACAAGGTTTCTTGTTTGACCCACATTTATTTGGTGACAGTTGTGTCAGTTTTCCTGTGACGCTCTTTCCTGCAGGTGTTGCTCAGGGAAGTGCCCTGGCTTGCCTGAGCTTTGTGGAAGTAGAGCCCCATGAGGTTTCAGGCAGATACAGGGCATCTGGTACAAGAAAAAAAATTCTGAAATAATGAAGAAACACAATTGGTGTGAACTTTCTGGAGGACTTAAGGAAAAAAAATCATTTTCTTGAGCATGTGCTGAATTTATGAATGGTGCTGACAACCGATGCAGCTGAGATGCTACTGATAACTTCTTGCTGATGCAATCTGCTAGCAACTGACTGGAGGAATAAAGAAAGGTGTTTTCTCCCTGTTCATTAGTACTGTACCATTCTCGGTTCCCTTTTATCTCTAGTTAATTTGGTTTCCTCCTGTTCTCCAACAGTCAATTATTTGTATGTTGCAGGGGTAGTAAAATGTGTTTGAAAATGCATGAATGGGGATTAAACATGCTAAAGGTGACAATGTGCAGTATGTAGGGTTTTTTATCCTAGTATATTACTTAGAGGATTTTTATTTACAGAAATCTCTTGGGTTACGAATAACACTTCCCCCAGTTATTTTAGAGTTATTTTTTACCTTTTTTTCTTTGTAATTCAGGGGTTGGATCTATAACAATGAAAGTTCTTGCATGTTCATACAGGTGCAAACAGGGCTAGAGCAGTGGTTCCTCCCTGTTGGCAGCTCCTTCTGCTGGTCCTGCTTGTGCTTCATAGTTTGGGAACTGCTGTGCCCTGGAGTGATTATTTTGCTTTAATGGCCGATTTTTCTGTTTTGGGGGGAGCTTTGCAATTGCATTCATCAGGGAGGGGCTTCAAAAGCCAGTGGTAGGCAGGAGTGATGCTGTGTAGACTGAGGAAAGCAGTAGATGGAAAAACATTCCTTACTATGATAAGGAAAGGATGTGGGTCTTACCTTTTTTCAACTTGATTGTTGTTTTTTTTTTTTTTCCTCTTGAGATTTCACACACAGAATTTGAGACAGCAGCTGTCTATTGGGCATAGACAGGGATATCAGAGGTTTTATTCATAGATGGAGGCTTCAGGAAGTCTAAACATGATGCCTTGCATTGCAACAGAAAAGGTTAAGACAGACATGAGTTATTTGTTAATACTTCAGGGTCTGGCTTTCATATGAGAGGAGGCATGTCTGGCCTGGGAAGAGACAGGGACCAACTCTTCTTCTGTATCTGTATTTTATTTTAAGTTGGCTTATTGCCCAAATTGCTTATTGTGTTTTCATTTGGGGAAGTTTCATTACTAAAACATAAAAGTGGGGAAGCAGCTGGTGGTGTTTTTGTCATCCATCTAGAGCTGTGTTTACACTATGAATTTGCATATTGTAGTGTAATAGTTCATATCCACTCTGGTGTATCTCTGGTGTGGACTCTGGAGGTGAAGGTGTGGTAAAACAGGTGTCCCTGCAACTGTGTTTAACTCAGACCATTCAGTGGGAAAAGCTCTGTTGCTTTGTTTTCACTGATATGTCTGACATGTAGATTTATTGTTGCTTGAAGTGTGTTTTTGGCACAGTGACCCATCAACTGCTATTAAAGCACAAATGTGTGACTGCACACCCTAGCTGAGGAAGTCCCCAACCTGTGGTTTCCTGGAAGCTGTTGAAGGGAGAAAATGGGAGAAATGCAGCTTCAAACTTGCCCTGTTAACTTTTTCTTTATGCCTCAGATGCTCTGCTCTGTTAGAAAGATGATCCTGAGCTGGGTCTGATTCTGTATGGCAGTTTTCTTAGGAGACAGACCAACAGTGGGTAGGTCACTGGAACAGACCAAGTTCAAGCAAGCTTCTGAAACCAGGCTTGTTTGGATGATGGCAGAAAGTATGAATAAAGCCTGTGGCTTTAAAAAACATGAAATAGACTGATGGCCTCTGTCACTTTTGTGTGAAAATTCCTTGTTTGCTTCTACAAAATGGAGCTGATTGACTCTTTTCTGCCTCTGTCTATCCTCCTTGCTTAGGAGCTCTTTTGTTTTTTCCTGTTTGTACTCATTCGCTGTAGCAAAACTAATATCCCAACTGACTTGCTGCTTGGTGGTCAAGAAAGATCAATGGGTGAATGTTTAGATAAGCACAGAAAACAGCCTTGGTATTGGATAAGGATGCTTTTCCTTCTCACACAGCTGAAAAATTTGGTGTGTTTGCTAGAAGTGGTTTGCTTTTCCCCTGCCCACATGCACCAGCAGTACAGTCATATCCCAAGCCTGATCAGGCATGGGAGATGTGTTTGCATACAGGAATAAAATGGGTCACCAGAGTGCCTATTCATGTTCAGCATCAGAAGAGCTGATGGTGCAGACAATATGATAGGACCCTCCACCTAAATCAAAACTGTCAACTTATGACTTTTCACAGTGTAATCCCTCCCCTTGTTCAACTAAATATGACATTCTTCAGATCCTGACTGAAATGGTTCCCCTGTGTGACTAAATAGCTGCCACATCAGGTGAAGTGATTTGCTACAGGTGGTGCTGAGAAGTCCTCAATGACATTTAATCTCATATTTGAAGGGGAAGGTGCAGAGATTTCTATGTGCCTGGTCCTGTTGATACTTGAGTCAAGTCAACTCGGCTAGAGGGAAGTTATTCCTGAGGTTCACATATGTTTCTGGGGAGCAAATGTCTTGCTTTTTGGAAGAATAAAATGCTAGATGTTTTAATAGCATATCTCTGGAGATGTTACCCTTAATTACAAAACCATTGTAAATCAATGGTTTTACTTGCTCTCATCTTAAGGATGGGAACACTGAGTTGTGCGCTGAATATTCACAGCATGTGTTCGTAGCCATGTCTATGTAGTACTACTTTTGAAAATGTTCACATGGTAGTAGCGTACGATAGGATTCTATCTAGGCACTCTGTAGAGCATGACTTTCTTAGCCCTTTAGAAGCTGTTCCTCTTAAGGAGCACTTAAATTTATTTGCTGATCAGTGCTTCTTGTATACTTGATTGTGGTCTGGTCATGAAGGAACATCTTTATTCAGAGAGAAACATAAATAGCACTGCTCAGATCCTTACATTCCCAGGAAAGTACTGGCATCGCACCGGTATGCAGTACAGGCCCACTCTCTGGAATATGTTTGTGAGAACTCCTTCTTAAAGCATTGGCAATGTTACTGCTTGATTTACCCCTGAAGTGGGAGGAACATCAGCTGTAGTGAAGTAATTCACAGATCTGATGCAATCTCTAATTAATTTCTACATTTCTCTGCTCCTATGCTAATCAGGCAGAGGGTACAGGGTTGTAGCAGTGGATAGAACTTGGTCCAGGCTTTGTAAAGTGGTTAGGATCCTTTGGGATGAGATGCTCTATTAAGGGAAAACATTATCATGATTATTTATTATTAATAGCAATGTAATATCTGTCCTGCAATATTGAGTTTAAATTTGACCTAATAGTAGTGACTTTCAGCAGAACACACTCTTGTACTTGGCAGATGACTTTGCAGCATATTAAAAGTGAATTATGGTCATCTTATTGCAAAAGAAAGTCAGCTGAAATGCTGTCTGTCTTTAATCAGCAGGGCTAGCAAAGGCTATGGTGCCTTTTTTTGGCACATATTAGAAAGTCAGTCTAAAGAGCCTGCTGGCAATTGGCTGCAGGTTGTCTTTTGACTTGAGTGATGCTGGTATACCACAGAAAATGGCATCCAGCTCTTCCATCGATCTTTTTCTTTCAGTACTGCAGACCTTTATTTCCAGTGTTCTTCCTGTAAAACTCCTACAGAGATACTGTGGGATTTGGGCCTCTGAGACAGTTAAGGTAAAGAGCACTATTCAGGTACTGCTTAAAATACAAACAAAAAAAAATATACATCTTCCTTTCCTCCTCCTATTTCCTTCTTGACTTTCAAACCAAAGGCATGTTTTCAATTTCCCCAATTGTCCTATTCTGTCTTAAAGTGATCACCAGTTCTGTTGCTGCAGTGGTAGGGTAGGTTTGGAGCTCAGTATGGACCAGACTTGGGACACTGGGGCATTAAGTTCATGCCATGATGACGTACTCACATTTGCTGCAATTGAAGTGGTTGTATTAAACAACGTTAGGCATGGTAGGAAACAATTCTTCACTGAAAGGGTAGTCGGACATTGGAACAAGCTGCCTGGGGAAATGATGAAATTGCCATCCCTGGAGTGCTCATGTAGATGAGGTCCTTAGTGACAAACTTGGCAGTCTTGGGGTAGCAGTTGGTATTGATGATCTTAAAGGTCTTTTTCAACCTATCTGAATGCATGATTCTGTGAAGACCACCACTGTGATCCTGTATCCAGTTGGGTCTTTGTGTTGCTGCAGTTTCCTCCGTACTGTTTTTATAAGGAATGCTTGGCTTTGGGGATCCCAGAAGGCTGCAAAGGCAAGTTGCTATGTTGCTGTCTCCGGACTAGCGTGGGCAGCTGAAGCAGAATGGGCTGCACCTCTTGAGGACTGCTGCAGGTCTAGTCTTGTGCCCACTCAGCAGCAGGGTGTAGATATGTGGAAAGCAGCATCTTGCAGGTTTAGGGAAGTTACCATCCTCTGTCAGAGGTTACTGTGCTCTGTAGATGAGTTGGCTGAAACAAACGTGTGCCCAAGCCCTCAGCTGTCCTACTTCTCCCTGTGATTTAAATGGCAAAATGTAATGCTGGAGCGTGAATGCCCTCCTTCTATCTGCTTGGCTGCAAGGGGCTTGGACCTTTAGCACAGGAGCAATGAAGGAAGCCAGAATGGCACTGGTGTCTGCCAGTGCCAGCTTTTGACCTGGCACACTTTGTTAGGCAGAGACCGTAGTCAGGGTGGTGATACTTTGGATGGAAATCTGACTTTCTTTTAAATACAGGTGCTTTTGTGTTCTTTTTTCCTCCTTTATTTTTTCTTCCACTCTTTAGGCAAGTCCTTGTGGCCCTTGCCTGCTTCACTGCACTTTGGACACTGTTCTTTCACTATTCTGGTCTTCTATTGGTGTTAGCAGTGGTGAGAAATGCAGCAATTTTTCCTACTCTCTGTGGTACTGGAAAAAGTGCTATTCAAAGACTAGCTTGCACTAGGGCTGTTTCCAGCGCAGGCCCTCTCAGGGCATCCTTGTCAGTATTAACAGTGACAGGCTAGCATTAGCAGTGCCACAATGTCTTGATTTGGTGTTGAAAATGCCTGAAAGAGGTAAGTAGCTCTCTTGGGTGTGGCTTCTGGCATGGCTGACAGAGATTTGACTAATGTGGTGTCAACTAGAAAAGGGCTGGAAATACTGAAATCATCTCCCATGAACAAAGGCATTATTGCTAAAGGTGTGGGCATGTGTGTCTAGCCTTGTGACTGTGCTAGTGAGGATCACCTTTTGTATTTCTCCTGCTGGCACAGTTGGTAGAGTGGCTATCTTGTAGAGGGCATCTTGTGCAACTTTTTAAAATGGCACAAGTGCTCTGTGGATGCTGCTACAAAAACACAATATGTAGCATAGATTTCTTCAAATCATAGAATCATTTAGGTTGGAAAAGGCCTTTAAGATCGAGTCCAGCTGTAAACCTAACATTGCCAAATGTACCACTAAACCATGTCCCTACGTGCCACATCTACGTATGTTTCAAATACCTCAAGGGATGGTGACTCAACCATGAGAAGGTCCTGATAAAACGTGTGTTTACACTGTTAGAGCTGTGCTCAGGCCAAACATTGTAATTGTCTAACTTCTGGAGTAAATTATTTCATCCCTGTCACATGGGAAACAGCAGAAAATAGATCTTTTATTATTTTTTTTCTTGCATAGCTTTGTGCCTTCATTCTGATATGCAGTTGCCACCATAACGCTTGCTGTAGTAGTAGGCTGGTGCCTCTTAATAGACCTGCCCTCCATTACTGTCTCTCTTGTTGCATGTATTTTGGGATGTGTTTTGCTGAGTGCTCAGTGGTGTAGGTAAATGAAGGACTTGCATCTTGCTTCTGTTGTTGCAGGTTTTGGGAAACTATTAAGTAATAGGGGAATTAAGGAAGAATGTGTAGGTAAATGTGGAGGAAGGAAAATATGTTTGGCAAATAAAATCACCATATTTTCAAGTTTCTCACTGTTGCTTCTTCTTTCTCTTTCTCTCTCTCTTTAGATTTTTCTCTTTCCTTAAAGCCCTCTTATGCCCAAAACTGACACTATGTAATAGAGAGGTTTGCTGTATGACTCCTGATATGGATAGTTGAGCACAGCCCCTGATGGAGGCAGGGTAAAAACCTTGCAAGATGCTAAATATGTTGTTCTATCTGCTTTTGTTTGAGAGCTAGGTAAATTGTGTTGGAGCATATTAAAACTTTCTGTCCTTTTCTTTGTATATGCAATAGATTTTGCCCATTTAACAAAGTAGTGACAAAGCATGCAGGATAAAAATGGAGTTAAATTCCTAGGAAGGCCAAGACTGGTGTTTTTTCACAGGCCACTGCAATGCAACAGCACATTTCGCTGTTAGTTTGCCACAGCATTATCCAGAGTTGCTATTAATTGTTCTGGTTTCCTCAACCACCAAAGCAGAAACATTTACCCTACTGCTTTTTGTTTATTATTCATACAATAAACTTCTTAGCTCATAACAGTGAGTTGTCAGTTGGGGCCTTAATTTATAAGGTCAGCATGTAGTTAAGAAAATCATGCTCTTTACAAAAAAATGATTTCGGGTCTTAAGTCTTGATTTAAACAAATTGGTTTAGATGCCTATGTAATTAAACAGGAACAATCCCTTGTGTAGGTTCCCTAAATTGATTTAAGGCTGGTCTGCACATAGATATTTTTAATTTTGTTTTTCTTTGTACCAGTATAATTATGACTGCAAGGGGTATGATTTCTTTAATGTAATAATTGCTGCATGGCCATTAGAAGTCCAGCTGGTGTGACTCCTTATGTGAATGCTGTTCCACTGGCATAATGGCATCTGTATTTGGAGCAGGTTATTCCTGTGCAGGCATAAATTGTTAGTTGCATATATATTTAGAGTGTTCAGCTAGTATAAATGTGTCCATGTTACTGGTGTAGTCCAGCTCTAGATGTATGCGTATAGCTGTACTCTGCATAAAGGTGGGTGACATATTAATTCAGGTGGCTTGTTGTTGTGGACACGTGGAGGAAACATAGGATGGTTTGGGTTGGAAGAGACCTTAAAGCTCATCTAGTTCCAACCTCCCTCACCACAGGCAGGGACACCTTCCACTAGACCAGGTTGCTCAGAGCCCTGTCCAACCTGGCCTTGAACACTGCCAGGGATGGGGCAGCCACTCCTCTGGGCAACCTGAGCCAGCTGCTAACCACCCTCACACTGAAGAATTTCTTCCTAATATCTAAATCTCCCCGCTTTCATCCTGAAGCCGTTTGCCCCTGTCCTGTCACTACATGCCCTTGTGGAAAGCCCCTCTTTAGATTTCTTGTCGGCTCCCTTTAGATAGTGGAAGGCTGCTACAAGGTGTCCCCTGAGCTTTCTCTTCTCCAGGCTGAACAAGTCCAGCTCTCAGCCTGTCATCATAAGAGAGGTGTGCCAGCCCTCTCATCGTGTTTGTGGCCTCCTCTGGACATGCTACAATAAGTCCATGTCCTTATGTTGGGGCCCCAGAGCTGGACACAGTACTGCAGGTGGGGTCTCACAGGAGGAGAATAGAGGGGCAGAATTGCCTCCCTCAACCTGCTGGTCATGCTCCTTTTGATGCAGCCCAGTATGCGGTTGGCTTTTGAGTTGCTGTATGTTTTTGAGGCCTTTGAGCAAAGGCCCCCAAAAGGTGTAAGGAGTTTTTCTGTGCTTGTTCTGAAGCTGTCTATACTAAAAACCTGGTGATGAAGAACTGAGGAAGCTAGGTCTTGCTGCCCTGCACAGTTGGCTCTGACCAGCAGTGTCAGACAAGACTCATGCATCTGGCAAGTGTAAGTGTAATTATTCTTGAACTGTGGATGCCTCTAATAGCTGCACTTCCAGATGGTGGAACTGGCATCCAGGATAGGATAAACACTAGATCTTATTAATACACAGGTCTGACCCACAGGGTAACAGGAATTCTAGGGAATTGTGGAGGAGGGGAAGAGTTTATCCCCTCTTCTCCTTTGGAAAGAGATAATAGCATCCTTCAGTTTAGCCCAGACAGGGCTAATGATGAAAGTTATTATTTATCCGGCATAATTCCTCTAAGTATGAGCATGGTGAAGAGCACAGAAAATGAGAACATGGTGTGAGGAACTTGGTTAGTAGTAATATAAGAATAAATATAATGATTTAACAAAGGGAGTAAAATTACTTCTGTTATTTGCTGCTGTGCTAGAGTTTAACCTCAGGGTGAAAACCGATGCCTTCAATTCCATCACAGCAGCAATCACAGCTTTAGTGAAGCAGATGGAGGTGGGAAAAAAAAAAAAGGTAGCAACTTTGTTTTGCATTCTGATGTTTCCATGGCTTTTATCAGCAATAAAGACCCTTGTTTTGGCACTTCCTTGCAGTGAATGCTTGGCAGTCTTCGGCTTTTCTATCTGGCTGGTTTTTGCCAGGAAATGCCCAGGAGGGAGGTCATGGTTGAATTAAGTATTGTCTCTAGGGTATTGGGCTTCACACGGCTAATGAGAAGGCTTAATATAGAGAGCTTTCAAATCCAAGTAGAGTTAAACAAGGAGAGAGAAGGACAAAATAGTAGTTATCTTTGCTGTGCTAGAGTGATGGTGCTAAAAAATGTGAAACCAAAGGCTAAACTAAGCACTCAGAATTCGTGGTGTCTATACATATGCATTACATATAGTTCCACAGATGTATAAAAATTTAAAAAAATCCCCAACATTAGGGTGAAAAATACATAAATTTAAAATTCCTGGAAGTTCCTCCCCTTCCTTTACTTCCTCAGCCCATACAAGACAATGTGACTGTTACTGTGTGGTGTGGGGATAGGAAAGGGGAGAGAGAATAGCTGGGAGAATATCTGAAACAGTTGCAGTCAAGCTCATGCGTGTTGAAGTAAATTCCAGAAACATACCTGAGAAATGCATGTTAAAAGTTTGGATTCTGATCTTGCTTGCTCCATTGTGAATGCAAGTAAAGCTCTACTGGACCAAAGGAAATCGTTCTAATTTATGTGATGTTACTGAGAACATGTGGCCTATAAGAAAAACTGACCATGCTGCAGAGAGAAAAGCCTGCCCTGCAAATCTGTGTCCTCTCAGGAAAGGCATCGCTGTCATTTAGGAAATGATTGATGAGAGTCTTGGGACATGATTCTGTAGACCTACTACTTCAGTAGTCTCCTTAAAGACAAAATCCCCAGTTCCTTACAGGGAATATTTGTCAGGTGCAATAATTCATGTAAGTAGGAATTTGCTTGCAAACTGCTTTTGTACCATTCATCAAAAAAATCTGAAGATACAGCCACATCTGTGCAGTTCCACAGTGCGATGCAGTTGTGCTTCTAAAACATGTTGCAGCAGCATGTTTGCAGGAATAAAACATAAGGCGGAAAATATTTGGAGCAGAGGTGCTTAGAAGCATTAGCCATAGCCTATGAAAGTCTATCACTAAATGAGCATGAAAGAGCTTGCAGGGCTCTTGTGACTTGCTGCTTGCCTTGAAGGAACTTGACAAGTTAGTGTTGTGAAAGATGTTTTGTGGTTAAACAGTATGAGATGTTCTGATAAAGGCTCGTTTCTCAGGTGCAGTGCTAAGCAGCACACCCTGAAACTAGTTTGTGGGTATGGAATTATCCAAATGCAAGAGAAGATGTCCTGAATTTAGTATCCTTGGTTAACAGGCGGGACTCGTTTATGTTGCTGAAGAATTCTACTTAAAATCTGTGTCATGAGATGCTTGGTTTGCAGGTATGACGTCTTTGCTAAACTAGCCAAAGTACATTTGGTCATGGTCTATGGTTATTGGTGTAGCTTGAGAGAACCATGGGCCTGAAATGTAATTCTGGCTCTAATTTTTACTGGACTCCACCGTCTATTAGGGAAAAACACTTTGACGGATCTTATGCCTAAAATGAGGAAAACCTGTGTTCACAAGCCATCTCACTTCTATTTCATAAATACTGGTCTGTTTGCTTGTGAGGTTTGATGCTAGCTAGCAGACTTACACCTTTGATCATAGTGCTGTCTTGCAGCTCTTCATATAAATTTAATTGTGTTGATACTGTGTTGTTTAAAATTACAGATTTGTTCACATAGACGAAGGTGATCCTTCACAAGGCTGATGGGCACAGATGTTTCAGCAGCTGCTGAGCCTATGCCTACAGCCATCTGTGTGCAGAGAGAACTGACCCCTCATACGCTGGGTGGGGACAGAATAAATGTGTAAACCCTTGATGTGTGTTTGATGAGACTCATACCTGCTCTAAGCAAGAGTGGCATGATCAGAATAAGCTTGAGGATTCCTGTCCTGAGCTTTCATTCTCTGTAATGTAGATCGTGTTTTAATTAGATCTTACTTCCATGCTTTCCTGAAGCTGGTTTCATTTTTCAGGATTACCAAAACTACAGATCAGGGATGGAGGACCACATGGGCATTAAGAGACTTGCTGAAGCTTGTGTGAGAAACTGGCTATGGGTCCTCTGGTATCTGCTCTTTCACTGTGGGACTCACTGTGGCTAAATGCTGTTGGGTGGATTGTAATCCAGGACAAACACCTGAGCTGCTGGAAGAGGATTGATCTCTGTCATTCTTATCAGGGCTTTTCCCTGGATGGCTGTGCAGGTGGTCTAAAAACCAGGGTGGGAAGAGAGGAGTGGGGACATTGCAGGGAAACCTCATTCCCAGTTAGAAATGAGCTCTAGACTCTTCTTGTTGATATCCCTTTTTAATGTGTATGGGGCAGCTTGTGAAGGAATTACAAGGATTGTTGGAAGGACTCTGT
This sequence comes from Lathamus discolor, assembly GCF_037157495.1. Classification (NCBI taxonomy): domain Eukaryota; kingdom Metazoa; phylum Chordata; class Aves; order Psittaciformes; family Psittacidae; genus Lathamus; species Lathamus discolor. Next base: position 67,559,833 of record NC_088885.1, read on the forward strand.
TCTCTGCTGAAGATTCATGGTTGGGATTGAGTGATCCATGGCTGTGTTGTGTTTGAGGATTGTATCTGGCACTAAATATTTTGTGAGTTATTAATGCCAGTAATGATCTTTCCAGCATTGGAGCTTTATGTAACAGATGTTACAAAAAACCTTACTAAGCCAGCTTGCTATGAGCAGTGATGGCTCAGCAGGTAGGAGACTTGTGTGTCTATTTTCAATGATGTATGGAGTTTGTCTTTAGAGTATATTACGGCCCTCTGTACAATGGTACACCCTGTTAGCAAATGGGCAGGGCTTTTCTGGTCTGACCGGAACAACTCCTTTTTTGGAAGACAGACAGTAGCAAATGCATGTGTTATGTTGGTTGCAGATACAACCCTGAGCATCACTTTAAGCCAATGAGAGCAAGTTCAGATTTGCAGCTGCTGCTAGGAGGTGTTCAAATGTAGAAAGATACCTTATTTCAGGTCTAGGTGTTTTTTCTGCCCTGTAGAGTGCACCGCCTCCTGCATTGCGCAGAATCATCCCAGAGCTTCTGCTGTAAGGTGAATTTAATAGCATAGAAGTATAAGTATCAGGTTTCCTTTTTATTCCTAAAGAATATATATTTTTACCAATGCACTGAAAGGCCATGGCTTTGGCCTTCTATTTGAGGGGACTGTGTGCTTTCAGAGTCCTTGTGGCAGGTAGTACCTGTGCTATTGTGAAGGTTCCTGGTCACAAGTGTCAGGTGTTTGTACCACAGCTCTGGACCAGGGCAAGGATTAGAGGTATTTCTAGGTTTTTTTAATTGTCTGTCTGGTCTAAGTATGCTAGCCTAAATTCTGTGTGGATTATGTGATGCTTGTAGCTGGGAACTTTTTGAGTGTAGGAAGCAAGCAGATCATACAGATTATACTCTCATGGTTGTAATGAATGTAAATATATGTACATATTCTTTGCCTGTGTATCAGAAAAATCTCTAGAACAAACTTCAGATAGGCTTGTGCTGCAGCAATAGGCTTGTGAAGCTGCTACAACTGTTGGTGCAGGAAAAACTGAGAATAATGTATTTAAGTCCTGCTAGCGAGTAAAAATGTATGGATTTGCAACCGAGTATTGCTCACAGAATACATATGTCTAGTAATGAAATTACCTTTTCAGTCTCTCCATCTTTTTCTCGCCTATCTATTTACTGTAAAGCCTGTTAGAACCTGAAACTAATACTATGGAAATTAAAAGTGTGGGAAATTGTGCTACTTCAATTTGCTCACAGCAAACAATGGGAGTAGTTACTTGTGGGTGGAGAAGCCACAGAGAATGGGAAATCAGAAAAGCAGCTTCAGACCAAGACAGGCTCTCTAGCTCTGATTGGAGAACTGTGTACCACGAGCCTCTTTTCTGATTTAATGCAGCTGTGATGTGCCAGTCTCTAAACCTGTAATTACAAGGCTATGAGAGATGGATTGATATGGACAGTAGTTAGGATATTAATTAAAATCCCATGGATGATGTGGGGAACAATATGCTTTATTTAAAGGAACTGGAGAATAATTCATTCAAAATGCCATGTGTTGTCAGTCTTGGGTCTTGTTTCTTCTTCTTTTGAATGTTCAAGCAACTGTAAATTGCTTCACAGGCTGCAAGATAGTGGAAATCTGGGGCCCTACATCAAAACGAGGTATTTCTAGTCAAATGTTTATTTTGGTAGGATTAAACTACTTGCAACTGGCCTGTTGCTTTTCAGACTTAAAAGCCAGTAAAAAGACCTGTGTGGAGTAATCTGAGATTTACCTCTAGATATCCTGTAGGAATTTAATCTTTTGTGTTCATGCTGGTGTCTCCCTGTGTGTTCATACAACTCAAACTCTTTCAAAAAATTTGGTTGCAGTCCTCCTTCATTATTCTTCCTTGGGATTAAATTACACGAAGGTGGAGCAGGTGAAGAACACTTAGGCAGCCAGGGACAGGAGTCCATGTGCCTCTTGTTCCCAGCTTCACAGATCCTATAACCCTTAACACAGCTGTGAAAATCCTTTTCTACTGAGCTTTTTTTTACATCTCCTACGAGAAGTTTCACAGTGATGGGAAAACTTTCAAGCCTGTTGATAGGTATGGGTGTCAGAGCCCATTGATTTGAAGCACATGTACTGGGGTAAGTAATTAGAGGCAGCGTTAGGGTGCAGGGCACTTCCAGAGAGCGAGGTGGTTGGATTAGGGGAGGAGGAGGGAGATGAATGGTATTTGTGAGTCCTTACCTCGGGCCTGCTGCACACTGTTATCCTTATGGACTGCCTCAGTACAGCAGTGGGTGTTTAGGATCAAGTACAGGAAGGCGGTTTTCCATCTGGCAGGGTAGGACTCTTAGGCAGCTCATCCCTCTTCCTGTTGATGAAAAGCAGTGGAGTAGATACAGTTGACTGATAGGCAGTCAGTTCATTAGCTATATTCATTAGTGCTAAAAGATCCACAGGCCTGAAGAACTCGGCTGTCTCTGAAATCTTTGGTTAGTGTCAGGGCTTCCAGGCATGACCCTGAATGAACTTTCATGTGTCCGAAACCAAAAGACTTGAAAGCCTTCTGATTTGCTACTGGCAGAAAGTCATCTGTTTGAAGTTATTTTCTGTCGAACAGTTATTGTTTTGTCCAAATCTCCCAAAGAAGCTGGTTTTCCACTGAACAGAGCATTAGAAGAAATGGAACGCCAGACCCATTCACTTGCATTGTCTTGGCACTTCCGTGAGGTTGAAAACAGTGTCCAGAGCAAGGTTTTTGTACTTAAACAAATATTTTGTTTTTTTCTTTTGTAGTGTTTGCTTTATGGCTGATGCCTTGTTCTCAGGCTTCATCTTGGAGCCAATTTTATGATTAAGCTGTAAATACTGAAGTGGGATAAAGAGAGTGGAAATCCTGATGGAGATGTGCACTGGGCCATAGCTCTGCCATGCTGCCACTGCCATCTGCACAGCAGCAAACTTCAGTCGTATTGGAGACTATAATACTGCTCTCTGTGTGGCTGATTTTTTTACATTCAGTGGCTTGTGTCTGGCTTGTTACCTTCATTTGGAAGCAGTGCCAAAAAAGGACACTTACAAGGGAGGGAGTAGCGTGGGCTGTTGAATGGCTGAAGTCCTGGATTGGGTGTAGAAACCCTGGACTTTTCTTCTCCCTCTGCTCCCCTTTGCCCAAACCAGATGCTTGTTGCAAGTTCCTTGAATGTCACAGCAGTGCGGCAAGCCATGTTTTGTGTGAAGCCTCGTGTTGAAAATGTAGCATTCTTTGGCATTTCTTGCCTTTGAAAATGTGCCCTCAGAAACACCAGTCTGGAAGAGGAGGATGTCTCTGTGAAATAAGAGGGGAGGGGCTGCTCTCAAGGGCCTGAGCATGAGACACCTCCATCATTAGAAGTGGGGAAAAACAGATGAATACAAAAATTGGAAAAGCACCCATGATGCTGACAGATTTGGCCCAGGGAAACCAGCCAAATAAAGGCTGGCAGGGGAAGGGACGGGAGAGAGCTAGAGCAAGAGGGTTTAACACAGCAGGTTGTGCTGCTGTGACTGAGCTTGCAAAAAATGGAAGGGGAAGGAGGGTATAGCTGGGTGGTTGTGGCTCTGACTCTCTGTCTTTGCCAGCTGTGGGCTGCATTCCCTCTCTCCCTCCTGTGGCTGGGCTGTAGGCTGTTTCCCTGGAGAGCACTGGACAGGAGCTGCTCCTGGGATGTGCTGTAGGCGCTGCCGTAGTGGTCACTGGTGGGTCCCTGGCAGGGAGATGAAGCTTGGAGGGATGGTCTGCGGCAGCTTTGAGGAGTGGGCTGGGCTTACCTGAAGTAAGGTGTGCATTGCGTTGGGAAAGGGTGAACTGGGAGAAATGTTGTAGCAGGAGGAGACATCATTGATTTCAGTGGAAGCTGTAACATCTTCAACAGTAAGATGCAGTGGATGTCTTCAGAGTGATCTGTGGCTCTGCCAGGCCCAAGTGGAGGCAAACTAGGTGCTTTTAAATATTCAGTGTTGTTTCTTCTGGGTCAGAGAAGGCTTAAAATTATTTCTTGGCTCCATGAGCAGGGCTTATGTCTGGAGGGGAGGAAGAAGGATGTTTAAGTCCTAATGAATCCTTCTTGAAGCTTTTGTTTATTATCAGTCTTCAGAGTGGGAATGCATGACAAAAATCCTCTGCTTTCTCTTTTCCTGAGGCAATATTTCTGCTTTGTGAATTAAAGGGTATGGCTTCAACCAGAAAATGGCATGGATGTGAGTGCTCCTTCATCTTAAGATGGGTTAAAGGTATAGTACAACAGTGTTACTCAACCTGAAGTCTGTGAGATAAGAGTCTACAGATACATACCTTCCTCTAAGGGCAGCCAATCAATGTGCAAGGGGTAACATACAATAAATTAATATTTCAGGCATAATTTAATATTTATATGGCTGCAAGTGACACAAGTGCAGGACCAAGATACAAACCAGCTCCTCTTTTTCTTTCTTTTCTACCCCACCCTCAAACAGACTTGGATTAAAAATTGAGAATGTTTTGCTTGTAAGTTACAGTAAATTGCCCATCTCTCACCTAGTTCACAGCCCGTGCTGGCACTTTTCTGACCACTGGCCTTGAAACGGAGACTGAAGGGAGCTGTCACCTTGATTTTTCTTGACTTGTCCCAATGAACAACTTAGCCTTCTCCTAACATGGCTATTTCTGGAGTTTGCATGGCTTTGTATAGTTAAGCTATGTTTTTCTTCTCCTGGCTTATTTTTATGCAAGTTTTCCTCATGTGAAATATTTTTGGATTAGATGAGATTTACAAGGAGTTGACATTGCATTTCAAGGTTTGCTTCTGCTATTACATTGGCTTGCTGACATCATATCCCTGGGAGTCAAACCTCTGGGCTGAGAGCCAGTATTTGAAAAGATTTTTTTGCAGGGTGGAGGAATATTTTGTAATTTCACCCCCTGTGAGTTCACCCTCTTCTCTTGCACTGCTTGTTCATTATTTCAGGTTCCACCTCTACAACACAGGAGAAAAGGCTGTTTTAGTCCTTATTGTGATACTTTGTGCTTAACCATCTGCTTAGAAAGCATTGATGATACTACATGCAGCTTGATCTCCTCATGACTCATTTCTGAATTGCTGGTACATCCCTGTATGCTGTTAAGCCATCTTTGAACCTTACTGTGTCACAGCAGTATACATGAGGAGTAAATCTACTGAAGTCAGTCAAGTAGTACTAGCATGAAACTGGACTGACTAGAAAATCATGTCTCCTTTCTTCTGGATTATGTATAGCAGAAAGGAGCGAAAGCTTCAAGTGAGCAGAGGGAATTTCGAAAGCAGTGTTTTGATTTGCCTACCAAAGAGACTGGCCAAGTATACAGAAAATAATTGCAGAGACCACAAGCTGATTTGAAGCGGGTCCCTGGAGTTGCATAAAGAGATGGTCCATTATTCATGAGCTAGCTGAGTGTTTGCCCTCCTCTGGTGGACTGGGACATACAGAAATGCACTCGCTTGCTTCACCTGGTTGACTGGCCCTCTGGGAAGGGTCTACTCTTTGCAGAGTGGAGTTGAGAGCAGGGAAGGCTGCTGATACAATTAGGCTGATTTGCACTGACTTAGGAGCAGTTATGGGAAGCCTGTATGAATTCACTTATGGCTTGTTAATGCTGTGTTTGTCAGTAGTCAATGGGGATCAAAGGTTTGAAGCACACAAAAGCATTGCAAAATGGAAAGAATGCCTAAGTACAAGTGTACCTGTGTGCTAATCTCATGGGCTCAATCACATCTCATACTTGTGCCTCCTGTACCTCACTTGTAGAAAAAAAAAGTAATTTTCATTAGAAGCTGTTGATTGTAGCCTCCTTCACTGTATTTCTGAATCATACCCTTGTAGAACGCATACCTCACACAGCAGGAACTCAGCAAATCCAGTAACAGGCTTATGACGCTGGATCTGGTGTGAGATGTTTTGGCTCAGCTGACCATAACCTGACCCAAGAGCAGAGAGCTGTCCTTGTTTGTACCCATAGCTATGACGTTCAAGTGGCATGTGTTTGTGGGAGAACTGGGTGTTGTGTGTGGTTTCTGCTTTAAGCATCTCGTCACAGGGGAGTTAGGTAGACACAGAAATGTGGACTTGAAGGAGTTGAGGTGGCCACAAAAGAAAAGATACTGGTGGGTGGCCATTGCCATGTTCTTTGCGCTGTGTTTGTCATTCCTGCAAGCTCCACTTAGGACTACTTCCTTGGTAGCTGCTCTCCTCTCTGATTTTTAATCCAGCAACAATGCTAAAATAACTTTTTTTTTTTCCTCTCCTATTCTCCACTGCTTACTTTACCATTTAAGAACTGAACTGAAGCTACACCAGTTGTTATGTTAATGTACCTTGAGCAAAACCTGCTAAAAATACTATGATCAGATAGAGAGCAGATTAATGATTTCACTTGAATGTATTCTACTAAGTTTTATTTAGTGTTATGTGTGTACTGGTGGATATTTTAGCTGGCACAGATGTGCAGTAATGTTCTTAGTCCCAGGACTGCCCTTTCCTGTAATAGTCACAGTTCATTATAAACAAATAAATGTTTGGAGGGAGAACTGGCATAACCATGGCATACTGGAAGAACTGGTCATATTACATCTTTGAGCTGATGTGAATTCATCATGAAAACAACTATTCAGGTTTGGAATTGTCTCTCACACACAAGCTCTCATATTGTATCATACATTCATAGCCATTTGAGACAAAGCTGTTGAGGTCACTCAGGCAATCTCCTGCACAGAGCAGAGTTTTCCCTACAGCACAATTTTGTGATATATCTAATAATTAATATTTTCCTTGGTGGGAATTCCACCACGTTCCTCAGAAGTTTGTAGTTCACATTGATACCTCTGCTGGAAGAGGTACCTTCTGTAGTCAGGCTTTGTTGTCCTCTCTTAATTAAGTAATGTTATTTCCATATAACTCCAGCTTTTAGTACCTTACTGAGTTCCCTTCAATCCTTTATGTCCCATTCTTTGGATTCACATCTACCTCTATGAGAAATTTGTGCATTGGTGCATCATACCCATTTTTCAGTGTGATTGATTAAATTATAGCTCAGTTTACTAATGACTTGCATGATCTTTTTAACTGCATTCAGATGTCATTAAAATGGGATGGAGGGTCAGACCATTGGGATAGAAAAGCTTAGAGCTGGATAATCCTCCCGATCAGTTTCCAACTTAAGTCATATCCAAATGGTGTAGTAAAAAGCAGAAAAGCTACTTTCATGATGCTGTATTTGCAGTTCATCCTCTAGAGTGTGGTCAGATGACCCATCAGAGGATCTAAACTTTAAAAACTGTGAAGACAATGCTGAGTGTGTGAGCAGTCACTATTGCAGAGCTAGATGCATCACAGAGAGGCATTCAGCAATGTGCTTACTTGCAAAACACACACAGAAAAAGTTTTTTCTCAGACTGTTTGGAATATCTGTGTTACCAAGGAGCTGTGTTTTCACTCTGTACCACTACAGGTAGTCTGCAGGATGTGATGTGCTTTCATGCTATGAAGGCACTCTACATGATGGTGCTGGATCTGGCATACCCATTGATCACAGCCATGTCAGACAGGTAGACAGTAGCTGTGATTTTAATTTTTCACTCTTCACTGCACAGCTCAGTGTATTCACTGTAAGCCTTCCAGCAGCTCTTGCCATTCAAGTGGGTGATGTTCTAGCAGTATTGGAGATATGGTGGAAAAGGGTGATGATCAGATACAGCCAGTTAAAAGGTAGCATATGCTTTACAGGAACATTTGTTCTACACCCTGAGCTGAAGCTGAAATTTCACAGCATCAGGGCAGAACAGTCTCATGGCAGGCATAGTGACCTTTTGGAGCGCTTACTTAAAGGTTAGATGCACATGAGAGGGCATGTAAGCTCTGCATTAAGAAACTCAAGGATTTTGCTATGTTGGGAAACTCAGAGGTGGAAATGGCCTCTTGAACATAGAAATCTTTTTAGTGAACGTGTTGAAGGTGTTGCAGAAATACAGCTGGAGTGGGGGATGTATAGGTGTACTCCCCAGGTTGTATCAACACATTATAAAATATAAGTACAGTTGTAGCTGAGGTGCTACCCCGTGGTGGAAGAAGTTCCCTTGGAAGCACCCTCCTTGGATGCTCTGCTGAGCTTTGTAGGACAGTATCTTCTGTCTCTACAAAGTGTTGTGGGAGACCAGTCTCATAATTTACCAAAGTTAGGTTACTCATCCTGTGTCAGTGACTTCATCTGGCAACTGTCTTCCTTTCTGAAGGGTCGCTGAGAGCTGCATGAGTATGGAAATTGAAACCCCTGTACCTTTGGGTATTTGGCCCTTTCTTAGTCAGATGCAGTGATGTGAGTGCTGTGGAAGAAACTGTAGATGCTGTTCTGTTCAGAAGCAGGATATGAGTCTCTGGGGATATCAGTCTCATGCTTGCACTGGCCTTAAATTCACAGAACAGTAAAATGCAATTGTTGTATTATGAGACCCAAATGTAATATATAAAGAATGTGTGGTGCATTAAACCTGTCTGGTTCATACAGAAACTCATGTATAATTCACAGTCTTTGTAAATACGTCAGCTTAATGCCTCTCTGGCACCTATCAAGAAGGCTCTGGCTCCCTGGGGTTAGTCAAACCTGACAGGTTAGTCAGACCTGACAGCTTCTGAAACCAGACCCTGAATTGTGTGGCAAATAGTGCTGAACTCTGAACAGGACTGACTAACAACTAGTTTTGAATTCAGAAAAAAGATGAGTTTTACAGTCAAAGCTATTTTTTAAGTTCTTCATTGTCTCCTTAGAGCAATGTTAAAACTTCATCCTTGTTATGATGGAGAAACCCTGTAGTTTTTCAGTAGAGTAGGATTACATCAGGGCACGTACTCCAGCGTCAAGTTTTGGTTATCCTTCCCTGCAACATATTATGCAACATTTCCTGATGTTGGTGGATTGAATTTGTTAGCTATCTGATAATTCTTTCAAACATTTATTTGTAGTTTAATACGTGTGATATCTTCCTTCCGACTGTAGCTTACACGCATGTTTCTGGATAGGTGTCACTTGCTAATACATGACAGTGCACAAGACAAATTGTTGTGCAGCAAGGCTCTTGGTAACTGGTATGATGTGTGTCTACTTTTCATTAGCTGAATTGGCTGTATTCTGGTGGAGAATATGAGCTGTGCTTATGTGAAGCCTGTAAGAGTGCATAATCTCATGTGTTTGGTGTTTGCAAGCACTCCTTTTAAATGATAGCATCAGACTTCTAAGTAGTTTTTAAAAAGCAGCAGCATGGTTCAGTCATTGCTACTCAGACTAAATCAAGTCCCAGATGTACTGTAGGCACTGAGAAAATTGGTATGAAACAGCAACACGTTTTACTCTGGCTCAGAGATACTGAGAACTTTAAGAGCTGTTGGGTGGTAAATTGCTAAAACATGCTGGTCTGTAGGATGCTAAAGTAGCCTGGGCTGGAACAAAAGCCTGTAGGATTCTAAAGGAGCTATCCAGTGAGTTTAGCCTGCTTTGGACTGGGTCCTTGGATGAGATTCTCAGAAGCAGTTAGCAGTGCTCAACTTCATTGACCCTAACTCCACTGGGAGCCAAGAACTGGAATGCTGAGCTTTCCTGGCCTGCTAGATTTCCGAAGCAGCTTGACCCCTTCATAGGCTGCCAGTATCTCTTTCTCAGTTGGGGTATAGCTGGCCTCAGATCCTTTGTATCCCTGACTCCAAAAGCCAAGGGGTTGACCTCAAGTCTCCCCTGGAGCTTTCTGCTAGAGGCTTCAGGTAGGACCATTCTCCCCGGCTGCAGAGTACAGTGCATTTTTTACATCTGGCCCGGTCCGGACTGATCCAAGGGCTACTGCATGAACTATCTCGTGTTTAATTCGCTCAAAGGCTTGTTGTTGTTCAGGGCCCCATTTAAAAACATTCTTCTGCTGGGTCACATGATAGAGAGGGCTTACAATCGAACTGTAATTTGGGATGTGCATTCCCACAACACCCAAGAAAGCTTGTGTTTCTTTCTTATTAGTTGGTGGAGACGTAGCTGTTATCTTGTTGATCACATCTGTGGGGATCTGGCGACATCCATCTTGCCATTTTATTCCCAAAAATTGAATCTCCTGTGCAGGTCCCTTGACCTTTCTCCGTTTTATGGCAAAACCAGCTTTCAGCAGGATTTGGATTATTTTCCTCCCTTTCTCAAAGACTTCTTCTGCTGTATTGCCCCACACGATAATGTCATCAATGTATTGCAGGTGTTCTGGAGCTTGCCCCTGTTCCAGTGCAGTCTGGATCAATCCATGGCAAATGGTAGGGCTGTGTTTCCACCCCTGGGGCAGTCGGTTCCAAGTGAACTGGACACCCCTCCAAGTAAAAGCAAACTGTGGCCTGCACTCTGCTGCTAAAGTTGAGAAAAATGCATTGGCAATATCAATTGTTGCATACCACTTGGCTGCCTTTGACTCTAGTTCATACTGAAGTTCTAGCATGTCTGGTACAGCAGCACTCGATGGCGGTGTGACTTCATTCAGGCCATGATAGTCTACTGTTAATCTCCGGTCTCCGATACACTTTTGCACTGGACATATGAGGCTATTAAAGCATGAGCTGGTCACTCCCTGACTCTCCAGCCTGCGGATCAGCTTATGGATGGGAATCAGGGAGTCTAGGTTGGTGCGATATTGCTGCTGGTGCACTGTTGTGGTCGTGATGGCACTTGTTGTTCTTCGACCTTCAGCAACCCCACAACAGAAGGATCCTCTGAGAATACCAGGCAAGGTGGACAGCTGCTCAATTTCTTCAGTCTCCAAAGCAGCAATACCAAAAGCCCATGGGTACCCTTTTGGGTCTTTGAAGTACCCTCTCCTGAGGTAGTCTATGCCAAGGATGCATGGAGCCTCTGGACCAGTCACAATGGGGTGCTTTTGCCATTTTCTCCCAGTTAGGCTGATTTCAGCCTCCAGTACAGTCAACTCTTGGGATCCTCCTGTCACTCCAGAAATATAGATGGGTTCCACCCCTTGACAGCTTGATGGCATCAGGGTACACTGTGCACCGGTATCTACTAGAGCCTTATACTTCTGTGGGACTGATGTGCCAGGCCATCTGATCCACACAGTCCAATAAATCCAATTGTCCCCTACCTCCACCTGGCTGGAGGCAGGGCCCCTCTAATAGTCATCACAACATTGGACACTTAAGTCGTGTTGAAAGGGATTATTCTTCATTATCACAGGAGCTGGAGTAAAATTAGTTCTTCTGCTCCATCTGGGAACCTGCTCTCCAGAGACTGAAGCCACAGCTCTCATGGGATGATCAGTCTTGGCCCTTGCTCCCCTCTTCAATTCGCCCACCCATTCCTCCAAAGCTGAAGTAGGTTTTCCATCCCACTTTGTCACATCTTCTCCATGATCCCACAGGTAAAACCATAGGGTGGGTGAACTGAAGAGGGGAGCAAGGGCCGAGACTGATTATCCCATGTGAGCTCCCTGGCTAGCTCAGTCAGTAGAGCATGAGACTCTTAATCTCAGGGTTGTGAGTTTGAGCCCCACACTGGGTGCCAGAAAGAACTGTCGTGGTTTAAACCCAGTCAGCCATACAGTTTCTACTACCTCCCCCCCCCCCCCCCACCTCTTTCTTTCCTTCACCCCTCACCCCGCTCCCAGAGGGATCCGGAGGAGAATCGAAAGAATGTAACTCCCACAGGTTGAGATAACAGCCCAGTAACTAAGGTATAACACAAATCACTACTGCTGCCACCAATGATAATAATAATAAGGGAAATAACCAGGGAAGAGAATACGATACCACCCGCCAAAATGAGCCCAACTGAGAAGAGAGTGCCCTTCTGGGTAACTCCCAGTTACCTCCCCTTGGGTCAGGTGTCCTGTCTCTGCTTCCTCCTGGTTTCCCCTCCTCCCTGGCGGAGCATGAGACTCACAAAGTCCTATGGCCAGTCTAAACATATGAGCAATAACTAAAAACATCGGTGTTATAATCTCTGCTCCCAGGCTGAAAGTCAAAAACACAGCACTGCACCAGCTGCTAAGAAGGAGAAAAATGACTGCTACTGCTGAACCCAGGACACCATCTTTAAGCAATTTAAAAGCACTGAAGAAGAATAATCTGCATTTTCAAGTCAGATAAACTATGCATTCTCTTTAGAGCTGGTTTTACAAGGTTATGAAGGCTTCTGCTATGTGGAGAGTGTATAATATTTTCCTGGATTTGCTAAACCAGGGGTAGTGAATGGTGAGTCTGGATTGCTGAGCACAGCCTTTTGGCTGGAGCTGGGAGCCCTCTTGGGGAAACTTCATGTCTGGCTATCAGAAGGGAGCTAGAGCAAGAGACTAACATCCAGAAGCCCTCCCAGGGGCATGCCTTAGACTCTGCTCCTTTTCCTGAGCTCTGTTTTCTTCTCATATCTTAAAGCTAACATTTATCACATTTTAGCAGCCAGTGGAAGCAGTGTGGCAGCCTTCATGCCTTGCTGTAGGGTTTCATGGTAGTTCTTTACTCTCTCTTGAATTCCTGTAATTCCTCTCATTGGGAAACAAAACCAAACCTATCTATAATAAAAACAAGAGCAAGTCTTCCTGCAAATACAACGGCACAAAAGCTGGCTGCTCTTTCCCACTGAGGCTATCTGAACCAAGCAGCCTTTCCCTTATCACCTTCAAAGCTCTTGCTTTAAGGAAGAGGAGTGATTACTCAATCATTAAGGATAATGGCTATTTACTTTTGGGAACAATGGACTTCATGAACCACAAAAAAATGACCTAATTTTCAGAAGAGCATTTGCCTTAGAGTGAACTGGCTGGCTATGGGATGGAACTGAGTGCATTATCTTCAGAGGTGGTAAAAACTGACCTTTTGTTCCAAGATAAATCACAACGATTTATTTTTACTTTTTTTTTTATTTATCTTGAGGACTGACACGGCCCAAGCCTGGAAATGTCAGCCTAGAAAACAGTACTGGCATTTAAAGTAATGAGCACAGAATAATAATAGTAATAGTAATAATAATATTTAAAGCCTTTTAATGATTACAAGTTCTCAGCTTTACCTGACAGCTTGCTGGATTTTCCTGTGATCATCTTGCATATGGTAAACTTAGCACTTTGCTCTCTCTGCAGTGGGATTTTATTATGTATTCATCAATATCTGGAAAACTGCTGTTCCTGTTTCATAGAATCACAGAATGGTTTAGGTTGGAAGGGATCTTTAAAGATCACCAGCACTCCTGCCTGGGGAAGGACATCTTTTTCTAGACTGGGCTGCTCAAAGCCCCTTTCAACTTGACCTTGAACACTTTCAGTGATAGGGCATCTACATTTAGACCTTTAGACATGTCCGCTTTGGTTACAGTGTGGTTAAAATGTGCTGGGACCTGTGTAGGCAAGGATAATAGAGAGGGTATTGCTGTCTTAATTAGCCTATTCTTGAAAAATAGGCAATACTGCTGGACATATTGTATGAGCTGGGTTAAACTGTAAACTGGAGGTGGTGGTGGCATAGCAGATATTTCCCTTCCTGCCTCAAGTCTCCTGATAGTCCTTCCAGCCTGTGTGCCTCTAGAGCTTGAAAGATGTGTATAGTATCTACAGCCTTGGCTGAAACAGGGACTACTACTCTGTTGTAAGCAGTTCTGGTGTTTATATGGATTTATTTCTCAGGGTGTAGTCTGAGATTCAGACTTCTGACTTCAAAACTGGGAGTAAATGGCACTGCAAACTCGCATGAAGAAGGTGTTTGTCCTTTCAGAAGAGGTCCTGACAGGGCACTTATTAGAGCTACAGATGTGCGTAGCAGAGACCTTGGATGACAGGATCCTGCTGCTGTTCATGATGGTGGCTGTGAAATAATCACTAGCAGCTGCATATGAACCTAATGAATAAATACTAATAGCAAACTATGCAGTGGCAAGCAAAAGAATCACATAGGGAGATCAGAATTTGGGGAAAAAAACAAAACCCAACAGTTTTGACCCTATGTAGATGATTCTTTATAGGCAAGTGACTTGTCAAAAGCCTTGTGTGAAAGCACCACAAAAATAAATGTTCCAGGTTTTATGCATTTTATAAAATGGAGTGGCTATACCTTTGGCTTTGACAATTTTGGTTTGCAAGTTTAAGCCTTTTTAATTTTATGAAACCCTGAGCTTGCCTTTTGATGCCCATGTATCTTCTTGCCTATGCATGCTTTTTCCCTGTGGAGAACTCCAGATGCATTTCTTGTCAGGCAGACAGATATGCTATCGTTGCCTTCTGCTGGGCCTTTACTAGGGTACACAAACCCTAGCAATGACATCATGTGAAATTTCTGATCTCTGTTTGAAGCCGAAATCTCCATCGGTGACAATCTTGAGCTCTGTTTCAGTGACTTGTGATAGGTTATTTTTTTCTTGGACTCTTTGTGTGTTAGCAGTTTTTGCATAAAATGCCCAATGACTTTACTGGTAAAATATGAGAAAATGATTCTCATTTGTGCTATTGCACTTCTTTCTACTGTGAAGGTACTATGCCTGTAGTAAGCATATAAATACTTTAAAGTTGTTTTAGGCTGAAGGGAAAGAGTGAAGTAGCCTCTGGGCTCTTAAGAAATAGGCTCATAATATTTCTGAAGGGGTTTGTTCTGTTGGCATCTGATAACATTTCAATTTATAGGGAATCTGTTATTAAAGTAGCATTGCAAGCTTACCTCTGTCAGTTGGATGAAGCTTTGGTATGTGGACAGGGTCATCATTCAGAGCTTGTAGCATAAATGAGTGAAGCCTCCCCACTTCTGCTGCTGTGTTTGCCCCCAGGAAGCATTTGAAAAACTTTGGCAGAGCCCAGCATTTATTTCAATGTTTATTGCCCTTTTCTCTGCTGATTAGTTCAAGTGGGATTACATGACTGACCTTGTCTTCCTACAGTGGATGGACTTCTGTTACAATGCATGGTGTCTCCCATGAGCTAGTGAAGTTTGGTGAGTAAATGTTTATTCTTTCCTGGTTAAACATGAGAATAGATGTTTAATAATACCCATACTGGCACTTTCATTTCACACATAAGTTCCTAAGGGCCTTATGCAGAACTGAAGGAGTGACTCATATATGACTACAATATGGCTAATTTGGTTGACAAAAAAAAAAGGCATTTTATAAAAGCAGTGACTTCGTGGTGTGTCTCTAGAAAATACAAATATGCATGTGTATGTGTGTACAAGAAAGAAGAGCATCACCATTTAAGTATTACATGCACCTTTTGAGTCTATTTTAAACTGTTTCACTGCAAATGCTTTGTTTTATTGGCAGTATACAGTTAGAGTGGTCAAAGGTGACCTAAGGTCTGTAGAAGGACACAATATTGTCTACTTGATCAACTGATGATGTTGGGGGAAAAAAGCCTTTGAAGCACACAAACCTTTTTGTTGTGGGTTTTGGGTTTTCTTTAGGGTTGTTTGGAGTGTTACAGGAGCCTCAATGAACAGACTTTCTGTTCTTCATTTTTATTTTGCATTCTGGGCAGTGAACCACACTAAAGCTCTTTCCACTTCACTGATGCATGCCACAGAAGTGTAGCTGAGAGCGTCTGTAGTTTTGAGCAGACACCGCAGCAGAATTCCCTTTTGACCCTTTTTGCTGTTCAGGCTTTTGCTAATGCTGCTAAATCACCTAAAAGGCTGGATTTAAAATATCTCGCACAGGCAGAGCTGGTTAATCTGTGCTTGGTTTGTATGTCTGAACAAGCAAAAAGTTCTCATTGATTGATTGCTTATGCATTTGACATGTGTGTCACTGCCTTGGTTTTGGACCTTCTTGTACTGTGTATTTGACCACATTTGAGTGTGGTTCTATCCTTTCAACATTCCCAAAAGACAAAGATGATTTTGTCACATCTCGGGCATTCTGGACTATAGCAGCAGAGGGCCCAGGCTCTCAAGTACAGAAGGTCTGTATGACAGACAGTCCCTGGTGCTGTGATTTCATTGCTATTGCTGCTAGAGTAAAACTTACTCAAGTGTGTCAGCATGAGCAGCAGTTGTAGTTTGCTTACAGTGTAGACATGACCATGGAGAACAGTGGTACTGTGCTGCCTCCACAGGTATGAGGGAAACAGCAAGCATGACTCCAGAATGCTTTACAATTGCTAACCTTTAAAGTGGGGACAACAATTAAGGTAAATTAAAGGTGGGAATGACCATACAGGCTTTTCTGATTATTCTCATTTAGGGTGGCAGTTCCATGATGATGGTAATAAGAGTTTATGACTTAATGACCTGAATTCAGACTTGACTTTTACTTGTATTATGAAGCCTGAAATAGTTATACTAAGAGAAACAATACCGGTGTAGCTGTATAGTTATGAAGATGTTAACACCAGTGTAGTTTCCTCATGGTAGTTTCTGTGATTCTATGATTCTTCCTGTAAGAAGAGTGGAATAACCTATGTTAAAATAAAGCATGATACATATATAACTTTTCACAACAGATGGAGTGGGGAATCTGAGAGTGCTTGGGAAAGGTTCTAAGAATGACTACAGAGTTTAGACGGACTTTTCGCATTTTTGTGGGTGGCTACTAAGAAATTAGAATGCTTGTATTCTAAAATATTTATCTTGCTTTAAAAATTCAGATTTACATTAAAATAGTAAAAACAGTGGTGTATTTTGTTCACTCACTTCTACCTCTTGGCTCTTTCAGTACACAGACTACTTGTATCCCAGAACAAGCAAAAAATGCACATGGCCATATATTAGATCTGCACTGTGTTACCACCATACATTACATGGTATATACACATTATGTTACATGCTACCATACCATAGGCCATATCTGGCACATGAGTAGGATTCCACTGTGCTAGGCATTGTATCAGCACAGAGCAGTAAGCTGATTCTGTCTGAGCTTTTAATCTTAATAAAAATTAATATAGAACAGATGGATATAGGTGGTACATGGGGGAGTGCAGAGAAGACAAGGGCATCATGTTTTTCATGAGCCATATGTCTGTTCTGATATAGGTGGCACTGAAAAGTTGACACAGGAAAAAACTGGAGGAGACTAGCAGTAGCGATAGGAAAGGCAAGATGAAAGGAAGCACGCAAATGCTTGTTAGAAAATCTGATAGTTGGGTGATAGCAGAAGGTTTCAAAGGATCATCAGAAGCAGGAATCGATGCCTCAGTAGCAAGTGAGGAATGATAGATGGGGTGAGGGTAAGTGCTGGAAAGCCTTAAAACCAAAGATAAAGCTTATGCTGAAAGCCTTGAAACCAAAGATAAGTTCTATGCAAAAATGTGTGGAGAGAGCTGGTGAAGATGGTGGTGAGTGAGGTGACAGTGACAGGGTTGGGCTGTGATCTTTGCTAAAGCCTTCTGGGTAGGAGAGAACAAGCCTCTCTTTATCAGGACTGGAGGAAATTATATCTAAGTCACTGAGATGTTTGGTGCCAGATGCCTCAGAGAGGAAGAACTATATGGACACTGTGTAAAAAGTATGTGCAGGATGTCCTGTCTACCCCTCTGCGTTAACACAGGCTAAAGCAAGTTGTAAATTTTAAGTGTTTTCTAACTACTCCACTTGTAGGTAGGTCTGTTCAGGAACAGCAGACCCATTTTTCTATTTAGATTAACCCTTTGCAAGTGAAACTGCAGAGAGGCTTATTTCTGGACCGAAAGAAAAGTATCCTTCCGTAGAGTTGAGGAAATCTGGAGAAGCTCTTGGGATAAGCTCTGTCTCAGCAAGACCTTCCACATTATACAGATTTGTAGATCTAGAAGAAGTGCATATCTGGTGATATGGGGCTGAGCTGTGCTGTCCCCAGGATGAAAAGCAAGAGGAGGTGAAATTTGATGGGAAGTGATACATTCCCTTTCACCGTGTTGTGCTTGAGCTGAAGGCTAGATGTTGTGGATGTGCTGTCCAATAGACAGGCCAAGAATTTATCGAGTGCTGAAAGTGAGAAGCCTGGAAGTAGTTGTACATCTGTGTGTCATTAGATTGCATATAGTTGAAACTGCTGATAAAATTAGCCAGAGATGAGATGCAGAGCGGAAAGAAAAGCCCACCAGAGTACTGTATGTAACAGGACCACAGAACATGGGAGAGAATGTTAAGGAGGGCATGAGTAATGCAGAAGAAATCAGGTTTGGACAGAGTCAAAAAGATTACAGCTTTTACATGTCCTGACAGACAACCCGAACAATTGTATTAATGCTGTTGTAGTACTGTAAGGTCACATTAGTGATGCTGGATGCTGTAAGATTAATACTGTTAGTGTTTGTGTAATAATGAGTATAAGCAATCAATGAATTAACATTGTGTGTGACAGTAATGACACAAGAACCTTATCTGATGATAAACTGCTCAGTGCCAGCACTACTGCTCAGTTATGGAAGAGTGCTTTTTATTTTTTTTATATTTTTTTTAATTTTATGGAAGATTTCAACAGTAACAAAAAATGGGTTTAATATTGTAGATTTTTTTTTTTCTGGCCTCCTAAACAATCTTTGTGGAGGGAATTCAGCAGCCAGACTGGATAATGGGGCACTCTTGGTTGTGAGTGTTGCAGATGTCTTGCAGCTTACCCGAAGGCTTTGATTGTTGAAAGGACAAGAAGGGGGGGTAGGAGAAAGGAAAGCTATTTGCTGAAGACTGAAATATATGTAATGTTTTCCCAGTGTAAAATCTTGACCATTTTTACCAATAGCAGACTTTTACTGAGGACATAAAATTTTAGCATAAAAGCCATATTACATACTGAAGAAGTAAGTAAGCAGATGCTTTGAAAAATTATTTTCAATCAGCCCACATCTAATTGAAGTACAAGCTTGGTTATTTCTCTTCTCAAGTTTAGTATGGTGCTGGTGGCGTCTGTAAATACTGCATCTTCATGTTGGACACGCAGCAGCAAGACTTATCTTGGGGTTTTTTTGGAAGCTGGGAACTATAAGTGACATAAAAGAGGACAGGTAGCCCAACAATGAATTGGGGGCTGTTGTGGAGGAGCTGTTGTGTAACAGCGGAAATGTAAAACCATTCTGAGCTGTGGCCGGAAACCCTTGATGTTCATGGTGTCCACGGAGAACCCAGGGCCATATGGCAACTCACTCCTCATTGGTATAGCAACATGGGGAATTTCTGGTTGATGGTCCCTATTTCCTATTTGTCCTGAAGTGTAAACAATTTTTGGAAGGGTCTGTAGGTTTGGTTTTTGTTGGTGGTTTTTTTTTTTCTAGATCTTTTTTCCTTGTTGGAAGCAAATCCATCTCCTGCTGGAATGACTGAAGGAGGGGAGGGAGGGCATGAGAGATGAAGGACAAAGAACTACCCACCAACCACCATAAAACCCAAACCATTGTAAAGGAAAGAATTGCTATAATCCCTTCCTTTCAGAGCCATTTTTTTTCCCCTGTGTTTTCTGCTATCTTGTTTTTGGGCATCCTGCCTATTCCTTTAATCAGGGGGAACTTCAGCCTTTAAGAACTGAGCAGTGCAGCACTGTTTCATTATCCTGTGATTTCATTAAATATTAAACTTTCCAAGAAGCAAATAATTTGTTAGTCAAATTTAAACTATAAACATGGTTTGATCCACTTTCTGCTTGTTTGTTTCATGCATAGTAGGTGTAAAGCTGCTGCCATTTTAATGGGATAGCAGTTTGTGCTTTGCTTAATCCCTGTGCTGGTACACAACCAGAATGGTATTGAGTATAATCCAGTTGTTAGATGGGTATAGATGAGTTCCAGAAACAAGGCTGGAGCAGAAACGGAGGATCGTATTTGAAGATCCACATAGCATATCAAAGTTACTAGATGGTGATCTGCACAAGGAACCTCTCATATCTAATGATCCTGTATTTGCTTCTAGATTTTTGCTTTGGCTTTGCAAGAATGATCAAGACCTGTCAGGTGTATTAATACCGAATTAGGAATGCTAATGCCATATTACCTTACTGCTGTTTCCAGTGTAATTCAGTGCAATCACTGGCACTCAGATGTGACATTTTGATTCTTATTTTTCATCCTCTTTATAAAAGCCTTTGCTATGCTCTTCCTCAGCCTGCTACATCAAACAGACTGGTTGTAATCATAGGGCTTCTGGCTGTTTTCTCTTAGAATACAGAGTTGTGTTCTAGTTTGTTTATGTTTTTTAAAGGTAAGAAGAAAGGGAAGTGGTTGAATGCCATTCTCTTTATTGGAGATGTGTTCTTGCCTGAGTGAAAAGGTTTGTGTCCCTTTCAGGAAACATTCAAACTGAGTTCACAAGATTTGCTCCTGGGAACTTGTGTTTGGCAGCTGGATCTCCTCTGCCTTTGTTAAAGTTACAGAAAGTACTTCCAAACAACTGATTATCACAGAAATTCCTGACTGGTCAGGAAGCAGGAGCAATTGGCTTGGGGAAAACAGTTATTGATCTGTAAAAGCAGAATAATTACAGCAAGCAGTAATTAGTGAAATCACATTGCACTCTGCACTAATTGCCTTTGCATATTTATCATACTGCAGTTGTTGGCTATGGCCCATGTAATTCTGTCACTGGTCTACCACTAATAATGGAGTTTTAAGTCCAGTGGTAACAAATTGGTCAAGTCATAAATTTCAGTATCTGTTGCTCAGCCTTGCTTTGCAGTGCCATGGTAACTTGGGGTTAGTCAAGTTTTTGTGAAACTCTGGCAGTGATTCCCACAAACTGTGGTGGTGGCACCATGTTATGTCCTGAGGTTCTCTGATTCATGTTAAGATTCAGGAAACAACCATATAAATAGAGCTCTCCGAATAGTACCTTTACATCATCATCATGTGTTTCCAGTTGGGGCATAAATACTTCCTCATTCCAGTGGTGATATCATTTTTCCAGACCCTCTCTAAAACTAAATATAGTCATAGAAAGTGTCTCCACATACATAAACTGAAGTGGTTGAGTCATTCAAGACCTTGGAGAATCAGGATATGCTGTATCATACCTCACTGACAGTAATACAGGATGGCTTCATTGTAATTAGTTAAAATGGGAAGTATGGTCTTGAAGTTAAAGCCTAAGTTTGGAAGTTAGTAGGTGTGTTATGTATGGACAGGCTTTACACAGATGATCGCCTGTTTGTCTGTTGATCCTTAGAATTATGAAATGTCCATCACTGGGACACCTGGGTGTCTTCCACCTGAAGGAAGTTGCAGACTCCTGTGGCAGCTTCATGGCATTTCTGGTAACTGCTACTTTTAGAAGCTGAATTTCACTGGCAGTAGCATTTCCTTCTGAAGGGAATAGTAAGGAAGAAGAGGGATCTATTTGGCCTGATTTTGATGACTGCTGAACATACACACTGCTTTCATCACCCAAAACTCCTGAAGCAGCAGTGCTGCAGGCTCCTGTATAGGCTCTCAAATTCAGAATCGTCCAAGATCAGTGGCCCCTTCTGAAAGTGTTGACTTCTAATGTTATGGTTTCACATTCAGTTTAAAAAAGGCATTGGGTAGGAATAAGTAGTATTAGAATAAAGTAAAATATGATCGAGTGTTTGGGCCCTGTGCAAAATTAGTAGCATTAATTAATTCAAAAGAGCTAATGAAGTGTCATGTCAGTGAGCAATTCTAACACCTAACCCTTCCATGGTTCTGCTTATTCCCCTACCTTAATTCTTCTGTTGTTACTGTCTGTGGTGGAATCTTGCTAGCTGTTACTATAGCGTAGTTCAATCTCGGAATGCAAACAACAACCACTGTCTATAGATACCATTTCAAACTGAAGGGATGGTTCCCTTCCAGTATTTGGATATAGAAACAGAGAAAGAAAATCACTGTTTGGGCCTGTAATTTGCCATGTTGCCAGGGGATCTGATAATCTGAAGTTGATAATCTGGCTGCTAGGGCCTTGGGATGAATGCCTCGCTCCACATTGAACTTCTAAGGGAGACATTTTTTTATCTGTAGAAGGAGGAGACCATAAAAGAGAACTTTCAATTCTCGCACAAAATCATCAGGCTAAACTAATCAGTGTGTTCATTTGCCTGTTGATACCCAGAATGCTTTTCTACTCTGCTGCCTTTTCACAGAAATACCGGTGTTAGAGCCATTAGAAAAAAACCCAAGGCATGCTAGATGAGCAGAGAGCGTGTTTCCTTGTCATGTGCTTTCCAAACAGGAGTGCCAAGACCTTTCTTTGTATCTGCCTCCCACAGAATAGTAAGATTAAATGGTATTTAACTATGATTTTTTTTTTTGGGCTGGTTATTTTGAAAGAATAAGTCTCCTTAAAAGAAAAGCCCTAAAGAAGTGTGGAGCTTCAAGAAGAAAACTTAGTGGGAGGAAAAACCAAACACCTCCTTGCATTCATTATGAATCCTCTCATAATTCATCTAGATCTGGCAGATGCACATTTTGCAAAGCATACATGTTGATTTATGAGAGCATTTCTGATTATTTTTTTTCAACAGACAGCGGGAGCTAATTCACCAATTTGTGAAATGCTGGCTTTTCAGTGCTGAAAGATGCCACTTGCCAAGCAGCACAAAGAAGTGCTGCCCATGCTAGCTGAGCGAGGGGAGAGAGCTGTATACGTGCTGTAATTATGGAGAAGTGCATGGATAGGTAAATGGTAATTTTTCAAACCAGAATTTGGCACAGTAAAACTAATTTATTCTTCCCATGAAACAAAAAGACCATAGAGTTGTTACTGGGCATAGTGATTTGTTCTGTGAGATACACCAGGAAACAAATTGGGGAAAAAACAAACACAATGATGTCTTTACCTGCAGTTCCTGCTTGCGTGCAGAAGCCTTATCAGTATCTGTGTGTTACCCAGGTGTTGAAGTGAAAACATTGTCCTCCTCAGCCTTCAGGTTACTGTCTCTAGCAGTAACCAGTCATTGTACTGCCCGAGAAGATACACACTCTGTGTGAGGCATCAGCTTAGCACTTCAGGCTCAGAGGGACTGGAAAAGCTTATTGTGAATTGCCAAGAAATCCTCCACTGTAGTAACTATGCAGAGAAATTAACACGAGTGTTCAGCTCTGTTTTGCAGGGAAGAAATTTTGACTGCTTCCTTGCCAGTGCACTGCCCTCTGACCCAGGTAACATCCTAAGCAATAGCTGCTTTACACTGATGTCTGATCAGTCCAGAAGGGACTCAGGAAGGTTGGCTTTAATTTCTTCCATCATGTTAAGCTGAATCAGGCTGTGCTTACAGCATTTGCATTTTATTGTGTGGCATTCCCCTGGTATGTACCTTCTCTGTTTCCAAGGCATCACTCATAAAAGGAGACAGCATCTGCGTGAGCTCAGGCAACGCTAATATTTAGGATTCTCATAGTTAGCCTTGCTTCTTGTGGTGTGTTTGTTCTTTGGAAGCTTTTGTAGGACAGAGGGACTGGCAGGATGTAAAAGCATATGATGTGGTCAGCCTGGATTATGGTTATCTTTTGTAAAGCATTTTAGGCTTGAGTGGCATTAATTCTCTTGTCTTCCTCTTGCTGTAAGGAGCAGGGAGCTTTGCTACAGAGCAGGCCAGATTCAAGTCAGTGATCTAAACAAGTTTGTTATTTATCTGTAGGCTCCTTTCAGGGCCAGAAGAACAGTATTTGAAGTGTGTAAGTACATATATTCTTTTCTCTGACAGCTTATGACCTTGTTGGACACAAAGACAGGCCTGGAGGAAATAGTAAGTTACACAAGATCAGTTAAATTTTAGCACAGAAACACATAACCCTGATGCTGACAGAAAGACATAGCAGGAAATTTTCCAGCCATTCTTGTGGCATCATTACAGCATTTCTGGGGCAGAGCATTCAGAATAATCTGTGAAGCAAAGCATAACTAAATGACTTATCACCTCCTATCCATGCAGACAATATGTGCTAAATCATCAGGAGATGTCTTCTGCCTGTATTTCCAACTGCAGCAGCCTTGGCATAAGCCCCTGCATGCTTCCAGCAAGAGACTTCTGTGGGCAAACCACGGAACAAAAAGGCTAAAGAGCCCCTTTCTCCATGAAGCTTTTGGGGAAAACCTTTTGTTTAAACAAAAGGAACCAAGCCAGTAGTGCCTGGAAGGCTGTAGGCTTCCTGCTGGCATGTAAATCATGTTTGATTCTGTTGGAAGAGATATTCCGGGATCAGAAATAAGTGCTTCAAGGAGCTCTGAGACAGGAGTGGTTTGTGACGATCCTTACATGGTGTGCAAGGGTTGTGGCTCTCTTTACACCCTAACTGCTCGGAAGGGGTGGAGAAGGGTCTCGATCTGTTACGCAAGGGGCATGATCTCCTTGGGATTAAGTCAAGCCAGGAAACAGTTAAAAGACTTCCCCTTGGCTGGTGTTTTGCGTTACCAGCTATTATACTTGCACTGTGTTAGCACATTAGGGTCCACTATGAACTGTGTACCCCATAAACATGCCACAAGAAAGGAGCTCCTTTCTCAGATGGATCACAATCTTTTGTCACATTTCTGCCTTGGTTTTAAGGTTGCCTTCTTGACAGTGTTTGCTGTGTGAAGACCCTGTGCAAGCTTTTGGGAGACAGGCTGATGATGCATGCAGTGGCCTCAGATGCAGAAATGGCAAATGGGAAGAACAAAAAGAGAAAGGGGGAAAAAAATGTGTTTAATCTTTTTTGTCTCTTTCACCCTGTCTGTATAGCACAGAAGGTTTCAGCTACTGATGATGACAGCAATGGGTCACCACTTCTCAGGCAGAAGTAGGAACTTCCAATATGATGGAATTTCTTGAAGTCTGCCCTTTTTGAGCAGTCCTTCCCAGGGTCTTCTGGTGAAGGAAGCTTCATAAGGGCAGAATTTTGAAGGCAAGCATGAGCATGTGAGGTGCTGACTCCCTGAACCAGGTTGTGCTGATGCTGCGTGACTAGTCGGTGCATCTGTGGTAGCCCTAATGTAGTCAGTGTGGGTAGTAACATCAATAAAGATATAGTACCGTGGGTTCATTCAGCTCAGGGTAGGATGTAGTGGATGTATGGGCACCTAAGGAGGCTTGTACCCTTGTTGCTTCCTGTGATGAAGCCTGCTATTGCGTCTTTCTTCAGCTGGAGAGTTCAGAACATGCCTGGAGGTGGCTGTGTGAAGTCCAGTCATGCTTCTGCGTACTGTGTGGACACACCAAGAGGGCTGGTGCCTGCACACAAGGGTGCAGGTGTGGTGGTAGCAGAGGTTATGGCAGTAACAAGCAGTTACAGCAGGGAGGGGCAGTGGGAAGTCTCTTTGCTGTTCTGCCTCCCCTACTAGGTAGGATAAAACTAACTTTTAACAACTGTCTTTGCTGCAAAGAGACCTCCTGTGGATATATTTTGGAAACCCTGATGTTTCTCTGCCTAGAGCAAAGTAAGAAAAGCTTTTAAATGTAAACATATGTCCTGTTCTCTCTTTTAACTTTATTCTCTTGTAATAGTTGGCTAATTTTCTTACTGACAATACAAACCTACAGCTGGCCTTGGCTCTTCAGTGTAAATCAGGAGTAATCACAAGGAAGTCACTGGTATTTTCCTGGTGTCCAGGGAGCTCAGAGCTGAAGAAGGGGCTAATTACAAAAGGTATTACGTATTTTCACTTGCTCTTGAAGGGAGCAGCCTCATCTTTGTCATCTTTGCCAGTGTGAAACCAGGGGAGGTGCAGTGATGTGACCAGGCAGACAGTAGATGGAAGGGAGCTGACCTTGGTTTGGGTACTGCAAGTGCTAAAATTCTTGAAATGTCAGTTGCTTTATAAAAAAAATCTTACTGGCTTTGCAAGTGGATTTGAGCTGCCTGAGGGGTGTTTTTGCTGTGTAGCAACTTGCAGACTGTCCTAACTTCATGGTAGGACTCTGTCCTAGTTTTGGGAATGTTCCTATGGAACAGTACAAGGCTATCAGCTCCATTTTATAAGACTTTCTCTGTTCCCCAAAACAGTGAGCTGTTTCTTTATTCTTACTATAACACATGAGGAAAAAGTACAAGCCAGTAATCCATGGATGTTTAAGATGCCCCAAGTTAGGATGAATCAGTGTTCAATATCTGTAGGTCACATTCTTTTCACTGGTGGCTCAGAAGTCCATCTTGTTCATTGCTGAGGCTTGGGATATTACTGGATGTGACAGTAAAGTTTGTCAGCATGAGCAGTCAGCTTCACATGAATGTTTGTAGGACCAAATGACATGGGGAGCTGAAGTTTTAAGATCTATTTAGTACATAAACATAAATCAAGAAGACTTAAAGGTGATTTCTGTCTCTTCATCTCCTGCCCTGGATCTCTGCAGTCAGTTGAACTCCCACTGACCTATTTCTGTGCCCCTAACAGTGTTCCAAAAGATAAGTGAAAGATAACTAAAATAAGAGTGAGAAGAGCCAAACTAAATTCTTCATGTTACTCTTGTCAGTCATCACAAGATGGCCACTAAACATAAAGTAGCTCCTTTATAGGATGGGAAATGTTAGGTTCATAAAGTGCACGTACAAAGGATTTACATACCAGCTAATTATTACAATAGAAAAATAACAGTGGTAAGGGAGCTACTCCTCCACATCCTCTGACATCTGTGGAAGCCCCTTCTCAATGTCCTTCTGCTCTTATTTTTCAGAGCATGTGAGCTCTAGGCCTGGCAGGCATGTTTGTAATTAATGTTTCCAACATCATCCTGATGCCGCTTGCTGTGCCACGGAGAACATGTGTTCCTCATGAGCAGCTGTCATGTGGACTGCTCAAGGGTAGCACTGAACTTTCATCAGCCTACTGCATTATAAGCCTGTCTCTTTGCAGAATAACAAAGCAGGCCTTGTTGGAGAGCTGGAATTATTAGGGTAAAAGCAGGTTTGAAAAGGGAAAGGCATCAGCCTGTTGGGGGAAATCATGAAGGGTATTTACCAGGATTCTTAATGCTGTAAAAGTGAATAACTACAGATACATGGTTGTATAAAAGAGTGCTCATCTGCTGAGAAGTTAATTCCCCTGGGACAGCATAAAGGGAGAAAATTTTTATAGTCTTCCTTTTCAGAAGGCTTCATGAATATTGGCTGCTTCCTTTTTTTGGATGCCTGTTACCAGAAACTCTTCAAGCACCCACAGCTGTAAGTGAGGTAATGGACACTGTGGAAATCAATCCCAAACTTAAGTGCCCCAGACTAGCAGTCCACCTAGGAGTCAGGCATGAAAAGGTAAATAGTCAACTGGATCACACCAACGTTCGTATCTGGCCCTGGATTTTTCTCCAGTAGCGCCCAAAGGATGTGCTGATCAGGCGTTGTGCGGTAGCCTGGTCTCTGTCTATAGTTTGCTCCCTTGCACTCTTGTACATCTGCCACTCTTGTATTGGGGACATTGGGAGGAGCATTCTTGCCTGTTCCCTGTACTGTTTGTTCATGGACCCATTATCTTTGGATTTGTTTAATCCCTTTTTGAACCTGTTGATACTGTCTGCCAGTGGAAGATACTACAGGTCATCGCTATGACAACAAATTCCAGACATTCACTGTCTCAGTAAAAGTGCATCTTCTTTTAACTTTAAATAATTTCCTGCTACTTTGAGTGAATGCCTCCTACATCTAAAAATACTGAATATAGTGAAAAATAGTTTTATGCGTACCTTATCCACAGCCTTCATAAGTTTGTAGAGCTTGATCATACCTCTCATTAGACTTTTCATTTTAAGCTGAAAGCCCCTGGATTTGTCTCTCTTGCTGAAGCAGCTCTGCTGTCCTCTTAATCATTGCAGTTGCCTGTCTGTTTACCTTTGCTGTGTCCACTTTGTCCTTCTTTCAGTGCAGAAACCAGAAATGCCTGCAGTGCTCAGGAGGCTTTGTGCAGATCAAACTTGAAGATGGAACCAAAGCCTGGCAGAATTCACCATACACAAGAACCACCACAGCTGCCAGTTTGAGTATTTACCGGGCACATAGATGGAAATACATTTATAAAACACTAAAATAAAAGCAATTTGTAATATATTTGGCATTTCATACTGTAAATATGAATGGCACATTACAGAAAAACAGAGATAGGGTGGGTCAAAATAACATAGCACTACCTCATGTTTTGTGAGCAAAAGGGTTTAACACGGTTCCAACCCTGCAAGCATTTCCAGCTGTAGTGTTGCCAAGAACAGTCACATGAATTTTCAGACTATTCATGGTAGAAACAACATTGTTGTCTCTGAACTCACTGTGGTTAGGTGTGTACATACATACATGCATATATAGGTAAGGACTTTTTTTAAGCCTTTTTGTATTTTGATAATGTAAATGTCAGTGACTTAAAAGGGCAGAATGAAGGCTAGCTTAATTGTGTGGGAAGACTAAAGGAACTTCTCCTTTATCTACAAAATTGATAGCTAGACTGAGGTAATGTTTTATGCAGCTTAAGATAAGGAGTGGATCTGAAGGTCCCTAAACTTGACCATATGGGTAAGTATTTTTTAATCTGGTGATTTGTTTTGTAGTGAGCGTTATTGTTGCCAAGCTTTGTTGTGCCATTGTTTCCTGCAGATGGAGGGTTAACCCTGAAGGCGTGACTTTGTGTAGTGAGAACTCACTTTTTTTTTTGGCATTGCCCATTGGAACAGTGAAGGAATATCCTATGTCTTGCTGTGTGATCAGCTTTGTCTGAATTTCAACCCCTACATTCTCTGGAAGTTGTTTGCATGCTTTTTGTCTCCTGGTTTTGGTAGACAATTTCTTGAGAGCCTTAGAGCGCATTGCTTTTGCGAGAGATTATCTATGAAATTTTACCCTATCGTCCAATGCTCCAAGGCTATCCATGAGTATATCAAGTTTGATTTACTAATGAGCAAGGAAAAAAGTGAAAGAAGCATTATGTGTGAAAGGCATCATATTACTTGTCAACGTTCTCAATCCTTTGTGCATAGGGAGAAGTGACAGAATACATCAATTTTAACTTTCAAAGTTTTCTGTCAAGGTAACAGGAGAACTAATTACAGTCAATGTTTGTCCAGTAAACTTTGTATTATGAATCTGATTTCCAGATGCACATTTTCTAGAATAAATATGGTCTACTTTGGCACCTCTTTCATTTATTTTTCCGCCTTTTCCCAGTTCATTATGAATGATAATCCGTCCAAAAAGCTGCAGTGGCTTTATGGTGCAGCTGCACTCAATGTATAAGCAGTTTGGCTGCCTTCCCAAAATGGCACATGTCAACCATGACTGTCATAAAAGCTGCTACCAAGGATTCTAACCATACTGATAGTCTTGTGTTTGGACCAGGTTCATTATATTATTAAGTTGGGTCATATTCAAGAATATTCCTGGCCTCTGGCTACATGGTACAGTAACAATCTGAAATTTCATCTCTTGGGACATCAGCTGTCATTGAGAAATGAGTTTGATATCTACCCAGTCCTTCGTGAAACATTTGCACATAGAACCATCTGCCCCTTTAATAGAGTTGTCATTTCAGTATCACTTCAGTTTCTGCAGCAGCTGTCCATTGATACCAAGTCAGATGCAGGGATGTCGCAGAATGAAACAGCAGAGCCAGTCTGCAGTGCTGTCATTGCCTTTGGCTCAGTCTGCCAGTACAACATTTCCCCAGTTAATGAAATCCCTGTTGTGCTCTCTGGCTGATCCACCCATCAGATTTCTTCTTGAACTGTCTCCAGCAAGAGAAGAAAATCATGATGTAGCTCAGCCTTTTTCATGGCCTCCAGTTAAAGTGAGCATCTCTCTGTACCTACCGAATTGTGTTCTTAGCTTGGCTTGGCTAACTCAGTTAATAGATTGGCAAAGATAAGGGAATTTACTGTTTCATATGGATTAGCATTTCTAAGTTAGTTTTTTTTTTCTTTTTAGGCTTGAGTTTGAACTGGTAATCTCTGTTTAGTATTAGACTTTACAGACATCTGCCTGCCAGCTGTCCAAGTCAGCATCCTACAGAACCAGTGCAAATCCAAACTGTCCAGTTTGTAATACACCAACACTTTTGAGCCCTGCAGTGACTCGGAGGGTGCTAATACTGTATCTTTGGGATGCAGGCATCTAACAGGCTGCTTAGCTTGCGTGAAAAACCTGTCATTTTATAAATGGCCCCAGAGTGAGTGACTTTCAATAGTGCTTCTCCTACAGGTGTCATCTCTTACCCCACACAGATGTGCCAAATGAGGCATTATGAAACAATGAGGTGTAGGAAGGGTCATTCCAAGAATAGTTTAGCCTGAGATCTGGGAGGTGCTAATTAACTTTGCTATGTATTTTCTGCCTCCTTTATAGTGGAGGCCTATCTCAATTAACTTTAGATGATTTCTGCTTAGGCATCTGGTCTAAAAGTTATGTGTCTAGTCTTGACTGATTGCCAAGGCTCGCTCTTGGTGGTGGAAATTCAGGCAAGATCCTAAAATGTGTGCCTAAATTAGGTAACGTAAATAACCTTATCTAATGATGGTGTGTATTTCTGTCTGTTGAGTCCAGAGAAATCTCAGATTATTAATTTAGACTAGATGCCTGACTTTGTAATGGCAGAAATAAATCTAGGGCTTGGAGTCTCTCTATGCCTCTTTTCATAGGCTGTACAAACCATTAATGATTATCTGCTCTTTCACAGGATGTTGTGGTTGGTAATGACGAAAGTGCCCAGAGGTTTTATAAGTAACTAAGTTATGCAGAAGGGAAACCTGCCCTGTGTGAGCAGAGGTGACCCAAATGAAGTGACAGTGGCTTCTTTTGAGTGGGAAATCAAAAAAAGAGAACTTTTATTCTCTTCTTAAACAGCTGGCTTTATAAAATTTATAAAGTCAAGAGCATAAGCAGCTTTTGTGGCTGTCTTGGCTTCATTTTCTGCTTCCCTACAGTTAGTCTTTCAGAGATGTACACATTTCTCTGTGTGCACTGTCTGATCACAAATCCTCTGCCTCCACCCAAGCTTTGGGAGTGAATGAATTCCTTATTTATTTATTTTAATTTCTTCCCCTGTAGTTCTCCCTTCTCTGAATTGGGTGCTGTATGTGGGGACTAGGAGGACAATTTATAACAGAGATGGCCTGTTGATCCTCTGATGGCTCATTAGGTGCAGATGGACTCTAAGTACCACTTCCTCTGATTTCTCATTGGTGGTTTTTTTGTGTGTTCTTCCCTGCAGTCACATGGAAGGCTCTGAGGAGTTCTGTGCACTTTACTGGGTTGCTTTGCCCAGGTCTTCTGGCTGCTTTTTTGGCCTTTTGGTCATCTACCAGGCAGAAAGAGGGTAGCAGTTGCTTTCATGGTTGGAGCAGTCATTGTATGTTAATAGAACAGGCTGTTAAGTAGAAGTGTTCTTCAGGGGTTTGTGAAAGAGACCTTGATGTCTTTGTGTCTTTTGGAAGTGTGGCCAAGCTCACTGGGCCCAGCTGTTGGGGGGCTGGGTGCATCTCCTTGGCTGGAACTGACTGCATGAGCAGAGGGTGAGTTGCCATGTGTGGATCTCACTGCTTGGTGCTTCCTGCAGCGTGGTGGGACTTGTGAGGCACTTGGGCTTCATCTTCAGTCTCATTCAGCCCACCAGGTACAGCATTGTGTGATGGGTTTTGGCTGTTTCACGCCACCTGGCAACCTGGAAAGGCTTCAAGGAACATGCAGTGCATGATGCCTCGTGTGCCAGGTAAGATCTGCTTCGTCATGATTAGTTGGCTTTTCTTTCTAGGCCAGATTCATGTTGGTTTCGTAGAAACTAACCCACCAGAGTCAGGTGCTGTATTCACTGACACCTCTGAAGTGCTGTTTGAAAACAGCTTCACCAGTCTGGAGGAAAACAGCCTGTTTCATTTAGAGTGTGGGGTGAATGATGTGTTTTTGCTTGCCCTATCCTGTTCTACTTAGCATCACAAAAATTATTCTGCTAAAATAATGTCCTGGATGGTTGTAAAAGCTACCCAAGGACTGAAATTCGTATTGCACAGCTCTAACCTCAGCAGGGCATGACTCGTCCTCGTAATAGGAACTGCTGGAGACACTTTCCCACTCCTTTGTGTCTGTGCTTATTGAGCAAACTGGGGGAACAAAGTTAAGACCTCAAGTGCTTTTCCATAGGAACCTGCTCTCAGTTGTGCTACAAATATGACACTTCCCACCAGGTGCTGTGCATGTTGTGCTGTCCTTGATCCCTTTAGTGGTAGTGCCTTCCTCACCATGAACTGGAGATGTGACATTTCATTTACTCTGAAGTACGTTCCTGGTGGCACATTTACACCATGTGCCGCATGATGAGAAGCGAAGAGAGTTTCCCTTGTAGGTGCACATTATGCTTTCACTGTAAGAGCTGCCTTTGAAGAGGCTGACAGATGTTATGGCAGGCACACAGCTGGCGTTTTGAAGCTGTGTGTAGTGAGTATGAGACATTCTCCACGTGTCTTACCGCACTTCCGCCTCTAGAGAACTCCCCTTTGCAAACCAAAAAATTCCATGGCACACAGGGTAAGTTGCCAATCTGGTGTTTCTTGAAGAAAGCCCAATGTTTAACTCCTTCCCCTTTGCATCTCACTCATAGACATGCTGTAATGTACATTATTATGGGACACCTTAGACTCCTTTTTTTCATTAAAGCTGTAGGTTATGACCTGGTTTGATTTCAGACAGCATATCTGTACCACTGCTACATTTATCTGTTTCACTGTATTTTGCTATAACAGCGCTGGGTCTTTATCTGGGGTGGGGAGCTAGTGAATGTGAACTCTGAGCCCTGAGGTTTCCTCCCTTTTCTCTGACTGAATACTCATAGGTTCTCACATTTTGGCATTTGGTCCCAGACTGAAACCCTCTGTGGCCTGCCGTGACCTGGGAACTGCATAAATTGGCCCTAGAATCTGGTTTCTGATGTTAATTTCTTGTTTTATCGTATTCCTAGCACAGTGATGTATAAGAAAATAAGGATTTAGGTCAAGCTGGAAGAAATTGCTATTAAATGACATTGATTTTGTTTTATAGAACTGGGACTTTTTTTGAAGTCCTTCTTTAAATATTTAGTGACACTTTTCTTTTTCCTCTTTAACTCCAAGGTCAGTGTCTTATATTGGCTGACTGTGTGGGTTCCCTTGCCAGCATAGAGAGGTTGCCAACTGTTTCTTTTCATTTTACCAGGCTTGGCTGTCCCCCATGTCTGTAAGCAGTGCTTGAGTATCAAATCCAGATGATGGTCCAGCTCCCCACAGCTAGACACTACTCAGTGACTTCCTCTAACAACTGTTTCTTTGCTGCCTGGGATACTCTTAAGCCCTTCTTGCATTACTCAGGTTAGGTCAGGGAAAGGCCATGTGATAGCATAGTTTTCCATTTCCTACTTATGTAGCTTATTTCTTCCCTGCTCGGCACCTTGCATATCGACCAGCACCTCTGCAGTCTGAATCTAAACCTCCTCCTGGTCAGAACTACTGCATTTTCTAGAGAGTAGAACATCAGTCATATGTGTCTCTATCCTGCCCCTTTCATACCTTTTCCACACCTTTTTTTTTGTGTCCTGAGACACCTACTTTATTATCCTGACACACTGTTTGTAATAGGTTGGTACCTGCAAAGGTGAAGGCACGTATTGCTGAAATCTAGCACACAATGATAGTTAAAGAAAAAAGAAATATTTTATCCCAAATGTTCTCAATAGGATTGGTAACTTTAAATCCCAAACAAGCACAACTAAACAGCAAACAAAAAACACAAACCACAACAAAATAAAGCAAACAACATAACACAAAACCCAAACAAACAAAAAAATCTCTCAACAAACCAAAGCCCCTCCCCAGCCCAGTGTAAAGTTCACTGTAAGTTGAAACCATTTCTAGGATGAAGTGTTTCAGTTGTAGATGTGTGTGGACACAGGTTCAAGATGCTGCATTCTGAATCCAATTGCAACCATAGATGTGGAATACAGCTTCTGCAGTGGAGCTGGCTAATTTTGCTGGTTCTAATTCTCCATCGTGAAAAACGTCCCAGTGTAATGATTTATTATGAGATCTGTGTTTCATTGTTGAAACAAGCCTAGAAAATCCAGCATTATATCAGTGATATTTAATTGTATGCCAAGGAGCTTGTATGCATTGGTAGGATCTGGCTTCCAGGACAAACCAGGGTTTGAAGAACCTTCTTGTGGAGGGCAAGGCACATCTTGGTGCTCTTCAGGAGTCCCTGCCCATGCACTTCTCTCTGCCTTTCAGAGGCATTTAGGAGTTGGAAACAGTTCGGTCTTTCCGTGCTATGCTTACTAATGCTGGGGAAAAGCTGTGTCTCTTTTCTGCACCCACATACGTTCATATGCACTTAAGTGATGAGTGAAGGCTTTATCCCACCTCAACTGACTGCACAGAAGCTGTGCACAGCCAAAATTCACATTTGTATGCATCAGATTTCTCCTTGTTATTACTTTCCAGTGTGGAGTGATAGTGGAGGGGGGTGAATGAGGACAAGCATTTCTTGTCCAGGGAAATGAACAGAAGCTGTGGGTGATTCTGTGTGGAAAATTAAATCAAGCCCTAGTGAGGCAACTGGAACTAGGTCTTGCCCAAGGAGGGAAAAGCCAACCCCTTCTGCTCTTCTGCCCCTGTGATGCTGGGACTCATGTTCTCCCCAAGGATATTTTAAGAGTGTTATGCAGAGGTGGCCTTTCTTGTAAGCTTCAGTGGAAATGTCAGTTAAGTCGCAGTGGCTGTTTGTGACAAATGAATGGCCACAGATGAGATAGGGCTGCTCAGCCTCTTTGCTAAAACTGCCTGATCCTATTGAAATGTTTTATAAGGATACAAAGCCCAGAGCTGAAGACAGGACTCAACTGCATAATGTTTTTTGGGGGGAGGGGGAAATAAAAAGTCCTTCCAGTGTGGATCCAGGCCCCTGAAGGGACTGTGGAGTAATGGCTTGAGAAGCCTTAGCTGAACTCAGTGTGAAGTCATCTCTGGTCATTCAGGGAGACAGTCCAAATCGTTTCAGTTTTAACTGGATGTGGTGGTGTTCTTCCATTTCTTTCACAACCAGTACTTGGGGCTTCTGCACTTGTAGCCTGGCTGCGAGGTTGCCTTGGTGTTTTGTGGCTCATGCAGATGTCTGTCACTTAGACCCAAGTGCTAGCCTGCATGGAAACATTCCTGCAGCAAAGCCTTTCCAGGCTGCCTCTGCCTGATGTGCTAATGGGGTCATCCTTTTGTGACACAGGTGTACCCTATGCTCCCCATGCTCCTTGTGCTGTTACATGCCAAGCTGTTTTCCAGCCAGTTATGGCAACTGGGGATGAATTTGTGTCCCGAGAATGCACTTCAGGAAAGGATGTTGGATAGTCCAATACCTTAGCTGTTCTGGCTCAGGGGATAATGGAGTTGAGACTCTAACCAGTGTCACCAGCTGTACATCCCACCGCATGCTTCCACACCTGAGTGAACAAATTTTCCTTGATAGATGGGAGACAGCTGAGGTTAGCATTCCTTACAGTGTGCAGGGGAGGTAACTGTAGCTGCCCCCTTGGATAATCAAAAGGGTGTTCCACACTCTGAAGTTCCAATATCCTCCTAGGAGTAGTGGAGCACACTCAGTTCTTACCTATTAGGTACCTGCTCAGAAGGCTTTTCCTGTTGTTCTTCTGGGGAGCAGAAACTGCAGTGTCTCCAGCAGCGCACTAAAGTATCTCTGCATAAAGCTGGCTGTCGGTGAGCAGGACCCAGTCCTGCAGAGGTTTCTTCTGTAATCATGTCAGTAAAACCATGATTTTTTTTTTTTTTTTTTTTTTTTTGTAAGAGCATTTGGGCTACTTTGAGGCGGGAGCCACCAACATTGTTTGGTAATATTTGCTGTAGAGAAAGCGGTAACATTCTACTTAAATACTATTTGGGCTGCAGGGAATAAACCTGTTAACATCTACCAAGTAGAAAAGAAACCTGAAAGATACTGCATTTTCAGTTAGGTGCTAAGAACTGGACAGCAGAGCTCTGTACTGTTTCTGCAGCCATCCTCTGTCCTCTAAATGGGATCCCCTCCAAAATCCCAGTGCTTGGCAGAAGAGCGTAAACAAGTGAATAAAAATCATGTAAGTTTAAAATTTTGCTAAGGTAGCAACCATGTGGCTGTTTACATATCTGCATGGGACTAGTCATTAATCAGGCTGTGCATGGGGTTCATTTGCTTCCTCCTAGGAAGGGCTATTTTCACACTAATAATTGCTTCCATACGAAAGCTGGAAGTGCATTGCTGAGAACTGTGTGCTAGAAAGCTAAGCCTGGGGTAGATACTTGCCGTGAATGATGGGGTTTGCTTGCCTCCTTTTAGCCTTTTTTAGTGATTAGAGAAATTGTCAAAGGCTTTTTGGGAGAAAAAGAAAATCTTGCTTAAGTTGCAGATTGCATTAAACTTCTCTAGTATTCCCTTTATTCATTTTCTATATTCTGTGTAATATTGTTACCCTTTTCCTGGCTTTGTACACTAAAGCCAGAAGTCAGAGAACCAGCTTCTTTCTTGCCTTCTTCCCTTCTCTGAAATTGATGTTTCATTTCCTATCTTCGGATTTTCCTGGGCAACTGACTCAGCGAGGGACTAGACATGGATGAAGACATGTCGCAGCCGGGTATTCCCCCTGGATGTGTTCATTGTTGCTTGTGCTCTGGAGGGTTATTTGCATAGCAACGAAAACTCTTCAGTAATGCAGTGAACATGCACACTGGGAATGCTTGCTTTCTGTAAGTGAAGGGATGCGTTAGAGCCTTTTCTGAAATAAAAACGGGAGGAAGAGATGAGCTGGAACTGGCATCGCTTCCCCTCAGCAGAATATTTTGACCAGGTGACCAAATTTCTGTATTTTGTCAGATCTCATGGTGGAAGGGACAATTTTAGATGAGTCAAACCAACAGTGACAACAACAGAAGCTCCTAAACCATGCAGTTGGAGAGCAAAATATTCTCTGAAGGCTCTGGAGGCCAGTTTTGTTAAGAATGAACAACACAATTTTTCCAAAGGAGAGCCCAACTGGATGTGAATCAGAAGGGAACCATCCAAATTTCTGGGAAGCCCAGCTTCTTTTCTGTGTCACAGAGCCAACTGAAACCTGTTGTAGTGTAAAACACTGGCATCAGGACATGCATGTGCTCCATTTGTCTTCAGTGTTGCGTTAGAAATAGTTTTGTTAGTTGGAAGCCACACCTGTAGCGTAACAGTAAAGTTCAGGCTTGTCCAAGCTAAAGAAATTTGCATTACTGTGGTGACATATTACAGAAGTGGAAAACTGCTCTGTTAAATGTGCTGCTCTAGTGCAGATTGGAGCTTGCAGCAGAGAGGCTGTTCCAGTGTGTTGCCACATTTTGTGTCCTGTCAGGCCTCGAGGACAAACACAGGCTGCACAGTTTAGAAAAAGGATTTTTGAAACAAAACACGCTTGCAGTGGACAAAACCCCACTTAAGGAATCTAAATATCCAAGCAGCATACAAAATGCATGCAGTATTTTTGAAGCACATGTAAAAAATCCCTAAAGATCAAGTAGTTTGTCTTTTGGTAGTCTGAGCTTCTGGAGATGTGAGCAGCCTCTGCTCCAGCACCCCTCTAACAACTGGCAGCAGGACAATCTCTCTGTTAACATCTGCCAAGTCATTTCTCTTCCAGGGCAGCAGCGCCAGTGATGCAAGCAGCACTCAATACACAGTGTGGTCCAAAGGTATGCTGGCTGTATTTTCATTGCAGCATTTGGTAGGACTCCTGCAACAAAAACACCTCTTCAGTTTACAGTGCTACTTAAAAAAGTTTGCTCTTAGGCCGATAAACCTGGGAAACCAAAATGCTTGTGGTCGGGACAGCTGATGTGGTGCCAGGTAGAGCTGCATGAGCATACTGCCTGTGCCTTGAGCCTGGGGCTGGCTGCTGGCCTCTGCTTTTGCCCCAGCTATCCTGCTAGGAGGGCCCTGAGGGCAGGCACTGGTCTTGTCAAAAGTGGTTTTGATGATGGTCATGCTTTGTTGCTGAATGCCAGGAGGGAGGGGGAGCCTATTGTTTCACCCAGGCCACCATGCTTTTCACAGGCTAAAAGCAGGCAGTCTGCTATTACTAAGATGAATTTGAGTTTGGAGGGGAAACTGATTACTGCAGCTCTCTGAGCAGCTGAGTACCCTGTGGTGCTGTGTTCGGGCCAGCCTTGCCTCATGAGAAACAACAATAGTTGTTTTGGCGTCTCCCTCCTGGTGCACTGAGTCATGGGGCTGAGCTGCTGATCGGCCTCTCCTCTCCTGTGTTTGGCACTCTGTCCATTTCTGGTTAGGTGGGGTAAATATTAACCCTTAGCTGGAAGCACCGGAATAGAACATTTGGTTGATGGCCTGGCTTCGCGAGTGAAAATTTGGGAAGGGCTTTAACAACGCTTACTGCAAGCACGATGACCAAGGGCAAGTGGGATATGCAAATCTGGTTGGAAAAAAGGGTGCTTAGGCAATAGGGAAGTCGGCTCTTCCTATCATTGTGAAGCAGAATTCACCAAGCACTGGATTGTTCACCCACTAATAGGGAATGTGAGCTGGGATTAGACCATTGTGAGACAGGTTGGTTTTACCCTCCTGATGATGTGTTGTTGCAATAGTAATCCTGCTCAGTATGAGAGGAACCGCAGGTTCAGACCCCTGGTGCGTGCGCTTGGCTGAGGAGCCACTGGTGGGAGGCTGGAATAGAAGGTACATTGCAAATAACCTCTTGTACCCAGTGCCTAACAGCGTGACTGACTGGCCCCTTGTTGCTGCTGATGGGTGTAACCACAGCCAAAGGGTGTTTCTGCCATGGTTTTGGGAGGCTTCCTGTCTTGGGAATCCTCCCCATTCTCTCCACATGCTGGTGTAGAGGCAAATAGCCAGGGGTGACTATAGCCTGCAGCTAGTATTGCCCCCTGCCTGCATGGCACCCACAGCCAAGTGTGTGAAGGAAGGAGAACAAGAGGCTGGTGGTTTTTTGCATGCAAAATCCCTGCCCTTAGGCAGTTAGACTAGCATTCCTACTATTGAGGCTTGGTCTTTCACTGCCAGCTAAACAGAAATTGCTTTTAACACAGGAAGTTGAGATATTCCAACAATCTGCTAAGTGCAGATACAGATTTTTTTTATAAAAAAGAAAAGCAGAAATGAGAGCAAAATTGGATGGAAGAGCTGAAAGGATGGCACAATTCCTGCAGGTGCAGAAAGGTTACTAGGGAAGGAAGTGGTTAGATTCTTGTTGCTTTTGCCACTTTCACAATACCTATTCCAAGAGAAATCATGAAACTTCTTGAGACCTCCTTCCTCTGTCTTTGCAATGGGAAGATGGTACCTGCTTGGCTTTGAGTGCGGTGCTTTGAGATCCGTGAGTGAACTGTGGTCTTTAATTGACCTGTGGCTGCTTTCTGTAATTACCTGTTGGTTATCCTTGTTTCTACAAAGGGATAATATAACTCCCCATTTTTTCTGTGGCAGGTACAGGTAAAGACTCTTAAGTTGAGGTGAAAGTAAATTATGACACCGGAGGGGCAATAAGCATAGCTCTGATATGTCCTATGGAGCTTTCTGTTTGGCATATGGGGATTCTCAGTTTAAGGTTAAATATGCTGGAGTCATAAATGAAAGGGGAAGTATGAGAGTGGTTTTAATAACTTTCCACCATTCCTAAGCAGCAACAAACATATGAATTTGGAATCAGTGCCTTGACACACAAGACCCAAGTAGCACCCTTGTGTGACTGGCCAAGAAGTGTTCTCTGATGGCTCATGATCTGGATCCTTGCCTGGAGTACAGAGCAAAGCTCTTGTCTTAAATCCACCCACATTAAGTCACATTTATTTTTCTAACCGGAAACTTCAGACTGAAGCACATTGCAGGTAATAACAGACCTTCCAACAAACTGTCTGACCTGCATGGAAATTAGTCCTCGCGTAGACATTTGGATGCGATGTTTTACATACACAGTTGCAGTGGTGTGGCTTCTAATGTGGCTGGTTATATGGGAATAAAGATGACCTATCCAAATATGCCAAACCATTATAAAGTACTTTTTATCAGTAAAACCAAGTGTGCTTGGGGGTGGGTACGGCACATTTTTAAATGCATTGTTATGAAATAATGAACTGTGTGTAGACATGGCCTAGGAAAATGAAGAATCCCAGGCTAAATTTTTCTGTCTTGTACTTCCTGAAGTGTCTTTTGGGTTATTAAAACCCTGGGCTATATTAAATGATTTTAAAGATACAAGCTTGTTATTATGAAGCCACTTGAGATATTGCATGATGTGACTGCAGAGCTATGCAAATTGGAGTAATTTCCATTTGACATATGCACTGCAATTATTGAAAGCTTTTTTCCAAATTTATTTTTTATGTCTGCTGTAGTTAATTCACAATCTCCTTTTAACATTGGCAATGATAATTATTTGCCAAGAGCAAATCCTTGCTGACAAAAATCCATTTTTCTTTAGCCTGCAGCTTTCCTTTTTATTTCATTATGAGGTACTGTTAATCAGAGGAACCAGTCCTGGCCTTTGAGTATCCAGCAGGGCAAAAGAACACTGCAGTCAGAAAATACAGTTAATTAGCCCAAGCTTGTTTCTAGCATCCCAACCCTGGGCCTCCTTAGTCACTGTGTTTGAGTGGTAAGGTGCTCTGTGAGAAGATCAATCAGAGTCAGCATCTCAATAGGACTTACAGTGAAAACTGTCTGTACCCACTGTGAGATTTCTCCTCAAGACTTCTTGTTCATTCTTCTTCTGTAGGGGCGCCAGGTAGAAAATAGCACATATTTGGGGAAAACAGTGTTACTAGGTTGATGAAAATCATTCTAGGGCTGTTTCACATAGGAATCCGAGCCAAATCTGTGACAGAAAAATGCAGTAGTTGAAGGGCTGTAGGTTTCTAGCTGCATACTGTTGTTCAGAAATAAAGTGATTCTTACTCACTTGCAAATGCTTTGTGCCCTCCTTTTCCTTGGAGATCAGTGCGTTATGCAGCTTCTCAAAGGAAATGTGAGTGCGGGTATTACTGAATGTTAAGTGCAAGAATTACTGACCTACTTTACAGGTATTTTATTCTTTGTTGAATCATATATGTACTTGCAAGATTGTAGGTGGATAAAAAAATTACATTTCTTTCACCCACTGTGGCACAGGTTAAGTGCATGAGATCTCCTGCCCCTTTTAAGTTCCTGCCCTTGGTATATTACTTCAAGTTCTCCTGGGTCTTCAGAGGGATGAGGTCTGAACATTGCCTTTCAGTGAGGTCAGGGCAGCTCCCATAGCGCAGAAGGTCTGGTCTGAAGATGGCACAGTGAGAGGAATTACCCACATTTTCTTCTCAGTCCAAGTATTCAGCATGTGTGTGGTAAAACAAAGCCCATTGTGAATAGGGGCTTGTTTTCCATTGTGTGCTGGAGGAACATGTAGTGCAAGAGGGTCCTGGGATTACGGTACAAATGCAGCAAAGCCAGGCATTGAGGTTGGTGAAGAATATGTCAAGTTGAACTACTCTTACTGACTAGATCCAGCCTACTGAACGGAGCAGTGAAACTTTCCAGAGTTTACTTGTTTTCCAGCAGAGTTTCACTGGTGGAGAAGTGGTGTTCCCAGTCTCCATTAAAGCAAGCTGTGGAAAAGTGCAGTGAAATATGGCTTCAGGTGCTACTATGATGTAGCTGTGCCGTGTCCAGTGTACACTGAGCCAGCGTGAGCATGAATAGCATTTTCCAAGAAACCCTTTTGGGAGGATTAGACTGCAGATTGACTGCAGACAGGGCAATCTGGCATCGAGGCAGATTGCATCCGATGAGTTATTGCTATCTGAGTCAGCTGGTTGGGCTGCTGCTGAGTCCTTAGTTCTTGTATAAGCTCTGCAGTCTGGGGAGTAATTAATCAAACATTCATCCTTCTTATGGACCCCGGGTTGGAGCCAGGGAAGCACGATGTCAGCATCTCACGTAGCTGGAATTGCTGATTCACTTGGATCCATTCTTACTGCTGCTTTTCAGAATGGGTTTATGGCTGCTCTTTAGTGGCACTTAGCTCTCACTGACAGGGATAAAATACTACCTGAGAAAGTACACTGATTGTAAGGCTAGAGCCTTTTAGGGGTGGCTTTATAGTTTATTTAGATGTTCCTCCAAGAACCTGGGAATTACACAGTAGTTTTGGGTGGGAAATTAATGAAAAGTGTAGTTAGTTCAAACCACAGTTTGCTTGTCATCTCTTCACTGCTGTACCATTGACTGGGTTGCTCAAAGAGCCAGACTGATGGCCAGCATGACCACTTTAATGGTATTATGGCTGAGGACAAGTTTGACCTGAAACTTGCTGAGGCCTGATGCCAACTCGCTATAAAATTCATAATCAAAATTCGCATTAAAAATGGGAATGGGGCTGGACTAAAGCAACCAGACTCAGTCACATCTAGGATAGAGCTGTGCTGCTCAATGTTGACTCTGAGAGATGGGGGTCTTTTATGAGGACATATTTTGGCTTGACAGCATCCCAACAAAAGTATTTAATTACAATCAGCATTTTAATCAAACTGGCTTGATTTTCTTGTGTGGGCCAAGCTAACTTGTTTTCTTCACCTGTGTGTTGTGTGGTCCTTACCCTTGCTGGTCTTGTCAAGACATAAAAACTACTCCTGGTCTGGGCAGAGGACTTAGACCATGAAGCAGAAATAAGAAGCTGTGAAGAATCAAGCCATGGTCTCATCTGTGAATAGTCTTAGGCAACCTTTGTTGAGGTGGACAGATCCTGCAGATCGACTGTTGTGTATATGCTTTTGTACTCTCCCAGATCCTGGTGAAATGACACACCAGAAACAAGCAGACAGAAAAAGCAGCCTTAGGTTGGTCCAGATGAGCTACTTTATTTTGACACATTTACTGCCGGTGTTTTTCCTCCTCTCTGCTGTGGCCATTCTTGAGAGTGGTGCAGTTATACTGCCCTCTCCAGCCCTGCTGCTGGTGCCACTCAGTGAGCAGAGAGGGGACCTACTGACACAATGAGTATGAAACCACTGAGAGAACATTCTCCTTCCCAAAACATGTTGTGCAACCTGGTCTTCATCCATCCTTGCATAACTTAAAATTGCTCTGGAAAATCTGGTTCCACTGCTAGGCACAGCTTTATTGGCTCTAGTAGGTTTGCCCAGCAATTATAAGTGGACATTTCCAATTTTTGCAGCTGTATACTTGAAGGAGATGATGAGATTTATGGTGTGAGCCTGTACATGCAGATGCACAGAGAAACACGCAGAGTGTGCATACAGTCACTACTGAATGTAATGATACTGTTCACCTCTAACTGCCATGTACTTGTATTTATGTATGTGAAAGGGACTCCCTTTCACATTCTTTTCTCTGCATCTGTATGCATCTGTTTGCATCTGTTTGCATGTGCTTATATACTAATTGTCAAATTAGTATATAAGTCAAAATTGTGGGTGCATGGGTGCAGTTTTCAAATGCGTCCAGTTACGTTAGAGCATCCAAGTCCATAGCTGGGTGCTTTGGTGTCTATAGTCAGTACAGTATTTGGGAAGATGAGTAATGATTTAAGAAATTATTTTAACCACTCAGAAATCAGAAAATTAGGTCAGATGCAAGCTCCATTCATTCAGCACTTCAGGGCTGACACACATTTTCTTCAGCACAGAGAACCTTCAAACTTCACTGGGGAGGAAAAGAAATAGAAATACTCCAGCTGAAAATATTGCAGAGAAATAAGGTTGGGGAAAATGTTTGGAGCACTGTTTGGGTTAAGTAGTGAAGCTGATGCTTCATATAATCATGTAGAAAGGGCTATATTAGAAACTGCAGTGCATCTCACACAGAGTATCACTGAATGTTTATTCAAGAAAAACAATCCTGAAATATGAAGTGCAGGTAGAGGACAGGGTTTGGTGCTCTGCACAGTGATGCCATGTGAGATACAGATAGGATCTGACACTGCAACTCCTAAGGTTGGGTTTGTTTTGTTGTTTGTTTTTTTTTTAGTAAGACTTGGATTTCCGTTCACTTTCCCCATCACTTGGCTGATGAGATGTAATTTTTCAATGTTCATAAAGCTTCTTGAATCCTGTGCAAATCT
Organism: Lathamus discolor; assembly: GCF_037157495.1. Lineage (NCBI taxonomy): Eukaryota > Metazoa > Chordata > Aves > Psittaciformes > Psittacidae > Lathamus > Lathamus discolor. The sequence goes on from NC_088885.1 coordinate 67,603,803, forward strand.
GCCAAAATAATCACAGAATCACAGAATCACAGAATCCCAAGGGTTGGAAGGGACCTAAAAAGATCATCTAGTCCAACCCCCCTGCAAGAGCAGGGTAACCTACAGTACATCACACAGGAACTTGTCCAGGCGGGCCTTGAATATCTCCAGTGTAGGAGACTCCACAACCCCCCTGGGCAACCTGTTCCAGTGCTCTGTCACTCTTACAGTAAAGAAGTTCTTCCTGATGTTAACGTGGAACTTCCTATGCTCCAGTTTACACCCATTGCCCCTTGTCCTATCACTGGATATCACTGAAAAAAGCCTAGCTCCATCATCCTGACACCTACCCTTTACATATTTGTAAACATTGATGAGGTCACCCCTCAGTCTCCTCTTCTCCAAGCTAAAGAGACCCAGCTCCCTCAGCCTCTCCTCATAAGGGAGATGTTCCACTCCCTTAATCATCTTTGTGGCTCTGCGCTGGACTCCTTCAAGCAATTCCCTGTCCTTCTTGAATTGAGGGGCCCAGAACTGGACACAATATTCCAGATGCGGCCTCACCAAGGCTGACTGCATTAATTACTTACCAGCATCAGTCTGATGTTTATCTTTTGTCAGTTTATTATTTAGTACCCCATTACAACTTGCTAGTTTTAATGGGGGTAGAAAGGATAAGCAAGGGAAACATAAAGAAAATTAACTCTAATTATCAGCCATAAATTTATCTGACTCAGTAAGCATAAACAATTCTGTGATGGAAAGGCAAGCTGAAAGAAAATTGAACTGCCTGATTTCCTAATCCTTCCAAAGCCTTTACAACAGCTGGGCATTTACTTGTTGTCAGCTAACATGGAAAGAAACATATTTAAATACAGATAATAATGCCTCAGGAGACTAGTGATTGACTATGGGTTGTGATTGCCCTGTGATGTCGTTACTGCGGAAAGGAAAGGTATTATACTGGACTGATGGCATGTGTTTTGTTCTGGAGGTTGAGTAGAAGGAGTAAGAGTAATTGGAACAAATGAAGGACCAAATACAGAAATTTTCACCAAGTTTTTTATTTAGTCCTAAAACAAATGAAATCCCATTGAAATGAGTGTTTGCTTGAATAAGGTCTAAATAGAATGGTTTTCCTTTCTTAGTTTGAGTACCTAGTGAGAGACTTCTAATGTTTTTTTCTTTCACAGGGAAGTACTCATCAGGGATGTGACCCTACAGTTTTGATGGGGATTTGAAGATAAAAAAAAAATGGAACAGAAGTTTGGGAAAGTCGCATGGTTGTCCCATATACTCTTTCCCAAGGGCATAGGAGAACATGGAAAGCATCCAAGTAGGGCTCAGGGAATGTAAGTCTGAGCATGTTTCAGATGCCTGGAGCGATAATCTCCAGCTGGGACCCCTGAAGCATTTTCTTGTAGTGTGCAAGTAGCTGGTTTGTCAGGGTGTATTTGCCCCTCCTCTAGATTTCCCAGCAGTTAAAGGTTTTTAAATAGTTAATACTAAGAACTTAATTTACTTCAGTCTCCAGTATTGTTATTTGCATAAATGCCTACAGAGAAGAGATCAGAATGACATGCCAGGTGGGATATAAAGTAATCATCAAACTCTAGCCCATGTTAGGAAAGGGCTAGAGAGTTTTGCTCTGCTTTGCCTTGCAAAGTGTGCACAGAAATTAATGCAAGATTTGGTTGCTTTCTTTGTGCTCAAACACATTGCCTATGGATTTAGTGATGCAGGTGCTTTATACTCCCAAATCAAAGGCCCCAGCTAGCCAAACTAACAGAACAAGCAATCAAAAATTCATATGGATGTATGAGAAAATGTACCTTCAAGTCAGCATGTTGTCAAAATCGTATAAGGTACGTAAGATTTTTGCAGGAGATTCTATATATCATAGAATCATAGAAGATCTCAAGTTGAAAGGGACCCATAATGATCATCAAATCCAACTCCCTGCTCGTTACAGGACTACCTAAAAATATATGAAGCAACCCTGAGTCCAGTATCAAGCACAAAAGCACTGTGCCTTGAATACGGCTACAGCAGCATTTATACCTACAGTAATAGTAACAAATGCAAGACATGGTCCCAGCCCATAACCCTAATCACAGCCCCTATGCAAATAAAAGTTAGTGGCAATATTAATACATAATGAAAATTGATATCATCATTACAGTCTTCTTTCATCCTCATGAACCACCTTGGTTCTGCTTAGATGGCACATACTTACCTGCAGGCATCATTATAATCTCTTGGAGTCAGCAGGGGTTATTTCCCAGCCTAGGCACCACAGCTCAGCAGTTATCTACAAAGAACCCAACATATCTCTTCCTGTTTCAAGACAGACCTGTTCCCTGTTTTTCCATTTCCTCAAATGGTTTTACAGACTGCTAACCCAGCTGAAACCACGTCTGTAAGTTCACAGCTTGTGTTGACCTTCTTACTTGTTGAGCCTGCTTGCAGTTCCCACACCATTTGTGTGAGCTGCTTGTGAGTTGTTAACTGGGTGACACCTAAACTGTTGACGGAGATACTGCTCATATATCGCTACAGGGTGCCTGCAGGGTTTCTTTTCATTGTGCAGGTAGTCATCTGAGTGGACTTTGGTTTAACCTATTGTTACAGGGCAGCCAAGGCAGAGGCAGTCATAAATACCTTTTTTCCGATGTTTTTGATTGTTCAGGTTTCTGTTCTCAAAGCAGTTACATGGAAAAGAGGTTGTATAAGTGAGGATAAGCCAGTCTAAAAACTGGAATCATGGTGTGATGCACCAGGGTCAGAATTAGGTGCATGAACTGAGGCCCTCGCTTTGGTGGTGGTATGTACAATTTGGCACCTGCCTCTTTACTGTATAGAATTTCTCATCAAATATTTGTGAAGTGCGTCTCACCCCAGTTGATGATAAAATAGAACAGTGCATGTGTTCTTTTGCTTCATAATGTTTCTGATGCAGAGGAAGAGATGCAGGGTTTGTAAAATCTGTATAAGCTATTGATTTGCTGCAGCCAAATGAGCTGTTGCTTGTCAGCAGGGCGCTGTATTACTCCCAGTGTGCATTTGCCGTCTGTTTCGGCTGCAAAGGAAAATATGCTCCTTCAGTCACTGTTATTTTCCTTCACACTTGCAGCAGACTAGCAATACACACATGCCCTGATAATATGAATCAGTTCATGAGCTATGACTCATTATGCTATAGTAACGTGTTTTTTTGCAACAGCTATACATATCTGTGATTAGCAAAGATTGCCTTGGCCAATGTTGGAGCTGTGACTAATGCCAATCTTGTTAGGCATTCATCATCCAGATTTATCTCCTTGTCAAAAGTTTTGTTAAATAAGGGTTCCTCAAAGAAACATTGTCTTGCCATCAGTTTTCCGCGGCAGATGTATTGATTGAAATAAATGTGTTTTTCATGCCACTTCAGGAAGTGAGTGACAGATCATGCACTGAATACAATAAATACAATCATTGTTCATATTGTTACTGTAATTATCACTATATCACAATATCAACAGTAGCAGTGTCTAATAGCAGCAGAGACACCTCTATGCATCAATAAAAACATCCTCCTCCTGTGAAAAGGTTTTCAAATCACCTGAGTAATTGTTTTTATGAGATGGCCCAGAAATAACTCCCAGAGCAGAGGAGCCTTTTCTCATCAGGCTTCCCATTCCTCCTGTTAGAAATGTACATATCCATATTTATTTAGACCATGTTCTGAGAGATTTAAAAGCTTTTATTCACTACACAGTATGTGATTCACACATCTCCACATGTAATGCATCAGAAAATGATAGCAGCCTCATAGACTAGCCTGTCCTGGTATTACATTTCTTTAGCCTGATGTACATACAGCTTAACTCGCATGCATATCACTGTTTTAGTGTGGATGCTTTTTCATCGTCCCTCTCTCCTGTCCAGTCTTTGGGTACTGATGTTCTCTGAAATCTGTTTCTCTCTCCTCCATTGTTGTTGGTTTGTTTTTTTTTTTTTTTTGTCTGCAGAAAAGATGCTAGCAGGGCTCACATGAATACTGGACGAAAGAGAGCCTTTTAGGATGGGCCTCTGAGGACTGGGGATGTTGCTGATGCCGACTGGGGCTGGCTGTGGCAGGAGTTCCTATGGGCTGTTTGCACCAGCCCCTTCCAGTATCCTCCTTTCCAGCTTGTAGCATTCTCCCTTTCCGTTCTCTCTCCTCTGCCCTTCTCCGTTTCATTGGCCATCTTCCCACTTTTCTCTGCTCAACCCCTGGTGCTGCCTGCTCATCTGCAGTGACTCCAGAATACCCCTGTGGCTGCCTTTAGTTCCCCTAGAAGCCCCCAAGAGGAAAGCAGGACTATCTAGGGCTTCACCTGGATCTTCCCTACACCCAGGCTGCCAGTCCCTTCCCATTGCTCTAGCACCCAGACTAGCTTCATAATGAGCACATTATCTTTCAAGGCCTTACAGCAGTTTCATGATGAGGCAGCCAAACAAAAGAAGCACTTTCTGTTGAGACTGTTTGGAAACTGTGCCTGGGGAGCAGGGCATTCCCTGCTTCTAAAATCCAGGGGCCAAGGCATCCTTATAGTCATCATCTGCAGCTGAGTGGGCAAAGGAACCTTTGGCAGAGCTGTAATTAAAGCATTATTGGTGCTGCTCACCAAACAACATTGTGGTGATTGAAGAATAGATCAGAAAATCATGAATTATGATGCCAATGGCTTAACATGCATGTTGCAGGCTAAAGTGATTATACCGTTGCTGCATCTCTGAGTAACTGAAGAACCACCCCAGCTGTCAAAGCTTAAAATAACAGTGAATGTATGAGCTACTTCTGCCTTCGAGTTCTGTATTTGCATATAATTTCTGAGAGGCACTCTCAGTGTTGTGTGTCTCTCCTTAGTTACATACATGCTAGAAATATGGAATAGTCTTGATCTGGTTTGTTCCAGCTTCATACAAAAGGGACTATGACCGTGAGGCTGTCACAAAGACAGTGCTGAAACAGAAAGTGTCACCTGCTTTCAGGCCCGTGAGCCTCCTCTGTAGTCAAGGGCTCAGTGCAGTTATGGATCAGGTCTCATATTTTCTTCTGGGTTTCTTAAGGAGTCATTAATTTGTTCCGAGTGTTTAAGTATTGTAATGAGTCAGTAAGGTAACTGAGAAGATGTTTCTGAGGTCCTGCCTAAATTACAGCCTCCACCAGAACTCAATTTATGCAAGATAAAACAGAAGGACGTTTTCTGAATATCCAGTGGCGTTGCAGTAGTACTATCAGCTAACACAGTTAGTATCACAAAGCAATCTCTGCCTAGTATGGGAGCATGCAAAACTGCATGGGAGCAGTTCTGCTGATACTCAGCTTGTATCAAACATCAGCTTAGCTGTGGGGAGCCACACGATGGCTCCCAGCACCTCACATAGTTTCTGAGATGGATTCTGTGCAAAACCACGGAGTTGACAATTTGTGTGCATATGTGCAGAGAACAAATTGCTGTATATCAACTATTTAAATGAGAGGCAGCGACTTTTGATTTAAGCCATTTGGTTTGGCTGTGGCTTTTGATATTTCTAAGGAAAGGTCTTTTGTTTGTATGGCCAAAACAACTGTTTCATAGCAAACTATAGCCTTTTAATGAAACTTGCTACTTTTGGTTTGTTGGTTTGACCACATTTATAAAAGCAGCTGTATTTCTTATTTATAAAAGTAACTGAATATCTCAGTTTTTCAGTGTTACAATGCTGGGAAAATGTTAATGAGATACTCTTCATATTGTTTTGTATTTACAAACCATGTCAAAATGCATTAGGGTGGAAACTGTGATCTGATTGCAGCTAATCGTACAGTGTGTATCATTGCAACGTCTTACAAGCCATGAACGGAACTGAGTGCCAAAGATGATTTCCCTTCTGATTCTGCATAGGATCCAAAGGCAACAACAGCAGCTTCAATGGTCAACATCTGAGGAGAAAAATTTGCCCATATTTATTTATTATAACCATAGTAGGGGTAATGTAAATTGCTATCATTTGGAATGTAATTTTGTATTAGCTTGTTCTTTCAAAAATAAAAACGTGTTTGAAGAAGATACTAAAATCTGATAAAAATTTTTGAGCTCATCCATTTGAAATACCATGGTGAACATGGTCGTCCACTACTCCTGTATTTGCTGCAGCTCTCAGACTGTTCCTTGCATGTTGCCAGTTTCTCTTTAGCTTTAGAAATGTAAATTTCTGCTGCCTAATTTAGGTTAGTCCATCAAAACCTCATTTTCCACTTCTCTTGCTCTCGTCCTGACCAAGAGCAATAGGTCGCGACTGCTAACTAATGAATCTTTCTGGTGCCAGTGAAGATTTTGATTATATGCCCAGACTCCAAATACAGCCTTTTGGATTTTCTTGTGAATAGGAGGAGGAGAAAATATTGGGCCTCCTGTCCTGAGCTGAACAGAGGACTGGTCTTACCTCAGTTCGGCAACAGACACTTCTTTTAATTAGTTGGAGGTTTTTATGTGAAAATGTTTCTGTCCTTACTTGAAACAATCAGAACAGATGGAAAAAAAAGCTGACATTGCAGGTTTTGGAGTTGAAGCCTGTACTGGTTACAGCGGTGCTGTCCTCCCTGACTGTGGGCCCAGGAGTTCTGCTCGGTTTTAGCATGTGTAGCACAGGGCTGGTACAGGGACAAAGAAGCTTGGGCTGCTCGTAGCCAAGGAGCTAGAACTGCCTGTAAAATGAAGAGCTGCAGATGCCAGGCATTTCAGACTTGGGAGCTCCTTACTCTTCCCCTGCATTTACATGGAAATATTGCATGTTCTACCACCTAGGACTGTATCCACTCACCAGTCACTTCTGTGCTGCCTGGCTTTCAGAATTATCTCCATATCGCACGGGCTTCCTTTTTCTGAGGTTTGCAAATATATCACTTGACTTCCTGACAGAAATAATTACTGTGAGGTGCGTGACAAGCCATTAGGTCCTGGCTACAATTTGACTTTCCAGCATAAGGTGCTAAGAGAAACCTTCATCCAAATGAATGGTAGCACCAGTGACAGCATAGACAGTTCCATCTTCTTTTTGTATTTGCTCAGCTGCTTCTAGAGAGTTGGTTAGATACCTGCTTCTTCCAAGGCATGTTCCTTAAATAACCTTCTTAAAATAAAGGCAGATTGGCATCTAAATAGTTAAGGTTTGGCTTGGGTGATACATGCACCCTGGAAGATAAAGAATAGTCAAGATGGGCTACATAGCCTTTAACCTTCCTTGTGAGAAACTGAGAAGTGAGAAGACACTAGTGTTAGTAGTGGTTTTGTGATGTGGACCTGCTCTGAAAACCTTGATGCGTTATAAAGAAGAAAAAAGCAGTCATCAGATGTTGCCATCTTTCAGTCTTTAGCACCCACACCTAGAAGTTAAATTCTCTTGTGTCATTTTGCTCAGACTTATGTCAATTCACATTTTTAAGGACTGCTAAAGTGAGTTATATGTAAGTCATTGGTCTAGGGATCTCATCTGTCTCATGGATGGACATCCTCCAGCTCTACCATTATTTGTTTTTTCCTGGTTTTTGTCCTTTCCTGGCAGGAGAAGATAAATGGGCTCAGGGCAGCAGACCTAACTGGTCTAAAATGGCTTCCACCTCATGGCACCATGCCTGTGGCCAAGGGCAGCTCACTGACCCCATGGCACAGTGCCTGTTAATGTGGGTTCTTTGCAATTCTGGCCTTCTGTGACTGGAGCAGTGGGTCATGGAGTGCGTCTCAGACTGAAGTCCTGCATGACAGCTGTGGGTGGACTTCAGAGAGTCAGCTTCAGCAGCTTTGCTAGGAGGTGCACTGCCCAATTTCAGCTTTGGACTCAGTCTGGCCAGGAGTGAGCCCTCCCTGTTGCGTGCCAGTCCGAGAAATCCCATGTCACATTACTTACCACCTGCTCTGCAACGCTTTGTCTCTTGGAAGCACAGCAAGGCAAAGAGACTGGTGTGAAGGTTGTGCATAGGCATCAAATAGGATGCCCTGTACTTATTTTTCTTCTTCATTTTACTTAAGAACTGAAGAGATCAATGTTCCAAAGTTGCCTGATTGGGAGCTGTAGCATTGTAGACCAGATTTCGTGATGCTTGTGGAAGGGGTGTGTATTCTTTCATATGATGAGATATATTCAACTCTGTTACTTATCACCATGGACAAATGCATTTCACTTTCTTGCTAAGAGAAGCTGACTGCTTTTATGTAATTAGTGAAGTTTCTGCTATCTGCTGTGATGTGTTTTGCAAAGATGTGTGAAATGGCAAAACACACTGGAAGAATGACAAGTGGTAATAATTTATCCTTTCTTAGAGAATCTTGTACAAAAGTGGACAGGATTAAACCCTAACCAGGAGAAGGGGGTCAGTTCCCAGAGAATCCCCCTGCAGCACCTGCAGTCAGAGCACACCTTGTAATGACTGCCAGTGTTGGGAAGGGAGGTTTGCCTTGCACACTGCCCTCTGCTCTGCTGTCGCTGCTTATAAAAGATGGCTCAAAGGGAAGGTGTCTTTTTTCCTTCTCCTTTGAGAAGGGAGCAGAGGAAAGAGAGCAGAAAACAGGGGTGTGTTGATGTGCCTGTTTCTTATTCTAGCTGCATAAACACACCAGCATATTTCTGTAAATTAAATTAAGCAAACCTTTCATGTTCTCTCCCTGCTTCAAGAAAGCTAATGTCGCTGCTTGCAGATTTGCGGCTAGAGAGAAGACAGAGATCTCTAGTGTGCACAGACTCGAGTGCTAAGCAGTGTCATGCTGAAAGAACCTGCACGAGCTTTAATAGAATATAAAAGCTTTCTGGGCACCAAGCAAAAACCTGTTTAAATTCCTGATAGGGATGAGAACACAGCATGTATTATCAGCATACGCAGAGGCAGGAAGGCTCTCAGAACATTTGCATTTTGGATTTGCTGTAATTAAAAGCTTTCAATCTTTCCAAAAACGTTGAAATGGTGGAAGGAGTAAGTATACGACTTCACGTTTTCACTGTCTCCATACAAATATTTAGAGCTCTTCCCTTTTCTCTGTATGAGTGTCTGACTTACACTGATTCTAATGGCAATATTTCTTGAACGTAAGGGATTCTTGAATGTAAGGGATGTAAGAAAAGCCCATAGGTTTCTCTTTTATATTTATAATCATAATTTGGTACTCAGATTGTGACAGTCCCAAGTGTTTCCTGCCCCACACAGTGAAGGACTGACCCCCACTGTGCACAGCACTGAGCACAGAGCAAAAGGATTGTCCCCAGGCTGCAATTTCTCATTGAAAGCAGATCTTTTTTCTCGCAAGCACATGTGTAGAGCTGTGTATCTTGAGAAATTAGTGCCTGCAGAGACCCCAGATAAAATGTGGCAGGCGTCTGTGAGGCAGAATGATGCAAGCTGAACTGGAGCGGAAAGTGATGCTTGGTGGATCTGTGGTGAACAGGTCAGATGATGGCGTAATACGCATGTATTCTCTAGGAGGAAAATGACTGTTTCAGGAAGGTTTGGCTGTAGGTAAGTTTTGTCTAAGATTGCCCTTATTTTGAGAACTGATTTGCCAGGCTAAAATCTCTCTGCAAAGAGTCTGTGTAACTCAAGGACTGTTATATTAGTGATCTGTATCAAGTGACATAGCTGGAGCTACCAGTTAGAGGAATATAGGGCAGGTGGATGAATGCTTTCTTCAGTATCAAGAGCAGGAAAAAAATATTCAGAAGCAGGAAAAGAAGTGCTATAAGGTTGAAAATGTCATCTCAGTCACCAGTAGCAGTGTGTGAAGATGAGAGAGGAAACTGAGAAGGGAAGACCATGGCCACTGAATAGAGGATTCCTACCTAATACAAGAGGAAAATAAGTACGCCTCTAATTATCTCATTAAGTGCAAGGTAAATAGGCGCAAGTTGAAGGAAGATCTTTCCCTTCTTGGGTGTTAACTAGGTGTGACTGCCACTTCAGTGGTGACAGCCCTCCCTCCCGTTTCAGATACTCAAATAGCAGCAGACAAAGACTAGGAATAGGCAGTGTGGATAAGCTGGTTACTGAATGTTTGGACTGTGACCCCCTTCTTCTTCCAGTCAGGCTGTTAAATATTCATGTAAGTGGGCTCAGACAGATCTGTGCCATCTGTCTGTATTTATATGACTTCATCCAAACAGCTTCAAAACATGTAAAATTTTATCCTCATAACAGCCCTTTAAAGAAAAAGGGATTTCTCACCTATCTGAAGGGAAAAGGAATCAAAACACAGAGCAATTTAACAAGTAACTAGATTTATTCATCTAGGCTCCAGCAGACAGGATTCAGATTCAGCTCCTCTAAGTGCCAGGCCCAGCTATAGCCTGAGGCTCTCAAGGCAGAGATTTTATTGATGCTATAAGGAGTTTTATAGCTCATCTAATGTTGCTCATTAAGCGTGTATGCAACTAAAAAGGAAACTGGAGACTCTGCCACTATATGTGTGTATGGGTACAGAGTGAAAGTATTTGATGAGGAGGAATCAATAATAAAACCATTATTCAGGCATCTCAGCCTGCACTGCATTGAGTTGCACACCTTGATGGCCAGATAAAACAGGAGCACTGTGCCAGCTTCAGTAAACAGTGTGCCCATATGGGCAATTTTGTGAGGGAACAGATTGTCACAGCTACGTTTGACCTGGTTTAGAGCAATCGTGGCTCTCCCTTGGCACCATGGATGTGCTGTTGACATTTCAGCAGAGCTGCTTCAAAAAATAAGAGTGCCACTGTCAGAATAGCATAGACTTTTATAAATGAGAAGCAGTTTCTACATTTAAATCAAGCAACAAGCCCAGTGCTTTCCTCTCTCTCCGGTCAGAGCCACTTAAAGAGTCTGAGTGGGAAAGATCCACTGAATGGGACAAGTCCACTGAGAAGACAAGCCCAGACTTCAATATCTACTGTGTTAAGTTACTGTATACATGGGGTTGTGTTACTCATGCTTCAGGGAATTCCATCTGAAGCTCAGATTCAGTTCTCAGAGGCCCACACAGAGGCAGGTTATCACAGAAGAGGTGTCTGTGAGCTGGCTGAGTGGGGGTGGATGGTTCTGTACCTGCTTCTAGAAGGTGGCAAATGGGGAGTAACGGCCCACCTCACCTTAGCTTAATTTCTTAGCTGTCCAGGCCCTCAGCTTTGTGCCGTTTTTAGACAGGAGTGCATTTTGAAAATAGAAAGGGATACTGTGGTGAAGAAACTTCTGTGTGCGTTTTGGAAACACACCAGAGGGGTTCTTTGTGCCGTTAACACCGTATTGAAATGTTTACTTCTTTCAAGGATCTTTCTCCTTAGCTTAGTGTTGGAGAATAGCCTTGGCTTTCAGCTTACTTAGCCATGTATTTTTGTTGATTTTTTTTTTTTTTAACTGTTTTTCAGGCATTGGAAAAAATGTCATCTGTGACCGAACGGCGACTCCCCTGGATGCCTTTAGGATGATGACTGCGGCTCATTATTACCCAAAGCTGATGAGCATCATGGGGAATGTGTTGCGCTTCCTGCCTGCGTTCGTGAAGATGAAGCAGCTGATTCAGGAGGGTTACGTAGGGGAGCTGCTGGTGTGCGAGGTGCAGGTTCACAGCGGGAGCCTGCTAGGCAAGAAGTACAACTGGAGCTGTGATGACCTGATGGGAGGTGGAGGCTTGCACTCTGTTGGCACCTATATCATTGACCTCCTGACCTTCCTCACCAGCCAGAAGGCTGTGAAAGTGCACGGGTTGCTCAAGACCTTTGTGAAGCAGACAGACCACATCAAGGGGATACGGCAGATCACCAGTGACGACTTCTGTACGTTTCAGATGGTGTTGGAAGGCGGCGTGTGCTGCACTGTGACGCTCAACTTCAACGTCCCAGGGGAGTTCAAACAAGACATTATTGTGGTGGGTTCAGCAGGGCGGCTGACTGTAATAGGCACTGATCTCTATGGACAGAGCAACAGCTCTCCTCAGCGGGAGCTCCTTCTAAAGGACTCCACACCAGTCAGCAACTCCTTACTTCCGGAGAAAGCCTTCAGTGACATCCCTTCCCCCTACCTCCGGGGCACCATTAAGATGGTTCAAGCTGTCAGGCAGGCATTTGAGGATCAGGATGACAGGAGGACCTGGGACGGGAGGCCCCTTACGATGGCTGCCACTTTTGACGACTGTCTGTATGCCCTGTGTGTTGTGGACACCATTAAAAAGTCCAACCAGCTGGGGGAGTGGCAGAACATTTCAATCATGACCGAGGAGCCGGAACTGAGCCCGGCATATTTAATCAGCGAAGCCATGCGGAAGAGCAGGATGTCTCTGTACTGCTAGCTCCTCTCTGCTCCTAGGAAAGAATAGGAACCAGACAGCTCTTGTAGGAAATGGTAATTCAGACCCTGTGAAGGGTTTGGGCATCTTAGAAACAGCTGAGGATACAGGAGAAGGAAATACGGTGTGTGGATCAACTAAATCTGTTGGTGGCTAAATGCCAAAATGATAAGGTCCTCTGAAATGCCCCAAAACAGATAGGAGATTGAAGAGCTGACATAACGTAACTGTTTTGGTAACAGTATTAGCTGGCTGATGGGAAAGAGATATCATGGACTCACCTCCTGCTTGCAGGTGCTTTAGATTATCCAATTGTGTTTACTGTGAAAGGTTGGGAAGATCCTTTTAGATTTTCCTTACCTACCAGAGGGCTGTGAAGGTACTGTCATGTCATTAAATTTTCTGTATTGTCTGGCATGTCTGACATGAATGGTTCCTACCATGACAGCTGACACCACCATGCTGTAGTACTACACCTCTGACCAACACACAGAATAATAGGACTTCGTGTGAAAGTGTCGTGTGATATGGAAAATCTCGGCAGCTCACTTTTCACACAGTTTGTTAGGAGGTTCTCTGTGTTGGTTTAACTAGTTGGGTTTTGTTTTGTTTTCTTGTTGGTTTTTTAGGGTTTTTTTTTTTGTTTTTTTTAAAGCACAGTTAAATAGGAGAATGTGTGGCTTTTAAAACAAAGCAGTCCTCAACCACAGTGCGTGCCCTGCTATTGGAAGAGGGTCTTCTGCGAGCTCCCAGTAGGCTTCAATGTTAACTGTGCAGATTTGTTGATCAAAATGGGTTGTGCAAAACTTTCATGGATGGCAAACGGCATGATGTACTAGTGATACTGGGTTTTATTATACAGCTGAACTCAGGCTAGTCTTATAGAGGTTTACACATAATTTCCTGTGTCTGGAACTGACTTTTGAGTGAATTCATTGCTCATTTTGGTGTTAGGTGGAAAACAGTAGAAATACAACCTGAAACTGATGCTCAGACAAGCAGTGTTCTTTTAAACCTTTGTGAACTCACACTTCAGAGATACACACTGACAATTAATTTGATACAGCTCAACCCAGAAGCTTTCACTTCCAAGTGCTGAGTGTGAGTGAAAAACAAAAGGAATGACAAAATTTCCTGTCCATTTCCAGGGGAAAAAATTAAATAAGACCCTCACCTCTTCACCTCCTTAAAGGCGCCAGCTACTGATACTGTAGTAATCGTTCCCTGTCATCAGGGCAGGGTGCATACTCCTTTAGTATGCTTGTCCTGTTCTTGTTAATATTTTAGATTGCAGTCTTGAAATAATATATTCTTTTGAGAATATATTCTTGAAAGAACGTAATGAAAGGCACATGACTTATCCCAGTGAACAGGGATACTGATATTCTGCATAAAGCTGCTCCAGTGCATATGTGTTTACAGTGCTACGTTGTCAGATAGGAAAAAAAAAGTAGAACACAAGCATATAGCACTAAATTATATCAAACTTGAGGAAAAAAACCTTTTCAGGGTTTTCTGTTAATTTTGACTAGGGGAAAGAAGAGAACATTTGAACGAGCGGTAAATAAGAGGAGAAAATATGATGCTATTTCTCCAGGCCATCACAGTAGTGTTGCCATTTTAGGTTGGAAAGAGAACGGTCAGAATAATTTATATTTTTTATTTAAAGCACTCAAAGTCCTGCTATTTTTAGAAGCACTAAGGTCTTCTCTAGGGCTTCTCCTACAAATTACTCTCTCTGACTGCTGTATGCTTCTGCCTGTCCTATGCCTAGTTCTAGAGCTTCATGTTTTTGAACAGGAAGGTGTCAATAGTGTGGTTCATCTCATCTGATTTGAGCCAGCTGAAAGTCAAGTGTCTTGTCCCGATCAGCTGTACAAGGACACAGTAGTCAATACAGAACAAGCTCTCCAAAGGCTGACTCAGTTCGTTCTAAGATGAATATAGAAGAAGATGCCTACTGGAAAGTCCTGTTCTTTGCAGAGAGTCCTGGCTTCTAAATTTTCAGATGGCTAAAGCTAGGAAACTTGACTCCCACCCCAAAATTATTAATGTGTGCTTGATTTCTGAAGAGTGTATGCGTAACCCTTCCTGAAACATTCCCCAAAGTGTAATAGTGTGACTGATGAAGGAATAATGTAATACTGCAGAACCGCACCCTAATGGAGAATTGTTTCTATCCATGTTGTTCTGCCAGTTCTAGCAACTGTCTCTGAGGTTGACTGCTTCTGCTAAGACCTCAGGCAAGCTTTTATCATTCCTTCTTGGAAGCAGCCCTTGACAAGTTTGGATGTTCTTCCTAAAACTGGATTTCTCTGAGAATTCCTGAGGTAGTATTTGTGCCAACAGGAACTTCCCATTGTAATTGTGGTATACCAAGCTATCCAGTTCCTGCCGTAAAAAGAACACAGAGAAATACAGAAGAGAGAGTTTGATCAAGAAATCATACCTCTTTCTCTCTCCTGAAAAATGGAATTAGCTCCAAGAGGATCAAGGGAGCTTACATATAGTAAGGCAAAAGCCTTTTATTGAAAACAGTGGCTAGTTCAACTCATGAATGCAAGCCCGATGGATAATTAACCATGTCCTGTTAAACATCATCCAAATCTGGAACTAAACATGGACCAAAATGTGTGTGAGTCTTGCTTCTTAGTGGTTTGGCAGCCATGCTGGAATTGCTGTTCAAGTCTTTGCACCTAGTTTTAGTTCACAGATGTTGGCAGTTTTTCCTGTCTGTATGTTCTTTTTTTTTTTTTTTTTTTGTATCTTTCTGGGTTTTGTGATGACAGCCTGAAGAAGCCCTGCAGTGAACAGCTCCAGGGGAGACACAGTGTGTAGGGACAGTACTACTGAGCTCAACCTTTCTGTCCTGGATCCAAAGGCTTAGCTGACGGGCATCATCTATCCACTGTGCAGACTTACTGATGCAGACAGTGCTGCTTAGCAGAAAGAAAATCTAATGCGTTAGTTCCATAGCCATCTGATGCTTGGATTAATACTGGCTTGCAAATGGGTTGCATCCTGTACAGCTCATTGTGCAACCAGAGTGCTGACCCCAGAGGGGCAGGCAGAATGACCAGGGCAGGGTGGGACCTCCTCTTCTGACAGCAATAGAGATCTTATGCTAGAATTAGGTGAAGTTGTTATCTAACTGGGATGGCAGCAGTAACTGCATACGTCCGGGATTGTATGTCCGTTTTTCCATTCTCTAGGAGGTGAAGGTGCTGTAGTGTCAAATGTAAAGATACTCATCTTCCACCTGGCTTAGAGGAGGAAGGAACTGGTTCATTTATAGAATCTGTATTACTATTCTGATAAATTGTTACTTTACAGTCGGATCTTTCTTGGCAGCATCAAGCCCTCTGCTCTTTTGGTACAGTTGAAAGTACATTGAATTGCCCTAAGTAGCCTCTGGAGTTCAGAGTGTGTTTAGGAATATTGGGCAGCAGACATGTGCTTGACTGAAGTCAGAAGTGGTACCACACCAGGAAACATTATTTGGAATTGCACTTTTAATGCTGTTCTTTAATGCTGTGCCACAAGTTTTGAGATGAATGCTGCTAGAATTGGTGCAGGCCTAATAGCCAAACTGTGGCTACTGCTGGAATTTACAGTAGCCCACATTGAGCTTGTTCATACACTAGGTAAGAAGTGGTCATTCCTCTTACACAGGGCTGCTGCTGGAGAGGCTCTTTCCTTTGCTATCAACTTGTGCACATAGGACACTGAACCTTGTGGTCTGTTGCCAAAGACAAGAAGAGCCAAAGGGTGAGCCCTTGTGAAATCTTCTGTTGCTCTGTAGGGGTCTGCTCCAATGGTCAGCTGAAAAACAATGTCATATTTTCCATGGGAATTGCACTGTGGTCTACAGCAAGGGTAGGGCAAGACTATGCTGTGCAACAGCAGGGCACAGATGACTCCTTCCATGGGTCTAAAGGGAGAGTGCTGACTGCAGGGAGTGACAAGAAAGTGTGCCTGCAGTCTGGTACCTATACGCTTGTGCCAACAGGGAGAATATGCTGGTTGTGTGCAGAGGGTGAGGGCTGAACCTCCTGAGGGTGACAGCAGCAGCCGCCTTGCTCCATCTCTGTGTTTGGGAGCCTGAGAAGGGACCCTGCCTTCTGGGAAGAAGTATCTGTTCTGTTCTCCTGCTAGATCCATGCACGTCCTCAGTGCTGAGTTCAGTCCTATGTAGAGGAATAAGAACTCTGCAAGAGCTTGGGGTTTCCTGTATCTAATATCGTGCATGTGTTAACTTAGTAGTACTTTAGCTGTGTAGTTAGAAAATGCCAAGTAGAGATGATACGCCCTTACCCATGCAGCCAGTATGGCAGAGAATCAGGGCATGCATAGGTGAGTTTAGGCTCAGGATGGGCTGCTGTGGAGTTCATCCTTTGCTTTGGCTGAAAGCATGAGAAATTCCTGCCCAGCCAGCATAAGGCAATCAGAGGCACTCTCCACTTTGTGCTTAGTGTTTCCTTCTTTAGAATATCTTTCAAATCAGTGACTGTGCAAGTCAACAGCTGTCCTGGAAGTTCAGCCATTCAAAAAAAGGGAAGTTTTTTCTGCTGTGTGTGGTCACAGCACAAGGACAATTAAGTTCCTCTGTTACCTTGTTTATTTCTGTGTCCATACAAATGTGGAAAAGACCCAGACAATTTAAAATTACTCATTTATCTACCAAAAAAAGCGCATATTTTATTAATGGGGAAAGGTAAACATGGTATCTTGATGTTGTTCCTTGCAGAGCTTCAGAAATTACTGAAGACAGAATTTGTTGTTGCTGGAATTTTTATATTTGACTTTTGTCTATGGCCTTCAATTTAAAATGTTGCACATTATGAGGTCAATTCAATGTTAAGTTCTGTATTTACAAGGGTTTAAAAGTACCCAGCAGACTTCTGTCATCCCCTTTGTGAAGTTGCAGTGGCCCAGTGATGGACCCTTAAGTACATATGCACTGGACTCTTTGACCTCTGAAGGGGACTCTGGATATCTAGGACTTGTTGAGAAGTGGTAGGATTATTCAGGACAGCAGTTTCTTGTTGTTGTTGTTGTTGAAGTTGTTACTTGTGGGGAGCAAAGTCTGTAAATTTTAGAGATGAAGTATGACTGAATAATAATTGGCAGTCTTGTCTGCTTTAAAACCTACTCTCTCTTTGAGCTGCTGGATGAAGTTTGTCCAATAAAAACAATTTCCCCTTAACAATAACTGCCCACTTCCATTTGCTCACAAAAAGAACAAATTTTAAGTAAATGGGACTATACATAATGCTGCATTCATGAACTAATGTCATAACCTCATGACTTACTGAGTGCATGAAGCCAGAGCCCAGGCAAGAAATAACTAACTTTTCAAAGCTGCCAAATTGAAGCCTTGGGGTTGGGGAATGAAGGGTATCAGCTTAGGTCAAACTGAAATAGCTTTTATTCAGCATTTTCAAGTTAAATGAATAAACAGAATGGCTATGGTCAATCTAAAACTGAACACAAAACATGTTTGTAGAAGATCACTTAAGTTTTTTCTTTCAGGATTAAGTTCCATTTTTAAAGACTGCTGTTTTGAAATGAAAAGGTTAAAAAAAGCCATCTTTCATTATGTCTTGTATGAAATTAACTGTTTGGGGTTGGGTGTGGGTTTTTGCTTGGGTTTTTTTTGTTTTGGTTTGTTGGTTTAAGTTCATACTTTAAAAAATCCCATCCATTAGGTTTAGAATCATAGAATTGTTCAAAGGCGTTCAGTGAATTCAGCTGTCCTTGGGCAGGTTTGGCTCTGAACCTGCAGCTCACAGTTTCGTGCAGTGACCCCGCTTCTAGCGTCTGAATTTGGCCATCTGGGTTTCATTTGTGTCTTCTCGTGGCAGTGGGAAAACTAGTTCATTACATGGAGGTGGCTACAGATAATCAAGATACGTTTTGCAGCAGTGCCAGTCATCGTCTTGAAAAGCACTTAGTTCTGTTAATTTGTTTACCATCGTTATTTATGACCTTCCAGCCATGTGCTGTCTGTGACTTCATTTTCGTTTTACACCACCTGTCAGACTCGCTTCCCTCCTCTTTCTGTTTCTCATTCCACAGCAAGCTGCGAGGCGAGTCTCCCTTGTTTCCCGCTGAGCTTGCGCTCAGTCTGTGTTACACATGGCATACAGGGTGCCTAACCTACAACTTGAAGTAACTTTTAACAGAGATTCATTAAAGAGTATGTCAACATCACAACTGCTCAAGAACATGGCATAGCGAATGCTTGGCCAGGGCAGGAATCAAAGCTCCCTGCTATGCTGTGTTTCACAAGCAACGCTCAGTGTTTCTCTCTGTACTGGTTTTATTTGATTTTGAAAATGAGAATATGTCAGTTTGTTGCTGTGTCAATATTAAGTATATATTTATTGTTTTTCAGACATACATACATATATATAAATGCTATATATATAATGTCAACGCATGGACATATGTACAGTAGATATTTTAAAGAGCTATTTATCAAGAAAAGTTAAGTGTTATAAGTAAACAGAGTTTATATTTTATATATTATGTAGATAGCAAAAAAAAAGTGGTTAAATTATAGTAGGACTTTGGGGGTGGGGTTGGAGAAATGGGCATGGGCTGGTTCTAGCATTTTAAATAGCCAAACTACTTTGTACGGAAGCTGCCTGCTGTGCCTCTCGGCTGCAATATCTGTTTGTTTCTTCTTCTGGAAGATGATGTGCATTGTTACTTTTACATTGCTTGGGGAATGTAGTTAGTTTATTCTCAGCCAATTGGTATGTGCTGCTTAAAACATGGTTTCCTGCTGTTCTGCATATTTGCATTGATGGAATAAAAGGATCTTAAGTGGCAAATAAAGACGTAAAAGGATGTGATCTCTCTCAGCTGTCTGTTGTTTTTCCCCACAGTTGTATTTCTGGGGGAGGCAGTAACCATCACCTTTGGTTTCTGGCTTGCCTGTTAAGTTCAGCACATCTGAGTAAAATACATTGGCTTTGTGTTTGGGGGTGGGGATTGTGACAGAAGGAGAGAAGTTTTAACAGAAAACTATTGAGAGGTCATGACAAGGGCTGAACTAACACCTGCTGGAGTGATGTGTCCTGAGGCCTTTCTCATGGATTTCCTTTTTCTCCTGAATCCTTTCTTTTCTCCTTTCTCCAGTACAGCCTAGAGATCCTCCTCCTACCTTCTCACCGGTGTCCTGGGTGGGATACCTTTTTTGCCTTCTCTGTCCTCATCTCCCTCCACCCACTTCCATGTCCCTGCCTGATCCTTGGTCCCACCCACCAGGAGCTGTCGAGTCTTTCCGCTCAACCTGGTGTTCCTTTCCTCCCTTGTATGGGGTTGTATTATCAGCCTAGTAAGGCGCTTGTCACTCTAGCCCCTCTGACACTGGAGAAAACCTCACTTGAGTAAAAAGCAGAAGATAGTATGCAGCAGTGGTAAATTCTAGGCTCTCAGGAAAGATTTGTTGCCTCTGTGATTGATGTGTCAAAAGGATAGAGCAGTTCCTGTGTTGCTTTTTCTATTTTACAGCAGAGCACACAGAAAGATGTTTGATTCTGTTTCTGTCAGTGCTCACTCATTTCCCAGGCATAAAAAAGTACAGCAAATCTGAGGCAGACATCTGTGAGGGGATGCGAAATCATCACTTTAAATGCATACTCCCCTCAGACCACGCAATCTTGACAAGTGAACTGTGTATTTTTCATATATATGCATGAAAATTAACAGTGGGTATATTGTTTGCTTCATTCCAGAAATGCAGCATTTTAGCAATTTCTACTAATGCCATTGCAACTATCAAAGTCATGCCAATGTTTATATATACTTAAAATACATTTTTATCAGTTTTAATACATTATTCTCTTATGCTAAATAGGAGAAAAGCACAAGCCAAGGGAGAATCAGGGCCCAGGTCTTCAGGAATTATACTTTAATGTTTGCCTTGCCCTCATGAGCAAATGTAGTGTAACCTTGCTCAGGTTTCCAGCTCACTGTCTCCAACTAATTAATTAGGCACTGAAATAAAATAGGGACACATTTTATGCTATATCCTTTCCCATCAACTTCACAGTAAACCAAGGCCTGCTTCTCTTTCAAAGTTTAAAACATAGGAATCTTTGGAAAACAGCACTTAGGGGAGCAATTACTGTGAAAGAGTGTTGGGAATACAGAGGGATTATTGGTACAGTTACAGCACACAATGTATAACTGTATAGGTAAGTGCAAATGAAAGACCAAGTATAAACATTCCACACTAATGAGCCTACATAAATGCTAAGGTAAACATTTTCAAACGTGGGGCAGCAGAATGGGACACTGAAGTGTAGATTTATGAACCCAAGTAAGAGTTCTGCTTATAAAACAAACTGCAAAAATGTGGGTAAGGGGAAAAACTCCCTTGCCATTTGCTGTAATTTTTGAAGAAACAAGGCTTCCACGGCTCCCCTGGCTTGCTCTGCTACTTTGTGGAGTCCCTGTTGATTAGCAGCTATGTAGTGAAAACAATGGGTGGCTTGTAGCCATAAGTATTAATCAGAAGAATGCTAAATGCATTGCATTGTTCTCTTCAGGAATGAAGAGTTTGCTGGGGCAGGAGTTATTAAAAAGTGCTGCCATACCAAAGAGAAGATGCACTTCATGCTTTTCTCACTGATTCCTGTCAGGCAACGGAAAGCTGCGGAGCTCTTTGTGTTGCTGAGGTACCAGTGGAAAACTCACATTTCAGAGTGAACACACATGATGCACAGAATAACAGGGCTACTTGCCCCATGTCATACTCCGGAACTGTGGGATAGGTGACAGGTCTGGTGTCACTGAGGGTTACTTGCTGTGGATGGAAATTTCCTCTTTCCACGTTGAACATGGTGGCTGCAGCAATGACTGGTACAGGCACACCGGCCTGAGCAGGCCAAGCAAGAGGCACCAGGCTGCTGCTGGGCTGCAGTAGCCATCCCCCCTGGCTCCAGCCCCATGAAAGGCTGCTCTAGGAAGAGCCAGCACTGTCTCACCCCCATTTGAACTGCTCTCTGCATATGTTGCCCTCTGTAACGTGTTTTCCACTTGGGGGTGCTTTGAGTAGTGAATTTAGCACCTCAAACCTTGCTGTGGCACCGCATCTTTGCTTTAAAATGAGTAATTGCAGCTTCACAAGCAGTTCCTGAGGGAAGAGGCAGGGCTGATGGCAAGTGCAGGCACTGATCCTTACTCTTGTCTCTGACTGCTGTGCTGCCTTCCCTGAGTATGGGCACTGGGGAGTGTGTGCAGCCACCAGGTTAACGTGATCATGGACTTAGCTGAAAATTAACAACGTGGGTTTTTTACTAAGTTAGTTTTCAGGCAGATCAGTTCCCTGATCTGAGTCATTGTCGACAGCAGTTTATGCCAGATCACTGTAATAGCAGAATGTAAATAGAAACCAGGTCTGCTGACTGCCAGAAATGTGTTTTATATTGGATCAAAGAGTTGGTAGAATAACTGTGGAATAATAAACAGGACTAAAAAAGGAAATGGGTAGAGGAAACCAATTTTAGGTTCTGCATTTCCATACAAAAGGATATACATGTAAGCAAATGTTTCTCAAGAAACTGGAGGCCCCCTTCCTGCCAAAGTGTATATAGAGATTCTCAGAGAAGCCTTTCAGCATTTGCTTCAGTCTGTTCTAGTAACTCTGCCTTTCACAGTTAATCACATCTTGCAAACTAAAGGCTTTTGCAGAAATTATCATATCCCATCCAGGCAATGACAACGGGCTCTGAATGCAACTGGCTTTGTCACTTGTGCAAGTAAGTTTTACATGGCATTTCAGTCAAACCTGAAAAAGCTTAGACCTGCATTTCAGACTTTGAGAATGCAGAGACAGTTGGAAATGGTACTTGATGTGTGGCACAATGCATTTTCCTTGGTGGCTTTTTTTCCCCACTGCTATCCCTAAATTGCTAGATGTTAACATTTCTTTTCAGTGGTAGTAGTTGGTATACCTTCTGGAAGTATCTGTGATGAAAAGAAGCCTTACAGCACCTGCGACAAGCTCTCCGGCTCAGGAAGGAAGGTAATCAGAAAGAGAATGAATGTCAGATCTGGGATAAAAAGCAGATTCCTGAGACACAAGAACATTCCTGGGCT
Organism: Lathamus discolor; assembly: GCF_037157495.1. Taxonomy (NCBI): domain Eukaryota; kingdom Metazoa; phylum Chordata; class Aves; order Psittaciformes; family Psittacidae; genus Lathamus; species Lathamus discolor. Next base: position 67,626,203 of record NC_088885.1, read on the forward strand.
CTGACAATCGACTCGCTATCCTGTTTCTATGTTAGAAATGTCCTAAGCATGGATTTTGGCTTAGATCAACTTACGATCTTCCATATCTGTTCTGTGGCACAGTTAGGAAGTTAGCATGCAGCAGAGTCTATTCCCACCAAGCAAGCTGCTTGCAACCACCCTATTTTGGAGATTATGAAGTTAATAATAGGGCCACGGCTGTTCTGTGCCAATTGGCTTTATTGGCAGAGTGTGATCCTGGGCGCTTCACCTGAGAGTTGAGGACTGATCAGCAGAATGGAAGGATGCTGAATTACAAAACTAGTGTGTTAAAAAATGAGGCTATCTCTGTCCCACTGCAAGAAAATTCTGGTATAAACTGTGCCAAGCTCATTCAGCACAACATTTTTAGTTAAAATGGACTATTTTCCCATTTACTTTTCTATGCCTTTTGCTTGCAGTTCCAAGACAGCAGAAACAGCTTTCTGGGGGCCACCCTGCCCTTTTGTCTACAGACCTTGCTAGCTGAGAACAATTCCGGTTGTTTAGGCCTACAGTAGGACCAGGGCCTCTATCAAGAAGAATCATACAGTCAAGTAGGTTGGAAAAGACCTTCAAGATCATCAAGCCCAACTGCTACCCAATGACTGCCAAGTCCACCACTAAACCATGAGCCTCATCTACATGAACACTTCAAGGGATGGTGATTCCATCAGTTCCCTGGGCGGCTTGTTCCAATGCCTGACTACCCTTTCAGTGAAGAAGTGTTTCCTATCAGGCCTAACACTGTTTAACACAACCACTTCAACTGCAGCAGGTGTGGGTACATCATCGTGGGACTGAATCACTTGCTGAACTGACAAAGCTCACAGCTACCCACCCACATTTGGCACGCTTTGTCAGTACTGCTTCACACGCACATGAAGTGCTTTAGAAAGATTAACAAAATCCCACAAAATGAGCTGTTGTGATTATTCCCATTTTGAAGCTGGCAAGGTGGAGGCTGAGGTAAAGTTGGTCACATCACTCTCAAATGAATTTATCTTTCCTCTGAATTTCCTAGTTGGATTATTAGGTTTTCCCTCTCCCAGTGGCTGAACCCATCACTAAAAATGTCAATGTCAGAGGGCCCTCCAAAAGTCTAAGATGATACAAATGTCTCATTCCAGAACAGGTACAAGCACAAGTCTTTATGGAATTTCAGTTTACTTGGAAATACTCTTACAAAAAAAGTAATTTTTAAAAATATTTTCTTATTTACTTGTAGCTTCTAACCTTTTTTTTTTCTTTTAAAATGCGGCTTTTGGTAGGATTTTCCTCTTTATAGACTAAGTGGTCTGAATTATTTTAGCTTTAAAAAATTATTTAAAACCTGTAGTGCTGGAAGATTTTAACTTACATCCTATTATATTTATATATACATATATTTGTGTTTATAGTAGGCCTCACTGGCTTTACAAAGGAGGTACATGCCATTATGTTCACCTTGTCTTTCGGAAAACTAGAGACAGAATTGCAAACTGTGCTGCCCAAGGTCATGCAGAGCAAGTCCATGACAGCCAGATATGAAATCTGAAATCCTGCTACTTTAATTTCTAGTTCCCTTTATAGGTCTTAAAGCTAATACAATTCTCATTCATTATAACTAATATAGTCATATGTAATTAATGTCTAATATGCTGCTGTAGTTTGTGAATGTTAAATTAGCCAGTGCTGTCTGCACAGTCTAAGTTCAAATTCTTCAGCTGAGAAAAGCGCTATCAACACAAAAGCCAATACTGAAAGCTTTACCTATGTGAATTCATTCTGAGTAATTCCATTTATGGAGGGGGAAGTGAGAGGCACTGCACTCTTCATGCATTGATTTTAAAACCAAGCTGGTAAAATTAGCACCAGATCTACGTGCTGGCCAGAAGATCGTTAAAATAACCAAACCAATCGGCCTGAAGAAGTCCAAATCAGCACAAAACTGCACTTCTGTTACATGTTTCAAGTTCACACTGCTCAGCGTGGCATGGATTTCTGGCCCCAAACCCTTCAGAGAACATTGCTTCCAGGTCTTACCAGCAAATTCTCAATGGTAATGGCTGCAAATCATTAAGTGAAGAAGTAAATGATAATCATCCTAGTGTAAATCGAGAATTTACGAGGTAAATAGTTCTATGATTTTCATAGCTTTCCATTATTCTGTACATCAGTGACCAGAAAGCAGGACATCGACAGTACCTTTACCAGCTATAGGAATGAAAAGTCTGACAGAAAATCAGGAGAGAGGTGGAAACTACTTTGTCCTATCACAAAATAAACATCAATTTGCCATTCCAGCTTAACAGCTTGTCTTCATCTATTAAAACAAGTCTCCAAGCCATGACTGATATAATTTAGAGTCATTAATTAGTTGCTGTTCTATCCTTTAAATCAATCTGCTAGCAAAGCCCCCTGAGCTTCACCAAGATCAAAAGCCTGCTCATGTACGAGGCTCCCCCTCCCCTTTGGTAGGCAGTCTTTCTGAAAGGAGGTGATTAAGTGACAAATTATTATTTGGAGGTACAAGTGCTGTGTCTGCTGTGTTGCTTTGGTTGGATCTGATCCTTTCACCCTTACATTACTGTTCCAAGTGAAGCCCTTGGGCTCTTGTCTTTGAGCCTAGGGAGCAGGTCGGAGCTATGAAATCATTTCCATGGCCAAATGTACAAGCAGATAGCTGGGTTCCATTCTCGGGACAGGTCCTGGCTGAGGAGGGTGGCAATGGCAAGCAAAGCCTGACTGACTTCTGCAGTCCTGGTTGTTGAAATGATGCCCTGAAAGCTTCGCTCAGCTAGGCTCGCTTTAGAGGATGTCTGGTTCAAATATGCCCTGACTACTTGGTTCAAATGAGAGAGAATATTGGTTCAAATACCCCCTGAAGGGACTGAAACAAACCATCTCCATCCTAGGTCACAAGACTCAAGCAGAGTAAAATTCACGGCATGTACTCCTGCACTGTGCAGTTTGCCCCGGCCCTAAAGTTTTGGGGATACTTGGTTGAGCAAGGAACATGGAATCTACCTACCACATCCAGCTTGTGGCCTTGAATTAGCTTCTGGACACATCTATGGCTCTGATACAAGGACGAATATTGCAAAGACTGAAATCCCTTCCTAATTCCTACTTGCTCTCTCATTGTGTGGCAGACACCTTCATATTGCTATAATTTTTGCTCCATCTCTAACCACATATAGTGATCGTAATAACTATACCTCATCAACATACCAAGTTTCTTGTTTAGGATTTTCAAGGTGTATAATTGAATTTTCACGCTGCCCTTAATCTGACTGAACTTTGTCTTGTCACCCTATTGTCACTTCTCAATTAACAAATCTGAGGTGAGATTATTTTGGGCTATTTATTAATTACTGTGTAATGCCCCAAATATGCCATGCTCACTGGCAGCACAAAGCATGTTTCTGGTGCTATTTAAAAACTTGCAAGTGTTTTTCAGACAAAACCATCAATCTTATCCTTAACACAGCCACTATTCAGGTTGGTAGAAGAGTAATTAGGGCAGGCACAGTTGATTGATACCTGAGCTTAAGCAACAAATTGAAGTTATGACTAGAATCCATAGGACATTATCCTTAAAAATCACTAACAGAATCTTAAATCTATTCCCTTTACATTTGCAGCAAGCAACTGCAATCTGTTATTTTCTTTGTAATTGTCTTGCAGTTTCTGTATACCTCTGCAGACAAAAGCATGTCACCTCTGAAGCACTCTCATTCTCTAGCAGGATAAAGAAACAAAGTAGGACACATCTGAACTCAGCCTTCCAGATTCAGCTGCTCCTTACGTTGTTTTCAGCTCCATAAGCCTTTTCCTTGCTGTCATTTGGGGATGCGTATTCATGATTACAGAGACAGTGTTTGGTCTGCTTGGAGACAGACCTGCCTCTTGTGCTGCCATGCTAAAATGAAAGGCTGAATTCCCTTTTGCTGCCAAACAGTTTTATGATATTTTTATTGCCCCAGAGCACTAACTTTTTTTCCATCTCATTTCAACAAGGGATTAAGTTGTGAACATTTATAGCTACGTTTGCATTCTTCTCTCAGGTAAAATATAAAATGCGGAGTGATGCTGTTTTGTGCAGGAAATGGAGGCAAGCTTTTCTAGATCTGCCGATGTTCACAATGAGAAGGTTATGTGAATGTGTAAGTAAATTGTCCTTTCCATTAGCTCAGATCTTCTCACAATCCAGCATTATTCATGCTTCTGAAGAAACAGGAGATGGTATCTTAGAAAAGCTGAAGTGATGGAACTTGCAACTCAAGTAATTTCCTATAGCAACAGGAGCAAGGGATGGTGCATTAGCAGGCCAAAAGTAGATACTGCTTTTGAGATGCTGTGAATATATTGTGTCTTTTAAACAAAAAAGTGCATCTTCTGTCAGTTCAATGCAAATGAAACCCACCTGAAAATGGCGTTTATTTTTTTGTATGTTACGTCTATTATAATTCCATGCAAATATAGACTTTCATGCTGTGTAAAATTGCCATTTCGTTGCTTTGGATTTTCAACTTCTTTTGATGTTCACACAACAAAGTGCACTTCTGATCATCATCTGTAACTCCACTGATAAATCATACAGGAGAGACCGATGCCTAAAGACTTTCGAAGAGCTGTAATATTCAGCAGCACATCACTCCCATGAAATTATTGCAGCTTTAATAGCGAAAGCATTGGTTTTCAAGAAGAACCATGGAGACAATGCAGTTCATATTTTGCAACAAAAAAGCATTAACAATGCCTGTTTAGCTTTCTTCTCATGTGTCTGTCAGTGATTAATTCACTTGTGCAATATAAACACATCACTGCAAACTGCAAACACAGTAATACTCAAAAGTCACAGATAAAAATGAGAGATGCAGTATGCTAGCAGGGTACTAATCAGTTTGGCTCTGCTATCTCAGATAACCCCAAGCCAATTCCAAACCTGTTTCCCTTTTATCTTTTATGTGTTTTACCTTTTCTGATGTGCAGTTTAAAAAATTCAGTGATTAGGTTATCAGAGTTTGGACAGATGCCCAGGAAGGTATTACTGATCAACACGGTATTAATCAACCAATTTTACTATAAACACGGTCCTCCACTTTGCTGATTGACACTTGCAGATATTCATGATGAAATTCTGCTTTCTTTTACAGTGCCAAAAAAGAGATTCTATCAATAGGCATGAAGGTACTTTATGTCCATAGACAAAGGAAAATACAGTCATTATTCGGCTTATAAAAATGTGAACCCACTTAAATGAAATACTTAGGTAATGACTCACCTGTGTGCTTTACACCACCATTTTACAGCATATAGAGTCATTTAGCTAGTTTCAGTGCAGGTGGATGTAAAAAGGCAATACATGAAATAAGGCTGATAAAGTAAGGAAGTCCACCTCTGTGCATGGCTATCTTTCAAAAAAAAAAGGGGTCAGCCATCTTTGTTTCACTGCGTCACCACATAATAATCATGGCAGTCATTAGCTCAAATGATGCTTTTAATTTCCTTTACATTTTGAAAAGTCCCATTTTTTAAATTTTCCACTAACCTAAATATAATGCTGGTACTCATTTCCAACTGACTTTGGATGGGATCCCACTACAACCTATTATCTATACGGTGGAATCTGTTTACAGATAGCATTAAGAAAATCTGTGTGTATAATTAATGTCACTAAGAATCTTCCTATATGTGGGGTTTTGAAAATTTACGAGGGGGCCACATTCATGTGATTGTATTTCAGGGCAGCTATTGTTTTTATGCTGTATTTTTATGCAGCTAAATCTTTGAGACCCTAATTTTGATTAGGAACTTTTAGCAATGCCGTGATTGCTAAGTAATACAGTGCAAACCCATAGCACAATGTCTGATGGCTCAACTGCTTCAAATATTTTTCTGCATCTGCTGTACCATGAATTAGTGCTAAAATAAACTGTGCTAACTTCAGCCTTTCTTAAAGCACCACTGTAGCTGTGTAATACATCTTGAAAAGGCCAAAAATTATTTAACTAAAAATTACAGAGATTTGATTGAATTTCAGTAGCCGTTTTCTGAACCTTGTGATACCGGTGAGCTTCCAACAGCACCAAGCAGATCTTACCCAGAGACAAGTGCCATCTATCGATACAAAAGGTGTATTTGAGTTCAAGAAGCCAAAAATGACCAAAAATGGCCCCAGCCTGCCACCTGCTGCTGTACAGAATTACTTCAAGAAACGTTTTTGCTAGGCTTTGCACTGACTCAACAAAAACACTCCTGTGTGAACCAGGTTTAACAAAAGCCTGCCCCTTCTACAACAGTGTGCTTTGGCATTTCAAAAGTGTTGGGCAAGATTAAAATAATGGGAATGTTCTATGCATTTGAAAATACAGCACTTAACCTAAGATGCTGTCTTGGAGGGCTCTAGTACTTTGAAGTCCTGGTGTTGCTAAGTCAGATGCCTGGTGGGGTTTGTGCAAGTTTCTGCTCCTGTAAGGGGGGCTGTGTGCTGAAAACTCAGCTCTTACTAAAAGCAGCTGCCTGGTGCTTGCAATTGTATGGTTAAAGGCTGGCAAGATCTCACACATGTGAATAAAAACCTCACTAACAACTAAAAAAACCCAAACCAACCCAAACTCCATCCACGTATGAACCCACACTATTACTTTGACATCGCATGGTTTTGGCAGCACAGGTTGATTTTTGAATGTTGGCTTCCAACAGCGAGATCTAGGTCGCTTATTGGTTTTGAGGGGTGGCAGTTTTAGCACCAAGTATTTTGCTTACATGCGCCAGTGTACATCTTGGGTTTGGAAAACGCATTTAGCTTCCTAGAGATTGTTCTAAGTAAAAAGTCACAGTGGATGGGCCAAAATGCTAAGCATACCAATTACAGTAAATAATATGGTACAGGCTATACAATTCTTTGCTATTCTTCGTGGCCCCAGTGTTAAGGGAAGGAATTACTCTCTTATTGACAAGCATTATTGGTGGGTCTTGTGCAGCACTGCACTTTCTGGATCACTTGTCTATATAATTCCATACCGGGAACAGCTTGCTCTGTCAAAATGCCCAAGTCTCTGGTGTCACCTTGAGACAGAGGTGCCATGGCAGCACAGCACGGTTTGGGTTGGAAGGGACCTTAAAGCTCATCCAGTCCCAACACCCTTCCGTGGTCAGGGACATCTCCCACTAGACCAGGTTGCTCAAACACAGACTTTAACACTGCCAGGGATGGGGCAGCCACAGTTTCTCTGGGTGAGCTGTGCCAGTGCCTCAGCACCCTCACAGTGAGGGATGTCTTCCGGATACCTAAACCTCCCCTCTTTCAGCCCGAAGCCATTTAGAGGCTTCAAGGGGCCATTTAAGTGGCTGTGGGACCCCTCCGCGCACCCGCAGCTGCCCCGTGAAAGCCGTGCAGGGGCGAGGAGGGCAATCCCTCACCGAGGCGGCCCCGCGCGCCCGCCAGCTCCGTTAAGCACGCGGCGGCACCGTCAGGCGCACACAGCCCCCAGCCCCGGCCACGCCATGGCTGCCGGGGCGGGACGCGGCGTGCGCATGCGCCCAGCTCGCGCCGCTCCCCGCCCCGCCCGGTCCGGTCCGCGGCAGTGGCCTCGCCGCAGGGCCGCAGGGCCGTAGCCAGTTGCTGTAGGTGCTGTGGGGTGGGAGGGAGGGTTACCGGCCTCGGCCCTTCCTCAGGGGCTCGCGGTGCCGTTAGCTCCCCGGGGTGGCGGTGACCGGGTGTTGCAGCCCCAAAGGCCGGGACGGTGGCGAGGCCGCTGGTAGGGCCGGGTAGGGGTAAACGAGGCCCGCCGCTGCCGCCCTCCGGTCGGTCGTGCCCGCGGTCCTGCTCGGCCTGCAGGAGTGCGGCCAGAGTTTAGCTTGGTCTGTGCAAGGTAGGGCCGTCTCTAAACGGGCAGAAGGGTATTTCTGTTTCATTGTTGTTAAAATCACCTGTCGTGAAGTTTAATAATGTGATTAAAAGTGCTCTTGAGGCAGAGAATGCATTAATCTTTTAAGACAGGATGAGTTCACTGTGCTCTTGTACGGAGCATTTCCAGTGAGCTGGTGAGGGATTTACTTCCCCCTTTTTCCAGTTTGTTGATGATACATGCAGAGACTGGAGCACTGATTTTTAGCTAGCATGAAATATATATCCTGAATTTGGAGGGAGGGAAGAAGGAAACAGTAAATAAGATGTACTGCTGGTGTAGTCGTAGTTTAAAGTTATTAAAATAGCATTCCTTTTTTACAGATCATGTTGTTACTGTTCAAATGATACGTACTATTTCTGCGTTGTGGTTACTGTTAGCTTTCTACAGGTTGTAGAGGCTAAATGTTTTCTAAATATATTAAATTCAGGTTTAAAACATTTCAGATAGTTAAGTGTCTGTAGCATCAGAAGTTGGTTTTAGACGAGGCTGCAATATATGTAGTGATCACTGTGACCACTGGACCCTTAAATGCACAATAGACGAACATCACCATTGTTCTCATGAGCATGGTGCACAACTGGACTGTGTTGCAAATCTTGTTTCTTGTGGTTTTGAGATGGTATATGATCTATCTCAGCATTAATTCAGTATTTGGACTCAATTTGAAACACAGGTAGGCCTAGTGGGTATACAGATATAAATATGTGCAGAACTGTGGCTTTTGCTTATATATGCAAATTCTCCGCTCCTGATGTGTGCTTTGATTTAGCAAGGGAAAGAAGACTTTAAGAAGAAAAGCTTTTCAATGCATCATTCACCCATTGCTCCTCACTTAAACCAAATTATTTTTCTCCAAATCTTGTTGCTGTCACTGGACATAAAAGTTAAGATTTTTTTTTTTTTGCTTTAGTCTTTTGAATTACAAGCCAGAACTTCCCTATATTTGCAAGCCTGCAGAGGAAAGTATTGATATTTAGAAGGTGGACCTGAATTATCAATTACATTTGTTATGAAACACAGAGTACTTACAATTTACCATTGTTTCCAGTGTAGGATGAGACATTTATTTCTTTTTTGTACTGGACTGAAAACACTGTCAAGACTGTGGCTGTTACAGCACATGATGACAACATGAACATTTAATTCAAATCTGCAACTTAAGAACAAACTTACATACCTAGGCTTATTCTTTCCTGGCATCTCTGTGGTGCTGTGGCAAACATCAGCTTGTCCTTGCTTCTGGTTACCTTGTTTGGTGAGTGTGAAAGCTGGGTAACAGTTGTACTTGTTTAAGGCTTCTGTAGCCAAAATTTTGTCAGACTCTTAGCTGTATTTTTTTATATTGATTGTGAAATACACGATATCACATAAAAGACTGTGTGTCTCTCCAGTTTTTGTTGGTTTATTTTTTTTGTGTGTGTTGGTTTTTTTTTTAACTTTTTAAAAAGCAGTATAATTTATCGCAGGAATAAAGGCTTTTAAAAATCCCTGTGTTTCATGTGGAAATTGTATTATCTTTAGACCTTTTTTAGATTCAGTTATTTTAATGATTGTTTAACATACGATGACAAAAATCTTCGAATTTCATGTTCTGTAGTGCTTATTAATACAATAGTGACAGAGGCAGTCAGCTTTTATCAGTGTGCAAAAGTACTTGACCTTAACACAATAGGAGTGTATTCTTGTAAGTCTTAAGGGGGAATTACTGTTTCTCCAGAAGGAAACAAATCATGGCTGACGACTCTCAGAGAAACTTTCGCTCAGTGTATTATGAAAAAGTGGGGTTTCGTGGAGTTGAAGAAAAGAAGTCACTGGAAATTCTGTTAAAAGATGACCGATTGGGCAAGTTGATTTCACTGTTTCCTCTATTTGCTTTGGGGATTTGGCGATGGGGACGGAGTAACAGAAAATGTTTAGCTGCTGTGCTTAGAACTAAAATGGTTTTTAAAAACTATTAAAGACTTGTGTCTCCTTGTTGTTTTTTTTTTTTTTCCCCCTCCTCTCATTCTGTGCCCAAGAAACTAAAAGTTTTTTAATAAAAGCAATTTTAATCTGAGAATGTTTTGTCTCATGCTGTTAACTCCATCTAACCTCAAAACAATGAAGACTTCATTATTAGTGTTGGTCCCTGAGGAGTGCCACATCTCTAACAGAACAGAAAGTTAAATGTTCTTTTAACGAAGCCCTTAATTGTTTTGAAATAACAACATGATTTACAAAATGTCTGTAAAAATGGTAGTTTGTTCCTAGTGAACCCTAGGGTAGTCTTATTGTAAATCAAGCCAATTCTTATATTTTTCAAGATTGTTGCAGTTTATAGGACACATTCTGCTCTCACTTGAAGTAGTGAAAGTGTTTGCTGATAATATATGAGGAAAATGGGGATTTCCATCTGCGGCAAAGGATTTGTCATGCTTAGGTAGATCAGACACTCAAACTGATTTATAAATGACATTTAAATTTAACGTAATTTTTTTTCCTCTTTATATCTTTACAGATATTGAGAAGCTTTGCACATTTAGTCAAAGGTTTCCTCTACCATCCATGTATCGTATACTGGTGTGGAAGGTGCTTTTAGGTATGAAGTACAACGTCTGTGATACTCTGTAGAAATGAGTATATAGGAAAGTGTATTATTTTTCCTTTGGAGAATTAATGATACAGATAATTCTATCTTACCATACCTACTGATACATAGTTAGTCTATTTTGTGTCTCCCTAGGATGTCCAGTGGCAGTTATAAAACAATATTCCGTGTGTGGTTTCTGAGAACTTTTGCTGAAGTATACCTAGGAGAGTGTATTTCTGTATTTAACTTTGGAGCACCATCTCAGCAAATTTATAAGATGGATTTGAAAGGATTATAGTAAGCTGCTGATACCTGATAAGATACTCGGATCTGTTCCTAAAATAACAGATGAGGAAGTTGAAGTAAAGGTGTGATTGAACTTAGAAAAACTGGGCAAGGTATGGAATGGATGTTTATTCTAAAGAGAAACTTTGTGTTCTGAAAAATCTTCTGGGTTTGATTCTGGCTTTAAATTGTACTTGAAATTGAAGAAGTTACGAGGCAAGAGATTAAATTACGGTATCCCCCTGAAAGCATTGAAAAGCCCATAAATAGATTCTGTCGTCCTTTAAGTGCATTAGTTAGATGACTAACTCAAAAGTACTAATGAGTTTACAGTAACTGGTCAAGAGTGTTGGGTTTATGAGATGCGAGGTTGTGTTGCTTGGAGACAGGAGAGGTATCTAGAGAGTTTCCCTAAGAGTTTGCTGCATTTAGAGAAACACTGTCAGACTGAGTGTGAAGGAACAGCATCTGACTGAATTTCTGGAAGAGAAATGTAGTTTACAGTACCGTTGGTGGTGAAGTGTTGTGCCACTTTTGAAAAGCTTGAGTGTGGCTGCCATGTCTTGTATTACCAGGGCTGTACTGATAGAAAGGGTGCTGATTATGCAAAATGTTGTTTCATCAGGGAGAGTCCAGCAGCATCAGTTTGCAGATTGGCTTGGAAGCTGCTGTCTTTTGCTGTCTGTGAACTGTTCTACTTCTTTGTCCTTTGGCTTTCCAGAATATGCGATGCAGCTCCCATATATATCTCCTATAACAAGATTTTGGCATGTGAGTCGAAGTTGGAAAGACTGGTGGTTTCATAATAAGTATTTTACAAAACAGTTTTTATCAGCTTTAGGATGTTTATTAATCTTAGGCTGTGCCTTGAACAGTGTTCAAATAAATACTGTATCCCTTTTAGGTCTCCCAGTTCCACTACAGTGATTGGAGTTTCAAATAACGCATTAGCAAATGTTAGCCGAGTTGTAAACAATCTTTTTCTCCCTTCTGTTTTTCCCCTCCAGTTTAATACAGTTTAAAAATTGTAGCTTCATATTCCTGATTATTTGAATTTTTAAGTCTCTTTTGGGGAGAGGTAGTAAATGAACAGTGTGCAGAAGGGGCAAGATCTAATTATAAAACTTGAAGTTCTTGGCATTGATTGTTGAACTAACTGTAACGGAGGCTTGATAAAAGCCTCTGCCATTAAAGTACTAATTTTAGGGTGAAAAAGATTCTTGTACTCTAGGCACTAGTTAAGTAGTCTGCATCCTTTAAAATATTAATAGTAGGTAATACGGCGTAGGAAGCTTGGACAAGTGACTCAGTAGAAGATCCTTCAGCCAAAATTATAGTAGTATAATACAGTCTCTTAGCAAAATTGTAGCAGTCAGTGGTCTTTGACTGTTTTAGATAGGGTGATTTCTGATTTGTATGGTACCATACCTTCTGAGTTAACTGTATGAAAAATTGTATTGATTTTTTTAAAAGAATTTTGTATTTTAAACCCAGGGTGATTTGTTTCAAATATGCATATGGTCATTCTGTATACTCCTGAGGTGAACAGAAATACCAAGACTTCTCTTATGATGGATCTCAGTGTTAACGCTTGTTAGAAAAGCTTGTATTCAGAAGGGAAGTACAAAATATCTCTCCCTAGATGACTGGAACAACAGCCCAGTCCCATTTCTGGTGGGAGGCATTACATCTCCACTAAATAATGTTAATAATTTAACAAAAGGAATTCTGTGAGCAAAATTATCTCACAAAACAAAGCTTGGTGCTGTCCCAGGATACATAGTATGTCAATGATGTCTCTGTTAACTTCCTGTTTAGTATCACTCCTGGTGGTTTCTAGACATCTCTGAATTGTTTAAGCATATTGTCTGTCTGCCTAAGGTAGTTTTCTGTATTTGAGGAAAGCAGTTGGTGGTGTGTACATACAAAGTTGTGATGTTGACTCTGTTTTTGCATAACATGAAAAATACCTTGTTTTGTTCCAGCTTTTGAAATGCAGACAGGTTTGCAGTTGGAAAATAAAAGATGATTTTCTGTCAGATGTGCATATTACTAAAACTCAGCCATTTCCTGGTTTAACACTTGGCAGAAATACTTTTTTCTTCCAATGAGAAATAAAAGCAGCAGGTGGCCTGTTTCAGAACTGATTTTTGAAGAGTACTTTGTTCTCATGGCTGTCTAAAACAGGAAGAATTCTGCTCCACTGCAAGTGGCATTTTTTTCTTTAGTGTATGTAAGATCTTATTTCTGTTGAAACCTGTGACAGTTTGAACATAACTGAATGGCAAGATTGAGTCTTTAGCAAGAAGAAGGATCAAGTGAAATATTGAGCATCTCTTCTGGAAGTCATAGACAGTTTATTTTTTTCCGCCTCTCTACTTGGATACTTCCTGTCAACTGCCTTTTTTTTATCCTCCTAGGAAACTAGAAATATATTAGTGTTGTGCTAAGAAAGTATGGAATATTACCTTGCAAAGTATTTGCATTATATTCTTAAATTTTAATCTGTATTTGCTTCAACCTATGTGATTGACTTTGCTTCTAAATCTTGTTTTAGAGAGGATTAATCTTTGATAGAGTGAGTATAGGATTTTCTGGCGAGATCTAACAGTAAATTGGATAATACTGGAATGTGCAGTATATTTGTGTGCATGTGTATATTCTCTGGTCATCTCAGACAAAGTGTAGCACAGCTAATGTATATAAAAATCACTGTGCTGACTTTGTTTTCAAAACAAATATATAAAAATATATCTGGATATATTATGTTAATGTATTAAAAACTGATGGATATAAACAAGATTCACAATTTAAAGATACAGGTTGTTGGAGGAGGAGAATAAGCCAGTCAAATTATTTTTTTATCTATCCCAACCATGACATTTCTTATCAGAGCATTGCTGTGGTATGCAAAAGAGTTAGTGTTCTGAAAACCTTGTAGAAGAGCTTGAGAAGCAGTAATCTAAGGGTAGCTTTTGCCTATACTCAGTTGACATATAAAATTTGTTTTTTATAAATATAATGCTAAAGTGCGTTGTTGGTCCATTGACTTCCAGTTTGGTAGAATTTTCTCCCTGTATTCTTTGACCAAGTTTATAAACAAACTGCAGTGCTGGGTCCTACAGTTCTGTAGGCTGGAGTTGTAATAGAAATTGAATTTAGGCAGATCTCTTGAAAAGGGAGTTTGTGCTCAGCTTTTTGTCTTTACAGTTGCTTATCTTTTTTCTATGTTTTGTTTTTTAGGAATTATTCCTCCTCACCATGAATCTCATGCTTTGGTGATGAAGTACCGGAAGGAGCAGTACTGGGATATACACCATGCTCTCCGTGTAATTCGTTTTATTAATGATTCTACCCCACAGGTAGATGTTTTCCTCCGCATACATCAACTGGAATCAGGAAAGCTGCCTCGAAACCTGGCTTTTCCTGTGGTCAGTCTTTTAAATATAGTATTATTTAACTTCAAACTATAAACCTGTGAAAAACTGAACTGCAGGTACCCCCACAAATGCATGTACATAGGCAAAGTAAGGTGAATGGAAACCAGACAAGTACTAGTATGAAATTACGAAGGATTATTAGGGATTTTAGTCAAAGTGCTATTCTCTTTTTCTTCCCCTGTGTACTTACTTAAAATTTTATGCCTTAAAATCTCTTTTGTGTATTTTGCCTGTTAGGCTTTCAAGCCTTTTCTACTCTTTGCACCATACAGTTTCTTTATAGTACTAAAATGGAAATGACAGTCTTACTAGAGCTCATAGATTCTTCAATGTCCTGGAACAAGGATAATTCAGAGCCAGCACAAGCAGCAATTTATTGCAGATTACATTGTATATTATTTGGTTTTAAATCTGGACTTTAATGTACTGACTTCCTTTTTCTGTTAGGGTGAACTTATCCAGGTTTCTGTCAGGTCAGGTATTGGGTAGTTTAGAGAATACTCACATAAGGGTAAACAAACCTATGGTTTGATGGTAAGTCTGTAGTATGGTGATGAAAGCAATGTGTGGATCTTGTGTATAAACCTGTATGAAAGAGCAGGTGATGAAAGGAGCCATGGGACTTTCTGAAGTGAATTTTATCCTATATATAATGTTAATTTAACCATGGCCCAACTTTGTTAATCTGACACATGGTTTTAAAGTTGGAAAAAAAACGTTAAACAAAGTCAACATGGAAAATTCAGTAAGACTTTGAAGGATTATGTACAGCTTTCTCTTATTAGAGGGAAAGTGTTTTCTTGCCTTTAGCATTACCTGGGAATGTGGCCATCCTGCCGTGCAGGTTTCCTATACAGAAATTTCCTTTATCTTGGTACGCTGAAAATTCATCCCTTCTGGAGCAGCATTGCTTTCTGATCAGGTGTCAGTGCATCCTATAGCACTAGCTGCTATCAGTCCTGTTATGGGGTTTCATGGAAATGGTTTTCAGCAGATCCACAGTTATTAGTCCTGTAACTTTTTTTGTTTTGCTGCAGAAAGCATTTGTTCCTTTTATGACAGCCTCTTTTCAGTTCAGTCACTGTCCTCTTAAACTTACAGGAGGTCACTGTTAGATAGTAATGCAGATGTTTTATTGTGGAGGCAGAGGGAGTATAAAGGTGATGTTGGATTGGTCTCAACATTTTAAACGTTTGAGTAAGAAATCACAGAAGTCTGCTAAGTATGTTGTGTGCATCTGTAAAAAGAGAGTTTAAGTAGGGGTATGTGTGTATTGCATCAGTCCATGTAGCAGAGGCATATCCCAGAAGTATTTGGACTATCCACTCATTTTGCATGAGTTGTAATCTGTGCAAAAGCCTGTGTTACTGTAGCTTACTGCTACTTGTGGTACTATGCTACTGCAGATATCTGTCTGGCTTGTTGCCCTGCCTCCTAATGTGGTCATTACTGCCTGCATAAAGAAGACTGTAAGAAACAGGGCAAATTTAAGAGACTTGCCTTGTGCACCTTCCCAGTTTAGCCACTTCCTGACCTAGCTGTTGGCATGAGGTCTTGCTGGTTTAGAGTCAGTTCAACTCCATTTACCCTATGTGCAGTCATACCAGTAACTGTGTTCTAGGCATGCTGATACTTCTGTTAGGAAAGTATATTCTCAGGAGAAAAGAAGATGGTGTGCCCATTACATGCTTTTCTGGTCATGTATTGTGGGGAATAAGACGCTCGTCACCTAGAAAAGATACTTGTCTTCAGGAAGATGTTTATCTCAAACCAAATGATTTTCTGTAATTTGAAGGTAGGTTTACAGCTCATGGCTGCATTATTTTTTTACAGTAACAACCGTGAGAGAAGTGTTTGAGGGGCCTGCTTGGCCCCTAGCAAGGAACAGGATGAAGGATTTTGCTGCTATGCAGTATAAAAATATGGGGTATAGAAGTAAGAGTATTGCTGCCTTGTTAGGATGTAATATTATCTCATTTGAGACCTTTGAATCAGAGTTGTTCCAAACTCCTGTTGTATGTTCTGATTTTAAAAGCAAGGCAAGTCTTGACTTGTACTGTATTAATAGGTATCTGTTACCATAATGAAAGGAGAAGGAAAATAAAAATAATTTAAATCATATATGTAGTTCACTTTTTTGGCTTTGTTTTCCAGGAACCTGAAGATGAAGTGTTTCTTGCTATTGCTAAAGCAATGGAGGAAATGGTGGAGGATCCTATAGAATGCTATTGGCTTGTCAGCTGCTTTGTGAATCAGCTAAACAGCAAGCACAAAGATTCATTGCAACAACTGGTAAGGAAAAAAATCGCCTTCTTCTGTTTTTTTGTTGGTTTTTTTTGTTTTTTTTTCCAAGGAGAGCCAGTTGTGGAAAGCATTAACATGTGGAGACAACTGGAGCAACAGAGATGACACCTTTGAATTCTCTTCACTACCTGTTTTGAGAAAATGGGAATGCTTTTTGTATTGTGATTGTGCTGTCCTGTAGGACACTGTCTAACATAATGTTACAAATTGGTTTTATTTGCTACATCAATAACATCTTATTTTACTTTTAGGTTAGCTAAAGCTTACTTTGTATGTAGTTGAATTCTATTTCTCACAAATTGGTCACTTAAGAATTTATTTTAAGCAATTAAAAGTATCACAAAGTTAGGAACATCTTGTCTACTACTTTTTAGGCTGTATCTCTGGCATCCATCTGCTAATTATTGGATGATAGACAAAGCACAATTGTTTTGTTTTTAAATGGAGGAGGGTACAAGATCTTCAGAAAATTAGGGTGTTACAAATTTAATTATAATGAAAAGTAGAATAGAGTTCTTCTGGCACTGATCATTTAAATGCTCTTATTTCTTAATGATTTGTAAAATTAAAATTTTGTTGTCAAGAAAATGCATACTTGCATACTTATTTTGTAATTCTTCGAATTGTCTTAACAAATAAAAAACTTGAGGTAACAGTGATCACTGACATAAGAGTACCCATGCATTAGCAATCACTGAATGAAAATTAGTTGCAGAAAATTATGCATGTCCTTTGTTTGTTACTCTTTGGAACAAAGAAATACTTTTTAAACCCACTTCCTGTTGCTGGAGGTGATACATTCAGCTATACCCATTTCTATAATTCTTTTCAAAGGACAATAGAGCATTTTAAAAGTATGTGCTTTCAGTACAAAGAAAGAGTGAATTGCCTCCCTCCCTAAGTTTTTGTTCTAATACAAACATTGTACCAAGATGCTGGATTTTAGAATATGGACAAAGGAAGCGTTTTCTTCCTTTGACAGGTGAAGTCATTAGCTGTCTACCTAATTATGGCAAAAAGCATGAAGGTACTTCTGAATTTATGAAAATGTGTATTGTGTTAGATTCAAATTTAAACAAAATGAGTTATTCATGTTTTTATGTGGAGAATTGTCCGCATGTTTATACTTCTGAATAGTTTGAATTTTTAAACAAGAAATTAATGTCCAGCTTTTAATATGTTACACAGGGATTTACTTTCAGAATTGATTTTTTGGGGTTTGCTGCATTGTGTGCAGATTTTTTTTTTATGTATGCTAAAACAATTACGATTAGGTTCGAGGTGAATGAAACTCAATGTTACTTGTGAAGATGGCAGTAATTAGTGCACATTTGATCTCTGCATTGCCTTAAGGTCTCAACACCTCATTGCCTTAGGGAGCACTGCATATGGTCAGCAATTTAAGGAACATATGGTTGGTTGTTTAGTTAAGAAGTATTTAATTAGCTACTTGCAAAAGTCATCATGTATTTTGAAACATGATGTATGTAGTTAAAACAATGCGAGTTCATTATTTTAATACATTATTTTACGAGATTTAATTTTTGGGACATTTTGTGTCTGTCAGTGTATGTTGACTGTGGAGGGTACTCTGATGTGAGTTACCTAAAATTTTCCAATTCTTCTCACAGCCAAAAATTCTGGAGCAGTATTTGAACATTGAAGATAACCGACTGCTGATGCATCTAAAAGCATGTGCTGCCATGAGCAAACTCCCTTACGATCTTTGGTTTAAAAAGTGTTTTGCAGGCTGTTTACCTGAGTGCAGTTTACAGAGGCAAGTGATCATTTTTTTTTTTGTTTCTGTTTGTAACTATAGAATCATACAATCATAGAGTAGTTAGGGTTGGAAAGGACCTTAAGATCACCTAGTTCCAACCCCCCTGCCATGGGCAGGGACACCTCACACTAAACCATCTCACCCAAGGCTTTGCCAGCCTGTCCTTGAACACTACCAGGGATGGAGCATTCACAGCCTCCCTGGGCAACCCATTCCAGTGCCTCACCACCCTAACAGGCAAGAAGTTCTTCCATATATCCAGTCTAAACTTCCCCTGTTTAAGTTTTAACCCGTATAATAATTAATTAACCTTGTATAGTAATACAAGTTTTTGTCATCGCTAGCAGGCAAAGAGCTTTTCTTAATTTATTTGTAAGATTATGGAGCTTACTGTTGACTTGGAAATTATGAAATTGGATTTGATTCCACTTGTTACTGATGCAAGATAATCTCTGTGTGATCGTTTCTGGCACTGAAATTAAAAAAGAATGGAGTTAAATATAGTGTCTGATTCCGTTAGGCACTTAATGGCTCGTAGGGTTTAAAACTACAGATCCCCTTTTAGTGATAGATAGCTGAATGGTAGTCGGTTTTCAGGCTTTTTAACCAAAATCCTTGCTTAGGGAAGTGGGTATGATACTGTATTATTATTAGAGTAAAAAGATTTTGGGAATATGTACTGGTATTGGCTGGTAAAGAGTTATTTCTTCACAGTAGCTGGTATGGGGTAGTATTTTGGATTTGTGCTGAAAACAGTGTTGATAACACATGGAAATGTTTTAGTTGTTGCTGAGTAGCGCTTACACAGAGCCAAGGCCTTTTCTGCTCCTTACACCACCCCACCATCGAGCAGGCTGTGGGCTCACAATAAGTTGGTAGGGGACACAGCCTGGATAGCTGCCCCAACTGTCCCAAAGGATATTCCATACCAGATGGCATCATGCTCAGCATTAAAACTGAGGCAGAGGTTGTTGGGTGGGCTGCCACTTAGCAACTTACTGGGCATTTAAAAGAGGAAAATACTTGTGTATGGATCTTTATGGAAGGGCTTTTGAAATGAAGCTTGTATTATTTCTGTAGTTTTGCTGTGTGAGGACTCTGGGAAAGCAGAAAATTCAAGCTACACATAGAGAAGTGTATCCTTTCTGCATTAACTAGAGTTGCTAGTAGCTGAGCCGTAGGTGGCACCAAGAAAACAATGGTTTCATTTTCAGCTGCCTGAAAATTTTGAGCAGTAACAAGGTTCAAGTGGAGTTTTAATCCAGGACTTCAGTGGCTGGTATAGGAACCTAGCGTGGAAACAGAGACCTCTGTAAAATGCTCTGCAGGAAGCGTTTTATGGTGTTTCAATAAAAACGTTTTATTTGCCCATATGAAAATAAGGGGGGTTTAGGAACAAGCTATGACATTAGAAATCATGCTCTCTAGTCTTGTCATACCATGGTCTTTGAGGTTCTGTTTTGGCAAGGAATATGTTTCAGAGGAAAAAAAAAAGAAAACTGAATGAAAACTGGAGGATTTGGTAGTAGACCTTTAGGTGTTTTGCGCAGCATGGTAATTTTTACATGGTGTTTTTCATCAAGCACCTGTAATGCTGCAAATTAGGTGCCTCTATGTAGTGTTTGTGTGTGATGTGGTGGGTAAAAGCATCTACTATTTTTATGGTTGCAGAATTATGTAAGCATGCATGAAAGGCTTGTTACTTCCTTAAAAGCAGTTGAACGTATATGGTTTGCCTGTATCTTGATTTCACATTTGCATTTATAGGTTACTTTCAGCAGGTAATAATTGACCTTGTTTCATTATGCTTTCTTTATATGAAACTTAGTGCCTTAAAACTTAAACGACTGTCAGTAGAAGCGACTGCGCTACCTGGGACTTGCCAGCCTCTTCAGGCCTTTTCTTCTGTAGGCTTCTGTGATCTGAAATAGCCTTTGCAAACTACTGCATAAGGAACCTCTTTACATGTCTTCTAGCAGATAGTTTTCTTTAGAGTTTATGTGATTCAATTTTACTACTAGGTCTCAGAGCTGAGAACTTGAACTGAAAGAGGAATTTGCATCACAGCAGTTTTGCTCTTGGATGATTTGGGTTTTTTTAAAAAAATTCTGTTGAAAATGTAACATTTTATGGAGCTGTGTCATCTTGGTAGTGTAAAAGAAAAAATGTGGATGAATTTTGATTTCATACTTAATCTTGTCAGAATCTTTTATTTTCAAACTTCTGTCATTTTGAATCAGTTAATTTTTACAAAATAGTTTGTGTAGCTAGTGTGCTGTTCAGCATTGTTATATACTGTTTTACCTTACTGAAATAGAATATGTTGATGACCTGAAATTTTTTTTAATACATTTTTTTCCTTGTGGAAAAGGTCAAAATACTGTCTTTTTGTATCACTCTGGAGTAAACCCAAATTTCAGTGTTAGTGCTTCTAATGGCACAGCAATCCCTTTCCCCAACAGTTCTTGTGGGAACATGACAAAGGTGCACTTTTTATTGCCAGTTTAGGTTTCTCCATTATTCAGTTGTAATCATAACAGCCTCATTTGCTAAGGAAATAACATACTTCATGGGTAACATGTGACAGATGAACTTAATTAATGCTTGGATTGCTTCAGTTTGGATTAGAATCTAGAAGCCCAAATGCTTATCTGAAATGTATCCAAATGCCAGCGTTGGAACTGCTGAGAATTAAAAGCAGGTCTCCAGTTCTCTGGGTTTTACTTCCTTTTTGTCAAGTGAGAGATGATCAGAGCTCAATCTTACGTGATTTAATTTATGATTTAGCGCTGTATTTCTTAGAGATGTTGCTTGCTTTTTATAAATTGCATGCATCTCTGCCAGGCAACTAAATCTAAATTTCATGGTTTTCTCTTTTTCTCTAAGGTGTATAAGATTTGTATATGCTATGCAGAAATTTTATCCAATACTGGTGATATGAGGTCGCATAATACCAGCTTTACTCCTGACAGGCATTGTCATTCAGTATAAATACTGGTTTATAGCACACTTCTAGTTATAACATAGGTAAAATTTATGTACCAGTTTAATTTAAATGGACTTTGAAAATTTATATAGACAGGTTTAACGTAGAAACTTTTCCTTTGATCTTAGGCAGTGTCTTTGCCAGCCCCTTTATTTGCATTGAAATATTATGCAACATGCTTCTTAACAAACTTTTACCAATGGTAAAAGAGACTTAAAAGAAAGGAGCAGAGTGGGCATTTTGAAGGCACCGTATCCTCAGGGCTCTGTATCCCACCTGGAATATAGGCAGGTGCTTCCTGGAACATGAACTAGCCTGTAGCACAGGCAATAAAGGCTTACTCTTTGCTGAAACAGGGAGAGAACTGGATCACACCCTTTGTTTTTCTACCCACTATTGCTGTATTTACTCAATTTATGCAACAATATATCTAGTCATCTGTTCAATAAGCTCCATGTGTGGAGAGCTTTCCAATGGTGCTCTGTAGGCCCTTAGCTAGAGAGCTCTGCTGTTAAAGCTTATTGTCCCTTCTGTGGCTTCTGCTGTACGGGGAAAATGGCACTTTGTCTGCCAGTTTATTCCAGCACACTGTCACCCCAGGTGATCCAGCAACAACAGTAGTAGTGTGGCTTTGCAGATAAAATATTGGTAAGCCAGGCATTTTTTATGGCCTCATTGTCAATCGAGTGTCCTCCCCCTGACTGACATTGTTTGCATTCTGCACTGAAGACTTGGCATTAGCAGGACTGTAGTAGCTGGTGGGGTGGTGTTAGGTTATTAGCCTCTGGTAACTTGTTTGTGGCAAAGTATTTGGTAGTTCTTCTGAAATCTCTTGACTGCCTTTCAAACTGGCACTACGTCATGTGTTAATGCATGGTTTCTAGAGTTTGACATCTGTCATCTCCGTGTGCTGCATAAATTGCATCTAGTCATGAAAATGCAAGTAATTTGTTAGTAGAAACAACAGAAATATGAAGAATGCCTTAGATTTACTGTAGAGTGGGAGGACATAAGAATGTCCATGTGGACTAGTATAGAGAAACTTAGTTTGATTTGCCTTTCAGTTGCCTCACAATCTCAGTCTCTGGATGACTGGAGGAGCAAAACCAGGGAATAAGGTTGAGAGTGTTTACATGCAGCCTAGGGGCTGCATGTGAGGTGTGATATGTGACATGTGAGGTTAATGATAATATCTAAGAAAAAGAGTGAGCAGCAGTGAGGTGATGCTTTTTGCATACTGCTTGACAGTCATGGTTGAGGAGCCTCAGGAACTGCCTTGGGAGTAAGTTGTATCTTGTCTAGAGAAAAAACTCAGTGAAAAGTAAATGGTTTCATTGGTTCGTTTGCATAATCCTTGGCATGCTCTTTACCTTCATAGCTTCCTGTCTTTAATTTTCCTTGAGGTTGTTACTGTTTTACTGTTCAAGAAATACTTACTAGAGTGCTCCTGTGGTTAGTTGAATACTGTTGTCTTTCACAAAGAATGATAGTCACAAAAACTATAATGAATTTTTTTGCATGCTTTCTTTTTCATCATTCCTGAGTAGGGCTGTAGGCACAGTTGCATGACACTTCTGTTCTAGTTACCCTATCTCCAGGAGTATGAAAAAAATCGAGTAAAAAGTTGCTATCTCTGACGGGGAACTTGATCTTAAGTGCTTGCTGTTAACTTACAAAGTGAAAGCAGAATACATAGGTTATCATCTCTAGAGACACAATGTGTAAAGGCTACTGTATTAGAATAGCATCAGCAAAATACATGTTTCCTTGGAACTGCTATGGGTTTTTTCTACTCTAATTAAACACTTTGCTGACAGTTTATGTTGTCATTCCTGGCTCTGTTGGGATAGCAAGGTGCTGAGTGCTGCTCTGTTTATCGCAGTGTCACAGTCATTCCCCTATTGCTGTTGCTGGTGGAGTAACAATAGCTGGAAATGTTAAAGTGAAAAATACTGCAGCGGACACAGCTGGTTAGTGCCGACATCTCATCCACTTTTCTATGCACCCTCTTCCAAAACTTGTTAGACACTGATGATTTAGATATTATCTGTTTTGCCAGTGTTAAAACATTTGTTCTGGAATCAGACTAAATAGTGCAGGAAAACATTAGAGTGTTTTCTGAGCGTGAAATGTAACCTGCTGTAATATAATTATGGAGATTCAGGAGACTTGGAAGCAAAATAATGAAAGAAGGCTGGGTGTTGTGTATTAGGATTAGTAAATTTGTTTTCGGATTAGCCTGAACTTCAGTATGAACTTTACATTTTTTTGCTGTTTTTGAGGTCTGCTGCTCTCTATTGTCATTCATAACTTACAGTTCTGATGGCTGCGAGATGCTTGGGGAGCTGCTCTTGGATGGTAAACAGATACGTCTGTGAAGGAAAATGCATTAGAAGTAAACAGGGTTGACCTGTAAAGTGTGGAACAGGAATGTGATATCAGTTTTCTCATAGCCTTGCTTAAAGCTTGTAGACCCGACTTCAACACCAGTGGGATATTTACAGTGAACATTCGGCCTCAATGCTTGAATCACAAAGGAAGCAGTAAGATTTTAAATGGAATTATTAATTGTTCCTGCCCACATTGGAATTCTTTTAATTTTTTTTAATCATAGTGAGACAGGGAATTAAGACTGAATTGTAAAGGGGAAAGAAATAGGCAGTACCTTTTTACCCATCTGTCTGTGTATGGCTTTTGTTTGTTTCCTTTTTTTTATTTTTTAAGAGTAGTCTTGAGGATTTGACATATTTCTTTCCTCATTTCTTCATTATAAGTTAAATTCTGATCTGTTGTTTTGGTGTGGTTTTTTTTTTTTTTTTTTTTAAGAATGAAGAGGTGATGAATATAGTGTCAAAAGAATTATACGAATAGAAGGTTAAGAAACTGACCGAGAATTGACTTGAGGTACAGTGTGAAAAATAAGCACAGTGTAAGAGCAGCAAGTATTTGGCATTAGGAGTTACAAAAGCTTTTCACAAAAAAATCACACAAAGGGTGGGGTTGGCAGGGACCTCTGGATGTCATCTGGTCCTTCCAGCCCCGCTGCTCAAGCAGCCAGTTGCCCTGGACCATGTCTAGACAGCTTCTGAATGTCTCCAGGGAGGGAGACTCCACCACCTCCCTGGGCAGCCTGTGCCAGTGCTTGGTCACCATCACAGTGAAAAAGTGTTTCCTGATGTTCAGAGAGAACCTCTTGTGTTTCAGTTTGTCCTTCTGGTCCTGTCACTGGGCACCACTAAGGAGAGCCTGGCTCCATCCTTTTTTCACTCTCCCTTCATGTATTTATACACATTGATGAGTTCCCCCCTGAGCCTTCTATCCTTCAGGCTGAACAGCCCCAGCTCTCTCAGCTTTTCCTAAGAGAAATATTTCAGTCCCTTAATCATTTTAATAGCTCTTTGTTGGAGTCTCACTTCTTAGCTCATTTAAAGGTGTGACACCTACTCTTTAGTTCAGCTGTTAGAGTTCATGTTATGCCTGCATTGTGTTCTCCTGGCACTCAAGACTGAAGGGCAAGTTCTGAGAGAAAAGGTCATATAAAAGTTGACCTGTCTTTGGAAGAAACACACCCATAGATCCAAGTTTATAGGTTGGCTGCAAAAGATGTTTTCCAGTTAATGTTACTGTATTCAGAGATTATGGAGGATAGTATGTGATCTTTGTCCTCCATGGTTTTATTTGGAAGGAGAAATACTGTTAACAAGTGCCCAGGGGGAGCAAGAACAGTAATCCTCAGAAAGTCTTTCTGACACAGCTCTTAAAATTCAAGAACTAAAAATAAAGCAAACTCATAAAAGCTGCCATCTGACAGATGGTTTCACACTGGTTTTGGATAATCTTTCATCCCGAGTCTGTTGAGTTGGGACTGAGATAAAGCTGCTAGATGAAGGATGATTTCAGATTGTTGCAGGCTGTTTAGTAGTGAGGATCCCTTTTAATATTCATCGAAGTTCTGTTGCTAAAGTGCTTGCAGCCTTTGGAGGCCTGCCCTTCAGCTTTTGTTAAAATTGTGAGATCCAGGGACAGTTTCCTACAAGTGGTAGGAATGCTTAGGTAATTCCAAGAGAGTCTGTGCACACAGTGGGATGGATTAAAAGACTTAATAGTTGTTCTTCCTGTCTAATGTCAACATCACGGCTTGTATCCTGCTGATGTATCATATCTGCCTCTCATACAGCAGTGACCTGGAATACTTAGATTCTTGAGATGTAGTTGCTAAGCATTACATCTTTCTGAATTCGCAGCTACTTAGCTGTCTGAAGAGTGTCTTTATTAGGCATGGTAATAAAGCTTGTTTTCTTCTTGCACTAGGAAAAATTCACACCTATATCATATGCTGTAGAACTGTTGTCACAGTTCAGGCTATTAAAACAAGATTTGCTTTCCATATTCGAGCTTGTAAACAGTCCCATTTCTAAACAAGACCACACCATATCAGTACGTTATTGTGTGCTATCACTCTGCTCTGTACAGATGTAGGAGTTGATAAAATGTCTTTTGTTTACCTTGAGTGGAGTAATTCAGTACGTTACTGTTATTCAGAGAAAAAGTCTGGAAAAAGGTGATTATGCGAAGACTGTTCTAGCAGATAAATAAGCAGATAAGCACTACATAATGTTTGGTGATTCCTTTTCATTTTTCTTTTTCGTAGAGTTTGGGACAAAGTTATAAGTGGGTCCTGCAAGATTCTTGTTTTCGTTGCTGTGGAGATATTACTAACCTTTAAAATGAAGATAATAGCACTGAATACTGCAGAAAAGATCACACAGTTTTTGGAAAATGTAAGTACTCTGTTGTGCTTCGCATTACCTTTTACGGTTTATAAACATGTCTTTCATCCTTAGTCATTTGCATGTTTAAAACATACCACAGGATACTATCCCATTGCTTACTGAGAATAATATAGTAGTACCAAGGTGAAGAGAGAATGCGCAGTCATGAGAACAATAGTGTTTTTTCTGTCTGGAAGTAAGGCTTTCATAGAGTGAAGTGATTTTTAGGCTTTGGCAATGTCATCCATGTTTGTACAGATTTGGCAGTATTCCTTGTGATACTAAAGGACTTTCCTGTGAAAGTAAGCGCAGGTGAGATTAGGTTATTGTTTCTAGAAGCTCCTTAGAGTGTTGGTTTCTGGCACTTTCTTTGCTCCTTGTCTGAATGTGAATCTATAGACTCAGGGTATGTTTTCTGTTGATGTAAGGTTGGGGTCATGAACATGACCCTGAACTTTCCTGCTGAGAGTAGTAATGAGCATCACAGCAGGGCTGTAGGATCCCAGTGTAACCTAGGTTAGTTAGATTAGACATGTTTGTGGTCATGGATGGTCAACACAAATTCTGCCTGATGTTGGGTTAGAGATGTCTGAAGTGTGAGATGCCTGGTCACCTTACCCTTTTGTAAATAGAAGTTTTTTGTCTAAAACCTGGAAGCAGTATGGTGCATGAAGGACTTAGGGATGGTGGCATGGTAGGGTGGGGAGATGGGATTCGAGTTTAGTCTTCTTTTTTATAATGAGAGAAAATCTGAACTGGAAATTAAAACCTGTATTTTAAATAAAATAGTCCAAATGAAGCACTCTGACAAGGCATTTTGCCCTATCTTTTGTAGATTCCTCAAGATAACACTGATGCTATTGTCAGCAAAGCTGTTGATCTGTGGCGCACACACTGTGGGACTCCAGCACACTCAGTCTGAGAACTTTCTTTGCTTATGACAGCTTGGGGAAAAAAAAAGACATTTGAAAAGACATTTCACCACTCTTCCCCTCTCCTAGTGTGATGTTCTTCATTACCTCTTTTATGTAAAGATGCTACTAAGGTAGCTAATAGCATGGTGATCAATATGTAAATATTTTTCAATAAATACAGATGGCATGAAGATACCTAGTGGCAGAGTGATCATGTCCAGAGTGTTTTCTGGCCAGCCAGCTACAGTGTTCTGATTGCACAGTCTGCGCACTGCCTTTTGGGGAAGTAAATGTGACTCTTGAAGCAAGGTAGATAGACTTGTAATTTAAAAATGTTTTTGTATGCCAGTTTATGCTTGATATAACTAGTTAGTACTTGGAGGTGTTATAAGGTGAATTTATTAAACGTTAGTGTGCTGGAGCTCATTGGTGAATAAGCATGCCTTTGCTAGAAATGTAACTGTACTCTATTACTATCGTAAAATTTCAGGTAAATGTTCAAGAAGAGGCATCACAAGTTTGAGGTAGAGGGCATCACAGTGATCCAGGGTGACATGCTTTTCTGAAGTGACTTAAAATACTTTCTTCTTGTTTGTCAGCCAGCTTTCTATGGCTGTACGTCCTCCTTTGTTCTTCAGGTAAGATGCTGTAGAATAGTGGATCTGTTTTGTCCCAAAATGTTGCTTTGGGCAGGTATGGAG
Source organism: Lathamus discolor (assembly GCF_037157495.1). NCBI lineage: Eukaryota > Metazoa > Chordata > Aves > Psittaciformes > Psittacidae > Lathamus > Lathamus discolor. The sequence goes on from NC_088885.1 coordinate 67,653,873, forward strand.
AAAATCAGTGGGACGAGTAGATATAGTTCTGAATTACAGTCCAGTATTAAACAATGCCTCTGTTGAACGCTTAGCTGAAGGTTGTAATTTGATTCTTGTTTGGTTTAGATTTCAAAATAAATTTAACACAGAAATGGAATTCATTATGTCAGTAAAAGTAGTGTGATTAACCATAGATAGTGATTTGCTGGAGAACTGATCTTTTTCTTGTAAAAGTGTAAAATCCTATTTCTACATCTTGCATAGACCAGGAAATTGTATATAAAAATGTGTTGCTTAGCTGTTACTTGTCTCAAATTGATTCTTAGTATGCCATGTGCCAAGTATGCTCATGGCACTTGAAAGAGTATGTTTAGCTTGCGCTCAGTGTCATGCAGACTTGAAATGCTTTAGAAAGTTAACTTTAGTTTTAAAGTAGGTCAGATTTATCTTCCAAAACATATGCTGGGGAAGCTTGGGACTTGGTGCAGGCTACACCTAAAAACATGGGTAGATTATTTGTGCTGATTCTGAGATCTGCTGTTAGTGTTCGTGAAATGCCTCATTTCCACCAGTTCAGAAAAAGCATGTTTGTGTCTGCTCTGAAAGCCGTTGCTGTGTCTGTATTGTAGTGTAATCCATTTAGTTCACTTCAGATGGGAGCTTGTTTTCCTAGTCTAGGCATGAAAGCTGGGTAGCATGGATAGGAAACAGCATATACGTTCTGTGAATAACAGCACTGAATTCTGTAACATGCAGTGCACAAGGTTTTCAAGTAATGGCTGCAGGTGCAGTCTGAGAGAGTATCCATTTGAACATTTTTCTCTCAGGCTGCACAGCTTATTCACAAAACCCCCAAAGTTACATACATGTTATTCAGACCTTTAGACAGCAGATTACTTAGTCATTAAAAAACCAAGCAGTGATGACACTGGAGGTGTTAAGTAGTTTCAGTCCTGAGAGGAAATCAATAACTCGTATTCTGTGAAGAGAGATGCGCTGAATCAGGATTAGAATTACCCGTTAGTATTATTGCTCCCAGACTTGCCAGTGAGTGCTCTCAGTGATGATCACTGTTTGAGTGGAGGCTCTAAACGTTGCTTTTTGTGGGGTGGTTAGTTTTTATTTTAAAGCCTTTTTCCGTCAATAGGCAGGTCCTGGAGCTGCACAGATAAGAGACAGAGGTCTGCCTTCACAGAGTCATAGAAGGGTTTAGGCTGGTGGGGACATCTGGAGGTCATTGGGTCCAACCCCCTGCTCAAACAGGGCCACCTAAAGCCAGTTGTCCTGGACCATGTCCAGGCAGCTTTTGAATGTCTCTGGGGAGCAAGAGTCCAGCACCTCTCTGGGCAACCTATGCCTGTGCTTGGTTATCCGCACAGTAAAAATCTTCATGTTTCCACATGAGCAACAGCAGTTTTACTTAAACATTTTCTGTGTATATGTGGGATGGATCCTCAAACGTTGCTCCACTATAATGTCTGCTGATGTTTGCGTGCAGCTTTTTCAGTTTCATGTACAAAGACAGAACAGGGGTGTTTCTTTAATGGAGTTCATTATTTCTTCTGGGCTATGCTGAAAGAGCGGAGTTCTCTAGGGAAGAGATAGTGATTTAACTCCATGCTTCCTTCACTGATCTCATAAGAGATATTTGTGTGTATCTGAACTGATCCATTTCCAGGCTTTCACTGTGAATTTATGAGGGATACAGTTTTATGCAGAAAACTGACTGAATTCCCAAGAGACTGAAAGTATGAATCTGGCTCACTTTCACTCAATTTTTGGTGATGTCTGCTCAGTTGAACATAACGCATTAGCTCTGAGACCTGCCTCCCAAGAGAGCAGAAAACAAGATGTGAGCTTTCACTGTCCCCGCCATGTGATGATCAGGGTGAGGCTGAGGCAAGACAGCTTCGAATGGAATCTGCCATTTAGGCAGGCTTGGTCTGTGCCTCCAGCCTGGAGTTTGGCATATGTGGCTAACAATTGCTTTTGTACCTCTTGAACACCACAAATAGGTGTACTAGTAGTTCAAGTTTGGTTATTTATCTGCTGTGGACTATTGCCTTACACAGATGATTTTGAAATTGCACATAGTTGAGCCTCCAATGCAAATCCCTGGCTAAGTGATACGGGAAAGGGGTACCTGGCTAAGTGATACGGGAAAGGGGTACCTTTGCTATTTGTTTTCTGTTACCTCTGTGTCATTCAGGAGGAGTGTGGTAACAAGTCACCTGATGTTAATTTTTCTTGAGAAACTTGAAAAATTAGGTATTTTGTCTTTATTTGCAGTATTTCTCCCTGACTGGCAGAGCATGTAACTGCTTGTTGCATGTCTGTCTGTTCATAAAGAACTAGCTGCTGAGAGTGTTTTTTGGTTTATTCCCCCCTCTTCCCCCTCCCCCTCCCCCCTTTTTTTTCCCCTGGAAACAATAGAAACAACAGTGAAGCATTCATGTTGGGGAGTGAAAGCTCCCCCCTCAAGCCTTCCCCTGCCAAATATCTTCATGGGCTTTGCAAACAAGAAAAATACGCTTAATTCGGTCCAGTTCTTCCCCCAAGCAGTACTTTCTCTCCAGAGAGGTTTAGAGCAATGCCACATGTCTGTGCTCTCCTGTGTTGCACGCACCAAATCTTTTCCAGCTGATGCTCAAATGTGATGGAAACTCCAGATAAGAAAAGTAATGGCAGATGTCAGAGGATGATGCTTGAAAAGTGATGAGTGATTTGAGGTCTGCCAAGGGGCCTAAGAGTATGGGAAGAAAAGTGTAAGAGTGTGGAGACAGAAGTGGCTGAAGTACAGTAATTTAGAGCTGATCAAGTAACAATGATGGAGAGTAGGTTTCTGCTGGTAGGAGCTCAACTTTCAGGGACACATGAGATGACTTCAGTTGAAGAGGATGTCTCCCTGAACACTGGCGTTCCTAACCACGCAACACAAATTCACTGACCAGCCAAGCTTTCATGCATTTTGCCACGTGGGGAAAGAATTCGATAAGCAATTTTGTACAATGGCTAGGCAATGCTTGCCTGGGTGAGTGCAGGGTGGTGGTGCACCTCTGCATTGTGCCCTGACAGCTGCTCAACGGATGTGGGGATGACAGAGTACACACCAGAAGCTATCAGCTTGCACTGCTCAGGAGGGTGGCCGCTTTGTCCCATGCAGACCATCTCAACTGTGTGACCAGGGCATGGCCATGCTGTTTTGGACTTCATTGCCAGGGAACCCTCATCTGACCCATGAAGGGAGAAACAGGTGAGGAAGATGATAGCAAAGCAGTCTCACCCCATACCTGCACCGAGGGCACTGAGCTCTTAGCCAGGTACTGCTAAGCAGCAGTGTGTTCTTGCATGTGTGGTGGTTTAATAGGAAATGGAGGGTTTTTTTCAGCCTCCTCTGTTTCCAAACTAAAGGTGGCGTTAGATTGCAGTTTGAGTGCTAGGAATTACGTGGACTTTACTGAAGACACAGTAGGTTAGTGAAAACTTATGCGAAAGGAAACAAAGAATTTGGTCAGTTAAAGTATATGGACCTTTCATTTCTGTGTAGTGGTAAGCCTGGGTGCATCAGAGGAGGGGAGCGGCTCCCACCTGCCAGTTACAGCAAGGATGCTGGTGCTGGTCAACTCTTAGGGGTCCAAATTTTTGCACCATCAGTTATGAAAACTAAACAGCCTACACAGTGCTGTTACCTTCTGTGCTTTCTGCAGGCTGCTAGTGAGACTGTTTGAAGGTACATACTTATCCTGGTCAAGAAGGTTTTTCTTTACCTTTTCACTACACAGAGGCTGCAGCTTGTCACAGCCTGAAATGCTGTGCAGCCACAGAAGCTACTGAGGAAAAGATGAAAATGTGGTATGAAAGTAGGTGGATGTGCAGGTACTGCTTTTCTGCTGCAACAGCACTTGCTAATACTGCCCACTGATGTTTGCTATAACCAGAGGGTGCTGCATAGTGGACAAAAACTTGTGAACAGGAGAGTTGGGTTTGGGTTCCCAGTGTTGGGGGGTGTGAGTGTGTGTCTAGTGCAGACTGTTGGTTTTCCTCCTTTACTAGCCTGGTGCTGGATACAACTTAAGCAGCTGAGGTACCAGTCATCTTCTTCTTCACGCATCTTTACTGATCCAGCGCATGAGACAGCACTAGTGTCTCAGTTGATACGGTGTCCCCTCGATCTGTTCTGGTAAGTCTTATTCTTCTGCTTTGCTTCCTGCTGAGGTGTGAGCATGCTATGGGCATGCACTATGTTGCTGCAGCTGCCAGGCTGCAGTGCTGAGCCTGGCTGGCAGCAGGAGGGCTGCTATCCTTGACTGCATCCCTCTGTTACACTATCAATCACTGGGACAGAGGGTGATAAAGTACACAGGCACAGGAATGCTTTTTTTTAAATGAATTTTTTTTAAGAAACTGCATACATCAGAGACAAACAATAATTTAAATACCATGCAGTTTCAGTATGTACAAAAACTAGGACATAGAGATCCAGTTTAATTTTTTTCTAGTTATTTACATCATTTTCATACAGCCATAATCTGTTAAATTACAATACTGGAAGAACACGATTAACAGCCACCACACTCACTCCTATACAAAGACAAACTATATACATACACTTGGATATCAACTGGAAAATGCAACTGGTGCAGGAGTAACTGGGACACATGGGAACACAGGTAATGTGCCCATCACCTCCTCTTTGTTTACAGAAGTTGTTCCAAGCTCGAGCAGACCAAACACCTGGGAAAAATCATTTGTCCCGTTTTTCTTTCCTGATATTTTTATTAGCCTAGTCATCTCCCATGGCTATTTATACAAAGTGATTTTATTTGCAGGCACGTTAGGGAGCCCCTCATTCACGTGTAACTGTGGGTTTCCATCTCGACCATCTCTATTTCTATGTGTGCAAGCTTTTACTAGGCATGTTGGAATTTCTCCCCCTCTGTGGGTTTGTAGTGTTTCCACAGCACAGACAGCACCGTAGAAATAACAAAGGGCGAGTTTGGTGTCGAGTTGCAGTGATAGCAAGAGTGCTGTGATTAGATGGAAGTACTAGGCTGAAATATGTTTGTGTAATAGGCTCACTAAATTGTTCCAGTTAAACAGTTAGAAGTCTATAAAATTCCATTCCCCCCTTCCCTCTCCTCTTCCAGTAATGTCGACAGTGTGCACAAGGAATTGTCTAGATACAAAAGCCGGCCTGAGCCTGTCCCAGCAAACCAGCAGCCTGACACTTCAGCTTGCAAGTACATAACCAGAAGGTCGTGGTGTTGAGGAAAAGCTGCAACACTGACATCTTCTCCATTAGCCATAAATACATAGTCCAGTCCCTCCTGGCGAGGGTGCAGGTGGGAGGGTGATGCCACCATCATGCTTCCTCACCACTGCTTTTTTTCAAACAATCAAAACTTTCCTCTAGACATTCTGGAGTAGCCTTTCCAATCCCCACCAACTCCCCAGCTCCCCGTTTCCACAGGCTGTAGAACAGATGTCACAACACTTGCACATTTTAAGTACAAATAACCCATGAGGATTCAGTAGATTATAATCACATGTTTTTCTTCTTTGACTCTAGGATATTATCTCCATTATCAGCCCGGAGATGGATGATCGGAATAGCCATTTTTGTTCTGCGTTGATTTTTCCATTCTCTAAACCTGATGTAATGTCTTTATTACTACTATTAATCTCCTCCTAATAGGAATGAGGCTGACTGGTGTTAACTGCTGTGTTAACAGAATCTTAGCAGGAATGCCATCATCATCTATATGTCCTACATTACATTATTCCAGGTTGAAGGTGGGGAAATCATGACTTTGTTGGTTTTGGGGTTTTTCTTCACCCCAACACAACACAGCTACTTTGCTGTGATAGAGATGGCTTCCACAGAAGAGAGGACAAGTGCTCAAGAAAACAGATTTTAAATAAAGGACTAGCTTTCCCCAGTGTGCTTGCCAACTTCCCATGGATGCCAGAGGTGGGTACGCAAACCCAGTGTTCAGGTTGTTGAAGAATGCCTTGCCAAAGGTTGACTGCAAAATACCCAGAGTCACTGAATCTGAAACCAGATGATGAAGTGCCAGTTCTGGGATGCTTATTACAGTGCCAAACACTTTATATATGGCTTCTTTCTCCTCTCCCTTCACCTTTTCAGTAATAAGCTCTACTTCCAGTTCGGGAGAAATATGGCAGTGCTTCCACTGTGTCCTGGAGTCTGCTCAGCCAGGAGTTAACATAATTGAAAACAAAAGGAAAAAGCATTGCTGCAAGTAGCTGCCCTGGGGACAGCATGAATCCTGAGGCAGGTAGAGCACGACAACTCGCCAAGTGGTCAGCAGGGACTTACCGTGAGCCCATCTGGATGAAGGCAGGGTGCTGGAGAACGTCTGGCCCTCAACCAGGACTTGGCTGATATGTGCCTCAACCAGTGTCCTGGGGTTTATTTAGGCTACCAGACAGGCAGGCGTGGGCACTGCTGGGATCCATGCCCACAAGGGACAGCGGCAGGCCCCAGACTGTCCACAGACTACCCATTTCCCGGGGACTCTCTTCCACCTCTTCCTCTTCATTTTAACACAAAATGAAGAAAAGAAAAAAGAAAAAATTCTCACTTTTTCCTCCCACCAGCCTCTTGAGTCCTGTGATTTCTGTCACTGCTGCCCCTTAAATGGCTTTCCTTCCCCTTTCACGGGGAATGTCTAAGCTAATGATGCCAGGGCAGGTATTAGATCCATACTGGGAACATGAGGGCTTGTCGCTCTTCAAAACAGTTATATTGCAGAGCCCTTTCCTAATACAATGTATGTGTAGTCAAAAGCATAGGGTTTTGTTTTCCTTTCTGAAAGCTGTGATGAAGTCTTGTTGTGTGAGCATGTGTATGTGAATGAGTTTAAAAACAGGAACCCCAGGTTTTCATGAAAATTAACCCACAGCAGTGTGTTCCTGGCTGGTAGGTAAGTGCTCTGTCTTTGCTGCACTGAGCTGATAACATTGCACATTAAAGATGAACTTGTATCTAAAGCAACTGTGAGCTGGTGATAGAGAAATCATTGTGTTTCTTTGGAAATCCTTACCCCGTCTGGGAAGCGTATCACATCAGGCACCAGAAACCAGCTAGTTTTTACTTCCTGTGTAGCATCTTCCATCCTACAACATCCTACAAGCCAGTTCTTAATGTACAGCATTGCAAGGGTGGCCACAGATGAGAAGAAACGTTTTCATTTGTCTCTCTCGACGGAGATAAATCTGTGATGTACCGAATACCATCACTAAATGTAAATGGAGTGCTTTAGCCATACTGCCAGTGTTTGGGCAGGATAGGTGCCAAAGCAGGTCCTTTTGCTTTACTCCTTCCCCCAGAGGAATGAGGTGGAGGCCTCAGAAGAGGCAGGACTGTTGGCACTGTGCAGCAGCATTGGCCATTGAATGCTCAGGTGCAAGAGGCTTCTCAGCCCATGATCAGTGAAGGGCAATGTTAGCACGTCATCAGGGGAGGTAGAGAGGGAGCACAGGGGGTGGGTAGGTACATGGAAGACAGAAAGGGAAAAAAACTCAAACAGAATAATTAATAGGAATACTGTAGTAAAAAACTTTGGCCTCTCTGTTCAAACTGTCAAAGCAAAATAGCTATTAGGGAAGAAAAAAGGGTGTCCTGAAGTAATAATCTGGAGCTTCTTAAAGTTGCTACAGTGCTTTGGGCCACTGACCCAAACCATGGCATAATAGTTGCTTGTATGAGCTGGAAATGATTTCTAGACAATGTTTGCCCCAGTTTGCTGGCGTTATACTAGTTAAGGACTTGATTCTGGAAGGTGCTGGCCTAAGTTCAGAAAAGCACTTGAATGTGTTCAGCTTCAGTTAAGCCTGTCAGACATGCTGTTGAATTCAGTGAGGCTGTTTTCATGCTTACTTAGTGTTAAGCATGTGTTTAAATTGGCAGGTAAACCAGGCCCAGAGTGACCCGCTCTCTGAGCTCCACCTGGTCAGTTTGTGTGCTAAACCACTATAATAAAAATAAATTAAAACCAAACCAGAACACTTCTGAATTGCTGTCCTTACGCCCCAGCTGTGGGTGCCAATGAGAAGTCCCACCATCCATACCAATGCACCACACTCCTTTTGTTAGGCCAGGTAACACAGTCTGTCACGCTTTTCTCAGTGTGAGTTTAGGATCAGTTCTTGAAACACCTGATACAGCAAGGATAGATATTGCTCACCGAATCCTCAGCTCCTTCTGGTGCATGTCCCTCTGCAGAGCCGGTGCGAATCCCAGCCTTGCTGCCATATGTGCATGTCGGCTCTTACACAGTCATGAGGCTTGGGTGTAAAAACAAACTACAAGCTGAGTGAATGCCATGCAGTGACTATGAAGAGATGGGTTTTGCTTGCCTGTCCTCAACATTCTTGTCATTTACTGCTGATGGGTTCACAACTGGGTTTAGAAAATCAGAGATGAAAAATAAAGAGTTGGTAGAACTGAACCAGCCTTCAGTAGGGTGTCCTGTACTTTACAGCTGATGCCTTTTTCTGCTTGGGAGCTGAACAATGCGGATTGACTGGCCATAAACTTCTCCTGGGAAAGAAAAGCCTTTCTAGTCAGATAGTATTCACAGATGGGCTGGCCCATAGAGTAATTTTGCTCCTTCATTGTCCCTGTAAGGTGCTTGCAGCCTGAAAGGAGTGTTTGGTTTAAGTGCTGTAATGTCATAGGTGCTCATCTTTTGGAGCCTTCACCCAGGCCAGTGCTTCCCTGAACACCATCTCAGGGCTCTCTAGAGTTGATGACAGAGGCTTGTCAGGATGAGGGGTGCCTGAAGACGAAATGGATGCACCACCAGCTGGGCTTGAACATGTATGGCAAATCCACATGCCAGTAAAGTCTTATACATAGATGCCAAGTCTTGGCACAATTCCCACCAGGGGTATTTTCTGTTACTGAAGCTTGAACCAGCAGGTCTGATGATGCTGCAGTACCCATCACATGTAAATACAATTATTTTTTTTTTCAGATTTGTTTTTCTACTTTTTTTTTTTTTTAAAAGGCAGTTCAGAAGATTTACATTGTACGTAATGGGGAAGTGAATAATACCAGCACTTATGGTTCCTTATAGTTATGTTTTGAAGATGGCATAGTAGTCAGGTAGAATTGAACTGCTACGGTCTATGAAACCTAAAACACAAGTGGGGAGGGAAAAAGAGAAATAGTAAGATAATATCCTTACATGCATGCTGTACATAGAGAAACCTGGAGAGCTAGTTGCTACCGTGACACCATCAGGCAGCTCAATTCCTGCAGCACTGACATCAGCCATGCTGCACTGCAGACCCAGAAACAGACACACACACCTCTTGGTGCTCACCAGTCTGACACGCAGTTCATAGGCAGATGCTCTTTGCACCAAAACCTACCAAACAGTAATATGCTTTGGGTCTACCCCGTCAGATCCCCAAGTGAGCCATTTCAGACCAGCCACTCCTCCTGCAGACCACACCATGACTGATTAAAAAAAAATTGTCTGGTTTAGACAAACCTTATGGTCCTCAGCCACAAAGATGTACGTACTGTTCATGTACGATTATTCCTTAGTGCTCGAGGCTAAAGAGGCAAGTAGTGCTAAAATGGCCAGGCTTTCTCCATGTACGCCCTGTGTCAGGAGCCGTGGGTTTGTCAGCTCTGCAGAGGTCTTTTATTTAGGCTTTGATTTTTCACTCTATTATGAATTAATTAATGTGTCCCACTAGTAAAGCAACACTCACATTCTTTGCTCAGCTCATGCCACTGCTTAATGACATGAATAGCTCATTACCTTGCTAATGATTTTATAATGGTGATTTATCTAAGTTTGTTTAATGGAATTACTCTATTTTGTTTAAGCATCCTTCTTTCAAGTGAGTATTTCCCAAAGCTACTTGTCTAACCAGCAAGTCCTGCTGAACTTCAGGCAAGGCCTTATTCCAATTTCTATTACATTAGCTATAGCCCCGAGTATGCCTGGCTCAGACTTAGCGAGCCAAGTCACATAGCAGCTTTCAGATACAGTGGCACCTCAAAAGGGTCATGGCTCACCCCAACACTGTGAGAGAAGCAAATACTGCCCAGTAACCTGTGAAAGCCAAGCAGTCCGAGAGACTTCTGAAAACTAAACCAATCTCTATGTTTGTGGGATGCTAAAGACCTCATAGAAGTCAATGGAGCTGTCAGTTGTAGCTTGACTCCTTGTAACAACACTCCCTTTAAAACAAAACAGCCTCATCCTTTCTAAATGTGTCATTGCTCTCCTGGAGGAGTGAGCCAAACGTCCCCCAAAGGCTGAGTCACCGGGATCAACAGGCCAACTGCACACCCTAAAGCTTCTTCCAGACTTTGTTGCTCAAAGGCAGCTGGCTTGTCTCCAGCAGCACTGTTACTGCAAACCCTGGTGCAACCACCCTAACACATGCTAGGAAGTAGACAGAAGATCGTTTCTGCAAGGGAGTATGTGTATTATACATGTGGTGAATTTTAATATAATTATTAATTTATGCACATGAAAATCCCCTAATACAAAATTAATTTTGCCTGAAGCTTTTCTACATTTTTCTTAACAGTGCTGACTGCGTATTTCATGAGCATCTAGCTGATGAGTGTATTAATAAACGGGCAGCTCCATTTCTGCATCAGATCTGACTGTCAGTTGTCTCCAATACCTAACACCTGTCTTTAATGTCTAACAGTGAGCAGGGGTTAAGGTCGATTTGCAAAGGCCTGGCTTCAGCTGACATGCCAGGAGTTCAGCTCATCTCAGCATCAAAGCCAGAGCAGGCTCAGCACAGGCTGTGTGAGGGGACGTGTAATGACCTTCCAGCATGCCTCAGCCCTAGCCTGGCAGAGAGGAGGGTTGTTAGTTTGGGGTCATGGATAATGCATCAGCCTCTAACCTTTTAAACAACAAACAAAAGTCTAAAAGTGTAAAAAATAATGCCTCTCATCATGTCAGTCTTGCTATTTCTCCACTGCATTGCCTATGGCAGGATGTGGAGCGCAGGACTGAGCAACCCGCATGTTGGAGACACGTAGTTTGGAACAGCTGTATGCTCAGTGGGGTTTGAGTGTGTGCTCATTCATGCCTACATGCTGGTTCTGCAGGAGTTCCCTGTCCTCCTTCAGACACCAACACCACTTCTAATATCAAGAGAAAAGACATGCAGCTAGAGCATCAAGACTTAAAAAATAAAGGGATGTTACACATCATTAAAAAAGACAGCACATGGCTGTGTAACGCCATGTAATGGGGCAGCATGAGTTTGTCTGTGTGAGTTTCTTTTACAGCCTGTAATTCTACACATTGTCTAGACCTCACGGTGTGTTCAGTTGGCGTTGGAGAAGCAGCTGCTGCGTTTTCCTTTTGAAATCAACAGTATTCATTGATAGTCTTAAAAAATGAATCTCAGCTTACCTTGTTAGATGCCTACTTAATTCATGAACTTCCATTTCACTGCTTTTAAATTCATTAAGCTCTTTTCGAATGGCTGCCTGCAAAGGACAAATAAACTCATAAATGTATAATTGAGAGGGATCAAAATAAGTTCATTTTGTTCTCAGTATATTAGAAGTGAAGAAAACCATAAAGCTTTAAAATATGAAAAGGAACAGATATAAACATATTTTAAATCACATCAAGGGAAGAGATAAATGCTTCATTGGAACTGCTTAATTTGAGAACGTATCAGAGATAATACAGACAGAGAATCCAATTCTGCTTATTGTGTAAACATTATCACGTACAAAATCCAAATTAGCATAAGCACGAGTAAAAAAAACCGCGCGCCACAGTTTCTCAAACACAGCAATCTGCTTTGGAGCCGGACTGTGAGTAAACTGGGCCTGGATACTGCCAGGCTCATGTTTGGGATGTCTCCCGCCTTTATGCGGTCTTGAATTTCCTTGGGTGAAGTTACCTGAAGTGGCTGAGGTTACCTTGGAGGGAAAGACGGATGTCTGGCTCCCTGCCCTCTGCTTTGCCTCAAACTGTACCACTCTGACCTCCTCCTCCCTTCTGCCCCAGCTGTGCCATACACACTAATCCAGCAGAACACTAGCCACAGGTGGTTGTATTCAGCATCTGCAGGAGACCTGGTTACCTACAGCCTCTGTGGCTTGTCCTTGAGGGAAAAGAAAACCAGGGCTGACTGGCAGGAAGAGAAGTACTGAATAATAAAAATATAGAGGAGGTGAGTTGAAAGGAATCAGCTTTGTGGTAGAGGCGGTGCTCAGCAAAACTGGCTCAAGTCCCAAGCCTAGAGTCAAGGCTTCTGACGACCCCGTGGTATTTGTAAACCACAAGTGAGTTTCACTGGGAGCATTTGGAGAGGATGTGCAAGGTGGCTGCTGTGGCCTAATGCTCCCCTGGGTCCAAGTGTGCTGCTGCTTTTCCCTGTGATACTGAAAACATCAGCATCAGTGGATGCAAGTGGCACCTTCGGACTGTCAGGAATTTTTCTTGATGAAGGAAATCTAAACTGGCACAAACAGCATGAGCCCAAACCAGGGTTTTTGCAACAGCCACTGATCCAGGCACTAACTACGTTTGCCTTGACAAGCCCTAAGTGATAGGTTTTGTGACTGTGATGCACAGAAAAAGCCCCTTGTGCTCTTTCTGTACAGCTTTGGTTTTTAATTTACCTAAGAACGTCTGTCAGGCTCTGCTTCCATCTATTGGGACAGAGCAATGGTGGTGCAGCAACGCAAGGGCCCACCTTTGGCAGACCAATTTGCTACTTCAGTGAGGCCACATGGGCTGCTTACTCCCACAAGGTCTGACATTTATTCCCCTCTGCATCCCTTGTCTGTTGGACAGATTTAAAAGTGCCCTTTTTGTTCCTATCACAGTCAGACCTGGCAAAGATGAAGTCAGACTGAAGGCAATTCCCTACATCCAGCACACAGAACAAGATTTACTGACAAACACAGAAGTCTGTTACTAATATCTGTTTTTCAATAAACCTCGCCTGTGCTGACCAATAAAGACAGTTATTGAATCAAAGCTCTGGAAGAAAATAATCTTAAAAGATTATTAGGATGTTGCAACTTTGTCAGGCACTGTGGAGTCGATTCCAATTTGTCTGGCTATTTTTTCCAACAGTGGACACAGCAGTGGGGAAAAGCAGGTCATCTGAATGGCAGAAATCAGAACGCTGGCCACAGGACCCAAAGCCAAAAGAGAAATACCTGCTTCCTTATGCCATGAGGGGCATTAATATTAGAGTGACAAACAATTCTTCTTCCGCATTACTGAGAAAAGATTCCTTTGGAGAACTCAGGCCCTTTGGTCGGGGTACTGACTTTGCACATGCATTATGAAAAAGTGAGCTGAAAGTACTTTGTCTTAATGCTGAATTCTTTGCCAGGCTACATTTAATAGTGGTATTTAATACTTGTTCTTTTCACAGACACAGGATGAGGAAGGACCTCTCTGGACACCAATCTTCCCCCTTCCCAGCTGAAGTTTCTCCATGCCTTTCATCCCAGACAGGGATCTCTCAAAGGCTGAGGAACCAATTGGAGATAGATTCCCTCCCACCAACTGGGAGAAGAAAACTAAGTCGGTCGTATAAAATCTCGTCCAACATGGTGAGATAAAATGGGAAAAGCTAATTCAACCCTGTATGTTATGGCCTGTGAGCAGTCCAGAGGACATTTTTCTGATTTTCAGATCAGTTTATGCTGATATCCAAAACTAAACTGAAAAAAGCCCTGTCAAGGAGTAAACCAGTGCTCATGAAACTATACAAGGCCTTTGGTTAAATTATACAAGTGTAACAGGCTGCCCTTTCCTCTGTGAACAAAACAGCACCATAAATGGGTGGCATGGCCAGAAACCCTGCTCCGGCTCTAAACATTTGACATCATGGTCTCCATTGCTGCATGAGTATCACAGCAAAGAAATAGGCAAGGCTTGAATTTAGGTACCTGAAAGTCTTTAAAATTACGTGGGCATCATAGAGTGACTGTAAGCTTTGGAATCACCAATCAGCCTCATAGTCTTCTTTTCTTACAGTGGCCATAAACTATTTAAATCTTCCTGAAGCAACACTAAGACCCTCAAAATGTGACTCGATTTGCCAGCAATTTAACCCCTCTGTCACCAATGCCACAAATACCTCTGACGCCAGAGACACCACTTAGCGAAAGTCCCACCAGTGCTCAGAGGACAGTGCTCTCAGTACCAAACATGTGTCTTTCCTTTGTCTGCAGGGCTCACGCAATTTCACTTCAGTGCTTAAAATACTCTTAGTTAGAAATCCTGAGTAAAGGCCCCTGCTGTAACACACTACAGAGAAGTTACCTGGCTCTGGTGGGATGGAGCATTTTTGCACCCAGGCCTGTTCTGTCCTGACACAGCGATTCTGGCAAGACCAAAACCAACAAAGAAATTACACGGCTGCCATTAAGACCCTTCCTCAAAGGCCCTGATATCCTTTTGCCTGTGTTTAAAAGGTGTAGTGCTGCTAACCTCGCTCCTAGTTCCCACGCATAAAGAAGCCTTCTTGCCAAAGATTTATGACTCAAACAACAAACCTAAAGAATGAGAAGAAACCACAGGTGTGTGTGGAAGGGATGTTAGGTGCGGGTTTATTCCTTGATGGCCATGGGACCTGTGGGACCCACAGGATGCTGTCTGCTGTGACATGCTCTATTCAGATCATGGCTCTCCCACAGCTGCTCCACTTACTTTGTCGGCGGCTGTGAGTCGTGTCCAGGGTTTGTCCGCCCTCCTGTCATAGTCCTGCGCATCTGCCACTTCCACGTAGTCACTGAAGCGGATGAGGATCTTCCTCTCACGTAGCTCTTCTACCGTGGGCCTTTGACTCAGCTGCAGGTTTCAGGAAGGAGTGGAAAAAGATATCAGGATGTCACTTTTTCCCTGCAGAGTGCTGCTTGGGGATTTGTTTTACTACAACCATCACTACGGGGGTTCAGACATTCCCAGCACCATTCTTTTTGCCAACCTTGCACAGAATTGCTACGCGGGAGATAACTTCTTGTTATAGCACCTTGAACATCATCCCACCTTGCTGCTGGAGCAGCTCACTGTTTGGGAAGTGGCTATGGCTGGACACCCTAATCCCAGGATGAAGTTGATCCCCCAGCCAGAAATGAGAGGTAACACAGGAAAGTCTTGGAGTGCAGCAATGTCTCAGGAAGAGACAAAGACCACAAGACAACTTTAAAACTACCTGCATAGGGCTGTATGCTCCCCAGCCTTGAGCTGCTGTGTGTGCTTCTGTGCTGCCTGGGAAGGGTCAGGCAAAGGCACCGGGATGCTCCTGCCCTGAATTATGTGCAAAAGGTGACAAACTACTTTCCTTACCATTCTGATTTCTCCAGACTTGTCCTAACCTCCCCAAAAGGTAGGCAGGATGATGAGTAGTGCTTATTGAACTTGTCACTGTATGCTGCAGCTCTATTTTGTGTCACAGTGTATTTGACTTCTAACAGTTTACACTGAATACTACAAGCATAAAAAAACCAAACAACAATTGCAAGGGTGGATGGTATCATGCAAAGAAAGCATCTTCATTGTTCCAAAGCATTTCTGTCAAATTCCACAGCAGAAGAGGCAGCCACAGTCAAAACTCTCCTCTCAAATGAGAAACAGTAGTGTGCTGGTAGTCCACCTATTATACAGTCAGTTAACATGGCTGGGGACAGGAACTGGCTTTCAGGGATCAATTCTCCTTGGATGCACAGCATGCTGGTTAATGTCAAAAGCAATTACACAACTAGTTCACATATGTGTGCACATGGCTGTACATTAGCTGCAAAAGTCTCACTATTGGAATGAAACATCAGACATGAGGGAAAATAATATCCTGCTAACACTTAGCTACACAGTGTATTCGACTATTCGTACTAATAGTCTAATATTGTACTAATTTGTACTAATAGACTAATATCATACTATTCCCACTCACTAGGAATAGGTATGCGTTACAATAATTCACCTTTGTTAATAGTGGAAGGTCTAAATATTTCATAAAACGCTTGAGACTCTATTCTGTAAAGTTATTAAGGCTCTTGAATCCACCTTTGTCCAAAATTAAGTATCTCAGTTCCCTGCATTTCATCTTCCATGGAGAATTAAAGATTCAAACCAGCCAAGACGCTAAGTGGAGGGTGAAAAATACCACCATTCCCCAGCATTTGGGTGCAGATGCAAGATAGCTGCACCACCCCATCCTGCCTCTAGACTTAAATACCTGTGTGCTTGTTCTTGGCATGCATGGTTGCCTCTTTTTTCTATTTTTAGGAAAAGATGGTTGCGATGGGAGATGACAGTGGGGTTGCCCTCCTTACACTAATAACCCTGAGCTCACAAACTGAATTCAAGCACCTCATGCAGAGTGTCTGCAGAGGGGCACTAATGCCCTGTCTGTAAGGTGCTCAGGAGGACAGAAATGAGGTTCTATTCCTCCTGGCTGCAGCCCAGCCTTTTTGTACACACCAAAGGCAGAGAAACCACAGAAAGGAAGTGTAACCAGGAGCACAGCCCTACACTCCACCACATAATGCCCTTGCCTAGGACAGCTGGCATCAGTCAAATCACAGCTCAGCAGTTTGTGTATGACCTCCAGAGCCATTTTATGGTAAATCATGACATTTAATAGGGGAAAAGCTCCTTGCTGTTTTGAAAAAGAACAACTTCAAAACTTCTGAATATTGCAAAGATCTTAACACTAGACTGTTTTCTCACACCCACCTTCTTCTATGGGAGGTATGAAGGTTCCTGGAGTGAGCTGCTCTGCATGTGGTTGTCACACAACATTCCTCCTCTTTCTTCCCAATGCTTCCCAAGAAAAGCCCCATTTTGTATACCCACACTCAGGCCAGCCATGCTAAGGTCAGCCGGTGAGGTTAGCAAGAAGCACGCCTTTCTGAACTCAGACTACACCAAGTTTTGCTTTTCAAAAAGCAAAATGCATACACAGCAGGCATAACTTTTTTGGCTGTTTTTAGACAACAGCATAAATATCTCTCTGAGCTGGAGTACCCTGTCAGAAAAGCCAGAGGGCACAATAAAGTAGACTGAAGCACATTTAGATTTAAAATCATTAATTTTGTTCTAATGGAACAGAATTGTCTCTTTAGCCTGCAGCCCTGATACCTACACCTAAGTCACCTGCAAGCCAAACACACGCTGCAGTTAACAGAGGGGCTTTTAACAAAAGCAAGAAAACTGAAGTGCTATCCCACACTCGGAGTATAATCCCAGTTACACAATCAGTGAGGCTTCTCTGTCCTGACCTCATCTTGAATGTGATTCCAAATTGGTAGGTTTTTCTAGTAGCTGTAGTACTAGGAGCTGCAGGTTTGTTAGCACTGATACTGTTATTATCCAAATAGCACAGCAGAGTTTTGCTTCTGATTATTTAGAATGTAACCCCTGACTATGGAAACAGAGAATTTTCATGCTGAAATAATATGGCTGTACTCAAAAATTTCAAAGATAAGGGTGAGATTGCATCTTTACTTGCTTCTACTGCTTCTTTTCACACAACAGCATGAATTAAGGATGAATCACCAACCTTATCTCCACATTTCTCAGCTTTTAACATTTCAGGACATAGCCTAGATGTTGTTTCATCTTAGAATGGATTTTTTTTTCCTAAATAAGATGTCTTACTACACTGATGACACCAACAGAATATGAAATGCTGTGAATTAAACTCTGTTTTCCTAAATGGCTACAAGGAAAGCAGGAACTGCTACGAGCTTCTCAAGCTGATAGAGGGCTTTAAAAAAACGACCAGCTCTGTTTTACAGCTTCTGTCAGCTCTTGACATTAGCCAGCTTTCACATTTGTGCTAATCAAAGCAATTAGCAAGTCTGTACAAAGGAGAAGGCAGGTGGCTGTTGATACACTGAAACATACAGTGCCAGGCTGTTGGCTATAGGCAGTGTCAATAAGGCAAAAGCATCAAATGCCACAGCAGCAGTGGTGCTTCTGCTGGCAATGTGAATTCATTGCTGGTATTTACCTCAATTTTGCACAGGGTCTTAAACAGCTAATCTGGCTTGCTGGGTATATGTTGAAGTCAAAGAATGATGGTAAATATTGAGTCACATAAGTAAATTCTCATGTTTGCAAGTGCACAGAAGTCGAATCAGGTGCATCACCTGCACATTTCACATCACTGAAACCCTTGGGTGGGTGTGAAGAACAGTGCACTGAGTTACACATGAAAAATGTCAAGGGCATAAGTACATTATGAAACTTTGGCACTAACATGCATTTTTCAATCTTAAGTGACACCTGAATGCAAGACAGAGTAAAAGCTGATGCTTCTTTTGCTCTGAAGTCATACAACTATTACTGTACATTGTTTTGAGAAGTCCTGCCTTTGCTTCAGAAACCTGCAGTCACTGCAATTTCAGATAGTTATACACCACATCAGAGTGGTGGGCAGCATCCCCATGGCCACAGAGCAGCTGGAGCAAGTGAAACACAGAGACCAAACAACCAGCTCAGGGTGACCCAGGAGGCCTGGGGCAGAGCTATGAACAGAAAAGAGATGCACTGACTGTCATGCCAGCACTCTGGCTGTGAGAGAGTCCTGAAATCCACAGCTTATACTACAGAGTTCATGTGTAGCCATAAATTTACATACATTTACATATATAAACACACAAAACCATATTCGGTACATTAAAAAGTCAACCTGATCATACTAAATGTAAAGAGAGGGACAACCACATCAAATGGTTTTCTAAAAACCATTAATTAAAGCTACAGTAATTGAACAGTTAACAAACTGCCCTGACTCTTTCTCATGCCACTGCAGGTGTTTCTGGTGAGCTGCTAAGAATGAGGGTGTCTCAGTATGTTTGGGTTACCCAGAGCACCCTTAACTCTTGAACAGGTGGGGAAACAGACCTGCAGAACAGGCTCAAACTGTCTCCACTGTAGGTGTCAGTTCAGTGTCCATGTTGAAGGCACATCTCACCTGAGATCTCACCTCGGAGTTCATTTTTATGACATGTGAGCTGCAGTCTCTTAGGTCAAAATTGCTTAAGACTACACAGTCCTCTTTGCTCAACATCTGACAATGAGCACTGCTGCTTCTAAGAGGCAGAATGAACTGGGCACATTTGTAACTTACAGTAAAAGGATGCGGTTAAGGACACGATGCAACAGCCTTCACCAGGCAGTGGTGCTCCAAGTGGAGAGAAGGGTCTCACTGAACTGTGTGGTGAGTGACCTCATTATTTGAGTGTGAACCAGGGCAAAAATACCTTTTGAAGTAAATGGATTTATATTAATGCAAAAGCAGTGTAAAATAAATGAGGACAGGACCTCCCATATCTTGTCACTGGAGATTAAGTTTTCCTCTATATATTCTAGATCACTGAAGGTAGAAACGGGCACATTTCAGGCTTTAATACCAAGCCAATTTGCAAGAGAAGGTTTAACACCCTTTGTTCTTGGCATGGGAAATGAAGCAAACCAAGCACTGCCACCAGGTAAAGTGGAAGGGGATGTACTCTTGCCAGGCTGGTCTTGGGATTTAGTCAAATGCGAAATGCTGAGTTTGCTCCACTTCTTGTCTTGTCACTTCATTATTGCCTACTTTGTTACCTTGCTAAAATGCTATGGTTGTTATTTAAGGAAGAAACCAAGGTGAAAAACTACAGATCCTAACTAGCAGTGCACACAAACCCTCTTCTTTGTTCCTCACCTTTTGTGGTAAGATGCAGGTGCAGGACAAGATGAAAATGCCCTGAAGAAGACCTTTCCCTCTGACTATTAAGTGCAGTTTATCCAAACTGACCCCCACCCTCTTTTCTTCTCTGACTTTTCCCCCCTCCCTGCTTCCCTCTGATGAATCCCACCTCTCTCAAGAGTTCATTATTTTGAACAGCCCGTGCTGATGCAAGCCAGCAGAGGTCAGTTAAAGAAAAGATTGAACTGCAAGACATTGCCCAGTGCGGCACCAGTGAACAGAACGTTTCAGTTGTACCAGGGCAGGATTCCAATGGGAGCGAAGATTTCAGATTATTGTACGGATTTTAAGAAGCAGCCACACCTCATCATTTTGGTTGTTGATGTGACAGCTACAAGATTTTTAGCTTTGGAGCTAGACCTCTGGGAAATACTAGCTATTGACAGTGGGGGATAAGAGGCTATAAACAGCTCTGGGGAATGGGGAGCATGATGAGAGAAAATAGGAAAAGAAGAGTTTTATTCCTCTTTGCATGTGATTTGTAACATGTTCTGTTAATCCAGGCTACAACTCTATCTCTAATGTAAGTCCTCAGAAAGAGTTCAGGCTTGTGTTAATTGCCTTAGTGCTTGGACAAATTAACTGCAGTTCAGAGTGGATACATTCTTAGTAGTAATTCCTGAGTGTCCAGATCTCCTCATGGAAGGAACCCACCTGCAACACTACTCCCAGAGGGCTTTTGCACATTAATGTTCCTAGAATAGGCTTGTGGGCCAAGAGCGGTGCTCAGAGAAAAAATGTCCACATGTCCCTCCACTCAAATGCTGCAAATCCAATGTGCCTAAAGTTGCTCAGTGTGCCCCAAGAGGCAGGAAGAAGGAGCACAGCAGTAGCTGGATGTACAGAACCTATCCATGGGCATTTCAGGTGACAGGCAAGTACCCTTCACCTTTCCTTGGACAGGAGGGACATGAGCTACGGAGAAACTGCACTGAACAGCATTCGCCTCCATTTTGCTCTTTGAATGGCAGCTAATCCCTATGCCCAGTTAATTTGGAGTTAGATGAGTCTGAGAGGATGAAAAGTGCTTAAAGGGGCAGCTTGCTATAGGTCACCTGATCTAAATTTTCTTTTAGAAATTGCCTGTCCAGATGATGGATTCAACTGGATATTTATTGCTGACTTTATAAGGTGTCTAGACCTAGCAAGGTAATCTTACTTATTACAGCACGTCATGTTACAACTTATCATCATAATACTGTAACAAAATGTCAGCACTAAAGGAATTTTAAGAACAGCTTTTTAATGGATGAAGTAGGTTGTTCCCTTGGAGTTGGAATGACGCCACTGAAAAAAACAGGGACAGTAGCAGCTATTCTAGTGCAAGGTCAAAAGTCTCATCACCAGCTTCTGCAGAACCCCCTTCCCTTCTTATTACCAACTACACATGGTCGCAAGGAAGCAATGTGGCGTATTTTCCTTATGTTGAATTTACCCCGGGGGCATGTGTGTGCATTAAAACTCAGTGCAAACAGAAAAGGCTGCTGGGCAAAACCACTTGCCGTGCTCAATTAAACTTCTGCTCAGTCTGAGGTTTAAAATCCTTTGGTAATAAGACTTCAGTACAAATCAACAGAAGGAGTCTGCCACTCTGCTGCAGACACAGTGACACATCTGGGACATGCTCATGAAAGACAGAGCTGGGGAATAACAACTATTTTTGCAGGATTCACTAGGTGGTTGGCATTTCTAGTTGTTATCTATCCACTTAAACACTTTCCTCTAGTGATTTCTGAGCTTTTATGACAGTATGTTTGGTAGGTGAGAACAAAATCTGTTGTTAGACCAGGCCTGTGGTTCTTTTTAATGCAAATTACATGTGTCACTAGGTCAATTTACAACAGTTTAAAAAGATGATCAAAATCAAACAGTGCCAAGTCATGCTGCTACCAACCTCACAAACATGAGGGAGAAAAATCTTTACTAGGTAAGAAGCCACAAAAAGGCTAAAAGGAATGTTACTGGGAACAGGGGTATGAACATTAAACAGCCAGCTGCCAGGGGCTCAGGCTGCTGCTGCTGTCACTGCTGTTCCTACTTAAAAGTGAAAATAAGACAAAGAAATCTCACAGAAGACTGCTGAGGTTTCAGGGAGCAGACACTGTTGCGATGTTACGGCAGCCTGGATGTGTTAACTGAGCATGTGGCTGTGGCCTCTGCCTGCAACAGGTAACTCATGTGCTTTGTACCTTTCCTACAAAACAGCGGAGGATGGAAACTGCATGTCAATAATGCTAGTGGAGTTAGCAAGCCCTCACTTTTTAGGCAGCAGATTGGGTATGGGAAGCTTTGCTTTTTATTTGTTACAGATGTTCATCAAATGGCATCAGGCTTTGGACTGGGTTCCTGTATGTGTCCACCTGTCAATGTACAGGGAAACTGAAAGCCTGGTAAGATGGTATTTCTAGCCCTTGTGCAGAGCCTAAGTCCCATGAAACATTTGCAGTGCAGGTTCTTTCAGACAGTGCTATGAGAGAATGTGAGACCATCACTGCCATTGTTGCCAGGAATTTAAGTGTTATAAAAATAATATTACAGCTCTCTGGGTTGCATTCTTAGCTCCTGCAGACAACAGCAGTATTCTCCCATTGATGAGCGAGAACTCTGCTTATTTACGTGAGCTGAGAATAAGGCATGAGATTTTCAACCATGAAAGAAAGCAATTCAGCTCTCTGAATGTAACCTTTCCATATATATTTAGAGCCCTTTCCTCATCATTATTTATACTGTGAAAATTTGTGACCACATAGGTCAAAAAGACTAAGTCACCTAAAAAATGTACAGGATTGGTACTGCTTCACAAACACGTGAGTACTTAAGGGGGGTTTCTCTGCCTCTGGAGACAGGAAATATGTCAGTGGTGAAATAAAGTTTATCCTTGGTAACAGGATGCATTATTGGCTATATATGTTGGGGCATCTGCAGACATTTACACTAGCTGAATATGCATATCTGAAATGACTGTTCCTCAGTTTTAAGAGTAAATGACTTTCAAATGGGAGGAAAATCAAAACCAAACTATGCTTTTTTGTTCGTCCTTCCCTGCCAATACAAGATTGTTTTCTGCACTATACACCATTTGTGAGTGCTTGTCTCTATTTAGTTTAAATGCCTCAAGTGACAATCTCCCTTTTCAGAAAAGGTTTACTTCCCAGTTTTATGCCTTTTTATAGATGGAATTCTTGAATGCAATCAGCATTGTTTTAAATTTGCTCTCTTCATAATGCCTGCAGAAGCCATTACATTTACAGGAAGCAGGGTTGGACCAGTGCTAGGCTCTCTGCCCTTTGCTGTTCAAAGCTCCTTCAGTTATGAGTTTTGTCTTGTTTCAAGATGTTACCAGCAATAGCTTGCAAAGTGGCTCACTTCACTCTGTGGACTTACACCTTGTAACATTGGTGATTTCTTTTAAAGACTGCTTTAAAGACTTGTTTCACACTGTACTTTTGAAAATGGTGCTGAGGAAAAGGAAAAAGGCAAACAACTGCAGTGCAGGGAGAAAGTTACAGTAGTGTCATAATAGGATCAAAGTTGTTTCTCACCTTACGTGTTAACCTTCGCTTTATCTCTCGTTTTTCCTCCTGCTCCTCTTGCTCATTCCGGGCTGTAAAAGATTTACAAGGATCTCAGGCTGTGGACTTGTCAGGCATGCACAGTATGCAACAAAATAAGCCTCTCCATCAGTATATTAATGTTTCTGATGCACAGTGGGTCCCTCTGGGGCTGCTGTACTTCCTCAATCCTTAGCTACTGCGCTTCTTCACACACTTCATCAAACATTTACAGCCTCCTTCCTTTCCCTATGTTGGTACCTCTTCATGTGTGTCACTCTCTAGAAGGGCCAAGCAGCAAGCCAGCTCTTCAGAAACTGTCTCGCAGCCCACAGGTCCAGTGGCCTCAGGGGGTTCAGCTACGATACGGTTGGATTCTGTGAGGATGCAAGGTCAATGGTTGGAAAAGAAACATACTTTTTTTTCCATTTACAGAATAATTTCTTGCAGCTCCTCTTTGGAGAGAATGGAAAAAAAAAAAAAATGAGAATAGGGGTGCCAGGCAAAATCTGCAGCTTTCCGTGACCTGAGCAGTGCAGGGAGAGAGTGTTCTTCATGAGCCTTCACAACACACTGGCGTGTAAAAACACATCCTAGGGCAATTCACTTTCAACATGAAGCCAAAAGATCATGTTACAAGTTCATACCAGGGCAAGTCTCAAACATTATCCCTCAAGAAGACAATAACATTTGAGTATACTAACTCTTCTTCAACTTAGAAGCAGGCTGTCATGCCTGTCTTTGCATTGAACTTCATTGAAACTCTCTAAGAGCCCAGGTTTTTAGATACTGATCTCAACCAGGATCTGTTTCCACTGCTTTGTTGACAGCTGAACTGCTCCTTACTCCAATCATGCCTGTGTGTAACAAAGGAGAGTGAACACAACTCATCAGCTTTCCCAACAAGTACCCTTACCCCTGGTGTGATTCATTTTTCACTCAGATAGGACTAGCTCAGGCAGGAATAACTCTCTGCAGGGGACATTAAGGACTTCAAAGGCCAGTTTGGAATAGGTGGCTTGATTTAAATTGTCCAACTTTGGACTGAATTAAACCCAAGGGGGGAATCCCATGTTCCCGTCTACTGATCCTGCAGGAGAAGCAGGCACCTCTAGCACAGTGGCAGTAACAAACCGCCAGCAGTAACTTCTTCAGCCATGAGAGCACAGGTCACCACTCCCACTAACCAACTGGGACCAGCCAAAAATAACGTAAGGAAGCCCTAACCCAGTCTGCACACAGTGGAGGAGATGCAATTTTTCAAAACTGGGGCTTTCCCTAAACAGAAACAAGACCTGATGTTCAGAGACCACAAAGGGCTCTGAGCTGGTGAGCAGGGCTAGGCTGGAAGGCAGGTTTCTGCTGCTCAGGGCAGGAGAGCTGAGAGACCTGTCACAACTGCTCACTGACTTCACAGGGCTGGGAAATCGCCACCAAAGAGGACAAACAGCCAGCCAATGTTATTATGTTTTACAATATGCTGCTGATCTTTAAATGCCACTTTAACAAAAATACCGCTTCCATTTTCAGGAGGAAGGAAACTGATCCTGGAGTAAAAAGAACAGAACACAGCAGGGAGTCACAAATGGCTTTTAAAATGGTAACTGGAATACACACACTGATAAATACATTTTTCCTCTTTCAACAGTTCCTGTCCTGCTGGGCTGGATTCCTTTCTAGCAATTGCTCCTCTAGCAGTTTTGTTCTTCCCTTTGTATTTCAAATTTGGAGGAGCTTGTCCTGCATATGCCTACTTTCAGAAATAGAGCCACTAATAAATCCTTGTAAGATTAAGCCAGAGGGACACAGTGCTAAGCAGAGCCCACACAGAGTCAAGGTAGAACTGCAAGCAGCCAAGGAGTTATATATAATACTTACTTATGGCCATTCACTTTTGTACTTGGTATAAGATGTCTTTCTTTTCTCCTCCTCACCTCTCAGCCCAGCAACCCACCTTCAGAGAAGCCAGGCAGGCTGAAGGCCTCGGTCATGTAAAAGCGGGGAATTAGGAACACATTCTCCTCCAAAACCAGAAAGTGACTTTAGTTTTAGCTGGTTTTAAGTTCATTAAGTCATGTCCATCTTCTGAAGTTACTGTTGCTTTATGTGTTCAGGAGATGCTGCGGGTGGGTGTGATTTTCAGGCCTGATTTCTGTGCTGGTGTGAAATGTCCCCTAGTACAACCTGTGACCCTCAGAGCCTACCTAACCATCATTTTTTGTGAGGAACTCATGCAATGGATGTGCCAAGCTGACAACTGAACTACTTGTATCCATCAGAGAAGTGCCATGGGGGATGGGGCATGAGGGGGACTGAGAAATCCTTCCTCATAAACTTGGCCAGCATGTATTAAATTCAAAAAGTGTTCTTCAGTCTTCACACTAACTCTGCAGGTCTGGACTCCACTCACTACATTGCTTTGACTTAAATAAGAGCCAGTAAATTGGTCATACTTCAGTGAAGGACCCTTCAAGCACCAGTGTCCCTGTTCTCTATTTCTTTGCTGTGCCTACTGTAATCTTACTGTTGCTACCAGCAAGTAGTGGAACTTGTACAATGGATGCTTTGCTCTTGTAATTCAATAAAGATGACCATCTCATAATCGTTGCAGCTGCACGGAGATAGGAAGCGATCACTTCATGTATAAAAATTGGTTGTCCCACCACATTTTGTCTATTTCTTCCCAGCAGAATGAGCAGTAATGCAGTTACACATGGTACCGGACATGACGTTTACATCAAGGAGATTTCAACTTTAACTGCAGAGGAAATCCTATGTAGTCTACTTGGGAACTTGCTGGGCTTTCTTTTGTGCCTCTGTGTTTGTCCTCTCTGAACTGGGCTTCTGGCAAATTGCTTGACCTGCTTATGCAGAGAATTTACACTCATTATCACTGCCTGTGTCTCTTTCTCTATTGTATTTATTATAATTCTCCTTCTCAGAAGACTAGGGAAATGACACACAGTGATGTACAAACCAGACACTATTTATATTTACTTGTTTAAGGGTGAAGCATTTTTATGCTTTCTTATTTTTTAAATTACGTAACTATTCTAACTTTTTGTTCCTTTCCTGCTGTGTTTCACCAAAGCCAGGATGCCTTGGAAATCCCACATTACTTTTTCCTGTAATTACGAAGCTGTTTGTCTACCAAGACACACATGTTTTGGGGCAGATCTGTTCTTAAGAACCAAGCTATAAAAATTCCATTTAGAAAATACAATATTGTTCTGGATTCAGGGTAAAATTTTCAAACACATCCACGTCATTTAAGAGCCTTTATCCAATTCAAAAAGAAACTAATGTGACTCAGGGGATAATTCCCCTGAAATGTAAGAGATCTTCAGCTTGCTATGTGACTGCTGTGATCAGCAACGTGACCTCTGGAATTACTGCAAGTCACCCAGCACTGGAGATGCTGCCTCTCTGATGATGTTGGTTCAAACCCTGCTGCCAAAGCAGCTGCCCAAGACCTCCACTTCCCCCCAGCCAGCCTCACCAGTGCCAGGGTGGTGTTTACTGGTCACGCACCAGTGCCAGGTGGTGCATGACACATGTTTGTTCCTAAGTCCCGGGATGACAACATGAGCTGCCCAGAGAATTGGCCTCTGTCCCTCCTTGCCTGAGCCTGGCACCAGCCACGTTGCAGGTTTTTCCTCCTCCAGCTGTTCTGCTACCCCCCTCTGAGGCAACCACATCTGGATCTGCCACCTATATCCCCAGGTTCTGCCCCTGACTCCCTCCAGCAGCCAGTCATGGGAGTTAGGAGTAGGCAGGACGAGCACTGCTACCAAAATGGGGCTGGCCCCAAACAAATGGCTTTTCTGGAAGCCTCGGGCTTGCCCACACTGCTCTGCTGTCCAGCCTTTTCTCCTCTTTGCACTGATAGCGGTGTCTCTCTCTTTCTCTTTGTCTGACATGTAATAACATGAACAAATGAAAAGACCCCACTGACCATTAACATGATCATTTACTTGCCAGGAATCTGATTTTGAAGTATTTAATCAATCAGTTCTGCCAATTTTCAGAAAATTACCACATTTTTATGATTCTGTACAATGCAGTTATTCGAACAACAGGAGAAGGTAAATTCTCCTACCTAAGGAGACATCATGTATAAGGTACCAGTTAGAAGTACTTTTTCCTGTAGTAATTTTCAAAAATTTCCCTGGAATGATGCATTTACTAACTAGAGAAGAGAAGAACTTGTTTGTTCTGTTTTCTGTAAGTAACAACAGTGAGATAAACAGCTTTCTTTTAATACTCAAACTGCTTCAATGTGAGTAAAGAAACTGTAATTTTTTTTCCTTTTCTTTCATAAGATTACAAGATTTGTGCTGGACTCAGTCCAGCTTCCCTTGAAGCTGGTGGCAATGTGTCCAGTAACTTAACCCAGCTCAGGGTATCTAAATGGTATTTTGCCCCTTTAAAGTATCATATGTTGAGGATCTACCAGCAAATTTTTGGCTGATTTAAAGGAAGAGTTTCAGCGGAACATTTCAGGAAATAATTCCAAGTCACATTGGTTTCCTTCTTCAACTGAATAAAGGCTCCACCTAGTCTAGATGCTGTAAAGATTTTTAGGAAAACTAATCAAGCTATGCCTTAATGTCTTTACTAACTTATAACAGGAGGCTCATCTGTGTAAGAGCTGCACAAAAGCTTTTCAGAATGACCAACTCTTTGTTTGGAACAGGACTTGCAAAAGAGATTTAAAGTCTGGTTTTTTTTCCCCCATAGATAGTTCATTCTTGTGAATTTACTGACTCTGATTTTAAAGAATTGCAGCTCTGGATGTTGCTACAGACTTGCATGCTTATTTGCATTTATGATACACTTCTTTATTATTAATGATTCATGTACAGAATAGTTGATGTTCTATAAAAAACACCCAACATACACCTAAACTAACCCAAACTAGCTTCAGGTTAATTGTCAGAGGTATCAGGACTTACGTTTCAGTATGTTCCTCTGCTCCAATTCTTCAGCAGTTGGCCTCTGGCTCAGTCGTCTGCGAAAAAAGTCCAAGATCAGTTTTTGGACCATATCACATTCTCCTCAGTTGTCTTGAAAAGTTATTTTGGGGTGTGAGAGGCAGAGCAGAAAGCACTGACACTGCCCCATTATGTACTTGGTACGCCTGGACCATGCGTGACACAGACCATGCTTCGCTTTCGCAGTTTCCTCTGTTTTCAACTCAAGAAAGACAAAATACGTTATGTCATCTTAGGCATGACTCTCCCACCCCTACCCCAGGCAGAGCTGCTGAAAGCTAAGCTACACAGATGTCTCTACTTAAGTTTCTTCCTCCCATGCTTGCTTCCTGACTCGTGCAAGTATTTCTAGCTAAGACCGTGCTAACCCTCTCGCTGCCCTCTTGCCAGCCTCCTGACTGTACCCTGTTTGTTCAAACAGCATTTGGACACACAGACAGGCCACAGAAAAAACAAGGGATGGTTTGGCAGCGCTGACGACAGAACAATAGCAGCTGCCCTCCTCCTCCTCTGCACCCTCACTGCCCTCCTCCTCTTGTGGCTTTTACTAAATCTCATATTGAAGCATCCGCATGACTTCCAGTCAACCTGTACATAATAGGGTCACAAAACCCACAATCTAATTACAAGTGGGGACCCCAAGCACAAAAATGATCTGAATATTCAGAATACAAAGCAAGGGAGAGAAGCACAAAGGGGTCTTTGGAAAACAAAGTAAACCAAGGAGATGACATCAGAAGTTAGAACTGTTTGGCCTCCTCATACTCTCCTCCGAGTCAATAGGAGTTTTGTCAATGATGCCAATGACAGGACAGAGCCTCCTCTTCCGTCAGACATTGTCATTCAGGGACATTCCCAACTTGGGGGCCCCAGTCTCTGCCAGCTGAAAGAGGGAATACACCTATTCCAGCGGAGAATGTGGAATCACTAGCTTTTCTCTTTCCCATGGCAGATTGAACATTTATCTCATTGAAGAAGTGTTGAAAAGGACAGGAACTTATCCTTAATTCAGAAGAAAAGAATGTCTGCAAAGTACTTTGAAGAAAGAGCATGCTATTCAAGTGCTTGCTATTACCATCTTTAAGATACAGTAGCTGTTGCTAATGGGAGACGTCACCGAGAGGCAACTAAAACTACTTTATTTTGCATTTTTTATGAGAAAAAATTGCCATTCTTAGCCCTACCATGTGTGCCTGCAGGAACGGAGTTATACAGTGTTTTGAGTCCACTGCACCATGATGCTTTCAAGAAGATGCATCAGAGGGATGTTAATGATGGACTCCAGCCATCCAGTGTGCGGCTGCATCTATAGAAACAAACCACACAACAAGCAAAACGAGAAACTGGTCTGAAGAGAATGCTCCCAGAAAGGTCCTCCCTTTTCCAAGAAAACAGGGATTGAAGAACTCCATTAACAGTTCCGTCAAGAACAGTTCACACTGGAGCTTTTCTAACAAAAGGCAGAAGTTTTATCTATCTACATAGGTGATCTGCAAAAAGGACTAAGTCTTCCATGTGTTTACTGGGGCACTTGCCATGAAGCAGATGAATTTAAACAAAACTTTCACTTCACTGTGTCATTGCTTCCACACAGAGGACAGAAATTTCCTCCAATTATACCCTTAGTATTACATGCACCCTCTACTACTTTGCTACTCAGGGACTTACAAACCATGGGATTCTTCTCCATGATGTCTGGTAGAGCCCATAGTAACAGCCAGCCACAAAAACCTGTGTTCCCCATGAGAGTCAAATGGGATTTTATAGACCCCATTATCACAGAATCACAGAATCCCAAGGGTTGGAAGGGACCTCAAAAGATCATCTAGTCCAACCCCCCTGCAAGAGCAGGGTAACCTACAGTACATCACACAGGAACTTGTCCAGGCGGGCCTTGAATATCTCCAGTGTAGGAGACTCCACAACCCCCCTGGGCAACCTGTTCCAGTGCTCTGTCACTCTTACAGTAAAGAAGTTCTTCCTGATGTTAATGTGGAACTTCCTATGCTCCAGTTTACACCCATTGCCCCTTGTCCTATCACTGGATATCACTGAAAAAAGCCTAGCTCCATCATCCTGACACCCACCCTTTACATATTTGTAAACATTGATGAGGTCACCCCTCAGTCTCCTCTTCTCCAAGCTAAAGAGACCCAGCTCCCTCAGCCTCTCCTCATAAGGGAGATGTTCCACTCCCTTAATCATCTTTGTGGCTCTGCGCTGGACTCCTTCAAGCAATTCCCTGTCCTTCTTGAACAGAGGGGCCCAGAACTGGACGCAATATTCCAGATGCGGCCTCACCAAGGCTGAGAAGAGGGGGAGGAGAACCTCTCTTGACCTACTAACCACTCCCTTTCTAATGCACCCTAAGATGCCATTTGCCTTCTTGGCCACAAGAGCACATTGCTGGCTCATGGTCATCCTCCTATCCACCAGGACCCCCAGGTCCCTTTCCCCTTCACTACTTTCCAGCAGGTCAACCCCCAACCTGTACTGGTACATGGGGTTGTTCTTCCCCAGATGCAAGACTCTACACTTGCCCTTGTTAAATTTCATCAAGTTTCTCCCCGCCCAACTCTCCAGCCTGTCCAGGTCTCGCTGAATGGCAGCACAGTCCTCTGGTGTGTCAGCCACTCCTCCCAGTTTTGTGTCATCAGCAAACTTGCTGAGGGTGCACTCAGTTCCCTCATCCAGGTCATTGATGAAAATATTAAACAGCACCGGTCCCAGCACCGACCCCTGAGGAACTCCACTAGTCACAGACCTCCAGCTAGATTCTGCGCCATTGACCACAACTCTCTGCCTTCTTCCTTTCAACCAGTTCTCGATCCACCTCACTACTTGATCGTCAAGCCCACACTTCCTTAGCTTATCTATGAGGATGCTGTGGGAGACAGTATCAAATGCCTTACTGAAATCAAGAAAAACTACATCCACCGCTCTACCATCATCCCTCCACCTAGTCACTTCCTCATAGAAGGCTATAAGGTTGGTCATACATGACTTCCCCCTCATAAAACCATGTTGGCTGTTCTTAATGACCCCCTCATCCTTGATATGCCTAGTGATGGAGTCAAGAATAAGTTGTTCCATCACCTTTCCAGGGATGGAGGTAAGGCTGACCAGTCTATAATTACCCGGGTCCTCCTTCTTGCCCTTCTTATAGATTGGTGTGACCTTTGCCATCCGCCAATCCTCAGGCACCTCGCCCGTTTCCCACGACTTACCAAAGATGATGGAAAGTGGCCTAGCAATGACCTCCGCCAGCTCCCTCAGCACCCGTGGGTGCATTCCATCCGGACCCATCGATTTACAGATGTCCAGATTGCATAGCTGATCCCTAACCCAATCCTCATCTACCAAAGCAAACTCCTCCTTTGTCCTGACTCCTTCTGGGGCTATAGAAATCCGGGGCCCTCGGGGAGAGTCTGCAGGAGTAAAGACAGAGGCAAAGAAGGCATTCAGCACCTCTGCCTTCTTTATATCCTCTGTCTCCAGGGCACCCACTTCGTTCAGCAGTGGGCCTATATTGCCTCTTGTGTTAGTTTTATTTGCTATGTATTTGAAGAAGCCCTTTCTATTGTCTTTAACCCGACTAGCAAGATTGAGTTCCAAGGAGGCCTTAGCTGTCCTAATTGCCTCCCTACATCCTCTAACAACTGTCCTATATTCCTCCCAAGCGGCCAGCCCCTCCTTACATAATCCATAGATTCTCCTTTTCCACTTGAGTTTGCCCAGCAGCTCCTTGTTTAACCACGCCGGTCTCCTAGATCCCTTACTTGATTTCCTACTCATTGGGACGCTCCGATCCTGAGCTTGGAAGAAGCGGTCCTTGAATGCTAACCAACTATCTTGAGCCCCTTTACCGCCCAGTACACTTTCCCATGAGACTTCCCTTAGCAGTTGACTGAAGAGGCCAAAGTTGGCCCTTCGGAAATCCAGAACTGTGGTTTTGCTAGGTATTCTATTCCTCCCACACAGGATCCTAAACTCCACCATCTCATGGTCACTGCAGCCAAGGCTGCCATTGACCGTCACCACTATCCATGCTTTTCAGGCTGCAGAGTGCTCCTGCCTAAATGATGGCCACCATTTTCAAGTGATGCACTTACATGGCATAAAAAGCTATGACATTTTTGATAGCTTCAGCCTGGAGAGCTGAAGCTATCTGCATTCACGGGTTGTTGACTGCTTCTGAACCCTTACAAACCCAAGAATTTTTATAGCAAAACTCAGGGAGTAGGAAAAGATAAAGTACCCTTTCAGTGGAACAAAATCATGACTAGTCCTTACAGTGCAAGCACTGAAATATGGCTGGAGGATAAGGAAGGTAACAAATAGAAGCTGGGGAGGCTCCTGGTCTCCAGTACCAGTGTCTGCTTTCATCTCCATGAGCTGCTGTTACACCCCTATTTCCACCACCCTTTCAGACTGAGCCTGCTCCTGCTCCTGCTCCCTCATTGTGAGTCCCTCCCTGCTGAGCATCTCAGATAAACCCAGCCCCTTCTGCAGCCCTTCCCTTCCATCCTCTCACAATTCTCTCTTCTCTGAATCTCTTACTCTTTTAGTTTAATTTCTCTTGTTGCTACAGTGGCTTCTGCCCCCAAACTATCTTTGGGCTTTACAAACGCCTCCACCAGCTCCTCAGAACAGCATCACTTTAGTCCTTTTTTTCTTGCCTCTTAACTTCTAGGTTTGCCAGATGTTGAACAGCTGCTAGTGTCACTGTCTTTGAAAATCTTGATACTAGTTACAGATCCTGTAAATCAAAAAATGTAAGCAGCTACTGCTTTGTTACCATGGCTCCAACAAAACAGTATTTTTTTTCACACCAGATTTCAGTACACCATCTCCAGTGCACCACTCTGATCTTGGCAAACAACCAGGTGTGATGCCTCCCCTCCTCTACCTTCCCTCCTGTGCTGCCCTGAATAAAGAAAAATTGATGAAGCCCACCTAGCTTGCAGAGGTTCATTTCAGCGGTTTGATTGCAGAATTGCTGCTGTGCCTAACTTCATTTAACATCACAGGGGCTGCGTGAGGCTGTCAAGAGGCCAGAGGTTAGGAGACAAGTGTCTCATTAGCAGCACCATCAGAATAAACAGGAGAAAATGGAGGTGAGGAAGAAGCCCTGTGCAACAGCAAAGAACAGATCTGCTTGTGAAAACAGAATCGAGTGGGATGTGCAGTGTTGCTGTTTGTCGGTTACTCTGGCTGTTTAATGGAGCTGTACGAGCACAGGTGTCTAAGCAGCAGGCAAGACAGGCCTTAAAGAGCAACAACCTTCAACAGCATTTTCTGTATATAAGATCTCGTGTGAACATGCTTGACCCTTGCTGCACCATTCATGCAGTTTTGCAATGAGCTTCAGGCATTCAAGGGGATCAGAAAGGGATTTTTTTGTAATTTGTGCTTTGCAATGTAGTGCCTGGTTTACACTTCTGTAAGTAGAATATCCAAATGAGACTGTCAATGAAAAATAAACCCGTTTGCTCACATTTACAAAGATAAACTTGACAGCGAAACAATTTTCTGAATTAATTCCCTGCATGCTCAAAATGTACCAAACGCCTTGTGCTAGAACAGTACAACAAGAGCTGTGCAGCTCTTCATAAGGACATTGTAAGGTGGTTATTTTAGTTTAGTTTTTTAATTCATTTTGGGCTGTGTTGAGCATGTCATAGTGCATGAGTGGGAGTTTGGAGGCATGAGGGACAATCGTCAGTTGCTATAGAAGTTTCTGCTCCATGTGGCAGTGTCCTGCAGGAGCAATGAAACAAAAAAGTGGCTGTACATCTCCCCAGGCAATACAAAACACTGAAATGAAGAGTCCACAGTGATGCTTTCCCTGCTCTACAGCATGGCCATACCCACAGTGCCCTCAGGGCAGTGGCCAACTAGTTGTGGGGATGAAGTCAGGCTCTTTCAGCCCTTTTGTCTAATAGTGCTTTAGAGGCAATGCACACCTGGCTGCCAAGGCTGTCCCCTACTAGGAGGCATGGGTTTTCCCTCCTTAATCTCTTGTTTTGTTGAGGATGAGCTTTGATTAATGCCGTGGTGGTTATGTGAACAGGATGGTGCTGGGCATGTGTATTCTGGGTACCAGGAATTCATCTTTGCCTCTGCACAGAGGACAAGAAAATTTAAGAGCTTAGTATAGGGTCATCTGTAAATATAATGGCTTGATATAGTACAGGGCTTGCTGGAAAATGATTCCCCATATACTTGCCAGGCTTATTAACTCCAAGTGTTTGCAGATACAAGAGGCAGAACAAAGCAGTTCTTCAGCGCTTGAATGGTTTCATCTGGTGCACATGATCCAAGAGCAGGACCGATGGGCAAACAGGTCACATGGAACCACAACAGGGCACACAGCAGCACAGTGAGGTGTTCAGAACATCACCAGAACACACTCACACAGCTATTCCTAATTACTTAAGTCACCCTGATGTAAAATAACTTCTGAGCACAGGGAAGCATAACCTCTGGAGCAACTCCTGAATTTATTCTGTAGATGCAAATCTTTTTACTCAGTTGCAATTTGGCTCATACTACCCTAGAGACTGCTCTAAGAGGGGAGTAAATCTGAGCTGGGCACGTGAGAAGGCAGCTGCTGCAAAGAACTACTTGTCACATTGCTCTTTAGTTGGCATAAATGAGCATGACTAAAGCCAATAGAAATGTGCTGATTTACATCAGCTATGTAATTCAACATGAGGAAAATTCAATGGGAGTAAAGAGTCTTACTGTTGCTTAATTTAGCTTGCATTTCCCAACAATAATGCTGATAGCAAAGCAATATTGATGAAGTATAGGCTACCAGGGGCTCTTTGCACTCCCATGCCAAGTACAGAAAATTGGAGGAGAAAAATGGAGGAGAAGAAAATCTTGTATCTGCTTCTGCCAGTTGACTGTTAGCAGAGGGCAGGAATGAACTACCTCCTTTCCTTACATCACTGCACAATGAGCAAAAATATTTGTAAGCCTGGAGGTTCCCCTTCCCTTAAGTATCAGCCCAGATACTGTCAGCCAGACTTTAGAGTCTACAGAGAACCATCCTTCTCCTAACAGGATTTATAAAATGGGATTAAATGCGGTTTTATCAATGAGTGAATAAACTGAAGGCATATTAAATACAAAATCCCTAACCAAAGAAGCAAATGTAA
The DNA here is from genome assembly GCF_037157495.1 of Lathamus discolor. Lineage (NCBI taxonomy): Eukaryota > Metazoa > Chordata > Aves > Psittaciformes > Psittacidae > Lathamus > Lathamus discolor. The sequence continues at coordinate 67,689,321 of NC_088885.1, forward strand.
GAGTCTGACACCATCAAAATTCCTGTACTTGATTCCATTAAGATGTTGGCTAATCTGTAGGATACATTATCTCTTCCTTTAAACTCTCTTTCTTGTGTGACAAGTCTCCTGATATCAATAATGATAATATGCCTTATATCGTCTTTCCCTGAGAAATTAAGGCAATAAAACCATAAGGAGTGTTTGCCACGATTCAGTTACCATGTAATGACTGCTCTCCACTTCCCTGCTGATTTTAAACACTCAGTCTCTGGGAGATGGTGGTTCTTCTGCACCTATGAAGACACCTGTGGCAATGACTAGGGCAGATTAAACCAGGCAGAGACCCCTCTTCATCCCTGGGAAAATGAGTGAAGCACCACTGAGAGAGAGTTTAGATGAGAACTAGACAATTTTGCTAGGACCAAGTCTGGAATAAGCATAAATTATATGTTTAGGGGGGTAGAACCTAAATTAGAATCTGAATAATTTTTGTTGAAAATTTGGTTTTCCTGCCTAGATTGCAGTGAGGACTTTGAGGAAAACTAATGAGCAAATTTTCTGCTTGCTGAAGCATCTGCAGGTAGTGAAAAACATAACGAAGCTGACCCTTTGTTTAAAACTCTGAACCTGACCAATTTGTTTTCTCATTTTTTCACCCATGTGAGTCCATTCCTGACTCACAGCTCTGAGGAACTGATTTATTATGATTTTGATTTACTCTTGGGAATGCTACAAGCTGCCCAAGAAAGAATAGGCTGTCCAGATTAGGTCTCCTGAGGGAAGAGAATCATATTCAAAATGTAGATTTCAACAATTCATTATGTTTGCATAAAGTTACAATCCTATCTATCATATACAGAACTTATTTCTTCAAAATACCCCAATAAAGCAGAATCATCTTGGGCCACGAACTCTGTATTTTGTTAAAAGAAATAAAAGAATGACCAGATAGTCCTATGACTCTGAGTAGAAACAGTGTGACTAATGACATACTCAAGTCATTAATCTTTCATTAGACCACAGTACCACAATGCAGACACCCGTATTCACCCTGGGACCAGCTAAATTTCTCATTCATTTCTAGCCTAGTAGTGCTAGACATTGAGATTCAGATTTTGTCTGAATATTAATAATATTAACTGTTTTAACTGCAATAATAACTGTATTTTAATAATATTAACTGTAAAATGCCTACCAATACATAGAACACTGCAAGATCACGCATGCTTATGTCTCACACCTCAAGGCCTAAAATGGAGCCTCCCCTGTTTCAGTAACATCAAACTTTTTAGCCAATTGCTGGCTGTTCATATAAAATATGATCATGCAAGTTTAAATGATTTTTTAAGAAAGGGCATGGTGGAATTAAGATAGTTACACCACAGGAGCTTTCAGCATTAATTCTCAAATCTCTTAACCCTATTCCCAAGAACTAAATATCCAACAACTGCAGCAGGAAACAAAAAGAACAATCTTTTTTAGAGGAGGGAATTTACTATGTATCTAATTCAAGAATATATTTTTGGAACAATAAAAATGAGGTATTTTTGAGTACTAGGAATCCAGAGGGAAAAATATACTAAACACTGGTTGAAAATCTAAAGCTTGCCAGAAAAAACAGATGGATGTTAGGATTCATTGTAATAAAAAATGTTCTAAAATGTTAGTGATTGTCCTTCTGTTGTCTGTACAGCATTGTGAGGAGACGCTTCTCCAAAGGCAATAACATTGAACCAAAACCTCATTTTACAAAGCTGAAGAAATCATACTTTACAGTTCAAGGTGAATCCATGAATGACTTGAATAAAATGGCACCACGTAAAACAGAGCTGAACAGATATACTTGCTATCTATAGGCGTTATTGTGTCTGGTTTGTTATAAAATTACCCCTTGTCCTACCACTACAGTCCCTAATGAAGAGTCCCTGACTCCCCAGCATCCTTGCAGGCCCCCTTCAGGTACTGGAAGGCTGCTACAAGGTCTCCACGCAGCCTTCTCTTCTCCAGGCTGAACAGCCCCAACTTTCTCAGCCTACCTTCATATGGGAGGTGCTCCAGTCCCCTGATCATCCTCGTGGCCCTCCTCTGGACTTGTTCCAACAGTTCCATGTCCTTTTTATGTTGAGGACACCAGAACTGCACACAATACTCCAGGTGAGGTCTCACAAGAGCAGAGTAGAGGGGCAGGATCACCTCCTTCAACCTGCTGGTCACGCTCCTTTTGATGCAGCCCAGGATACAGTCGGCTTTCTGAGCTGCGAGCGCACACTGAAGCCAGCTCATAGAACCACAGAATGTTCAGTTTCACATCGATATTTGTCCCCATTCTGCTGCCAAAGGGCTTCCTGGACAATCCTACAGGTGGCTCTGCCAAGCAACAGATTGAGGCAGAGGCCAAGATCCTTTCAGTTCTCTGCCACCCAACCAAGCCAGCTGTGACTGGAGTTGTTACTGGTGTTTTTAGCAGCTTGGATGAAACAAATCTGGGGTATTCCTCTAGTCTCTAGCACATGGCTACTTCTTACCATAAATGTTACGCTCTTAAAAGTAGAGCCATCTCCAAGCATGAGCCATAATAGCAGAGCTCCTTTCCCAGGCATGCTCCTCTCCCCCAGCTCCTGGCGCTCAGGGATGCTCACGTGGGTTGAACATGTTTTGATATGGGAGTAAAGCAGTTTTTCCTGTGCATGTTGTGACCTTGGTATAGAGAGAGGAAGCAATGCTTTAGGTAGGAAGGAAGTCTGTGGGGCCAGGTAAGAAACTGCAGAGGAAGGGATAGCAACAGGAGCACAGCCCCACTCCCCAAACTTCCCATAACCCTCTAAAACCCCACTCGTTTTCCACAGTGCCCTTCTCCTCTAAAGATCCTCTTCTGAGAAATCTGCTGCCACAAACTTAAATATCACCTATGCCGAGAAGCATCTGCTGCCTCCAAGAAAGGGTTAAGGGCTGAAGAGCATGAGGGAGGAACCACCTTCCTTATATTTAGTTAGTGTGAAGATCAGACCTCCTAATGGGCCTGTGTGGACCACAGAGTCTATGTGGTGATTGTATATGGACCACAGTGACTGTATGTACATAGACTACACCAGCAGGTATCTTACACTTCTAGTACTGTCAAAATGTCATTTGTCTCATTAAAAAAGCAACAGCACTCTATCTTCTTATTCACGTATGCACTAACAAACAAAACCGTAATCTTTAAACATCGAGCCAGGAACATCCAAACCATGTAAACAAACAAACCAGTTCTGGTTGGCAGTCCGAATAATCTGTGACCATCTTGGCAATCTCAATCCAAAATGTAGAAAGCTGTTGGTTTTAACAAAGGAAACTTGGGGGGGGGGGAGCTTCACCAGCTTGCTGATGGCAAACTTAGCACTTATACAAGCAACATGAAAAAGTCTCCTTTGTTAATGCAGCAGCTACAGACCACTCGAAGAGCAGACAGAAGAATCATGTATATCCCCTGACCATGTTAATTTGTTATAGACCACTCTACCAGTGCCAGAATGAAGGAAGGCAAATGAACCACACTGCAGAAATCAACTTCATACCCAAACAGGAACCTTACATTGGTAATGTCAAAAAAGCACAACTTACTCACTTTCTGAGAAATTAATCAAAAGCTAAAATACTCAGTGACTTGGAACAGCCACAATACAGGAATTCCAAGTAAACATTTTTGTAACAGAAGTTGGCAGTACCAGCAATTCAAAACCACAGTAATTCAGCTTCTAGGAGAAAAGATGCATAGGAAATAGCATGGTGCCTACACTTTGTCTTGCTACTGAAGTGGTAAATTTTGGGAAGTGAACAAATTTTGAGAGACTTAAGAGTGAATAACTATTTTGTGCCAGAGGGATTTCAGACCCCCAGATTGCATGAAAGGCAGGTGATAAATAGCAGTGACTTACTACAAAGGGCTGCGGCCTAAAAAATCTTGAAGATTAAGACTAGGGGTAGGTGAAATGTTTTTGACAAAAAGCAAAAATTGTCAAAAAATTGAGTTCCAGCAGGTCAGAAACTATCTGCAGGGTTCGGTCAAACCTAGTGAGTAGTTAAAAAAACAAAAAAGGGGAAGTATTAAAAAAGCATTAAGGAAATGCACTGAAGAAAATCATAGAACAGTTAGGGCTGGAAAGGACCTTAAGATCACCTAGTTACAAGCCCCCTGCCATGGGCAGGGACATCTCACCCTAGACCAGGTTGCTCAAGGCCTTCTCCAACCAGTCCTTGAACACTGCCAGGGATGGGGCAGCCACAACTTCCTTGGGCAACCCGTGCCAGGGCCTCACCACCCTCACAGTAAGGTATTTCTTCCTTAACCTAAATCCTTCTTGTCTAAGTTTGAACCCATTACCCCTTGTCCTATAACTACAGTCCCTGCCCATGGCAGGGGGTTGGAACTAGATGATCTTAAGGTCCCTTCAAACCCTAACTCTTCTATGATTCTATGAAGAGTCCCTCTTTGGCATTGTTGATATTGGATGATAGTTGATACTTCAGATACTGGATGCCAGTTCTCAGTTCGAAATAAAAAAATAAATGCCTCTATTTGCTATTTTTATTCTGTATCCAACTTAATTATTATTGCTAATTATGTTGTTTTATTTTAGTACCAAATGCAAAAAAATCCCTTATTCAGCCAGCTCCAGTAGACACAACCGTTCTTGCTTTAACTGCTATGGTAATAATGAGCACAAATCTACTGAAGCAGGTTGCAAGGAGAGTTCTTCCCCAGTAGCTGCGCTGCCAGCTGTACTGCAGAAGTCTGGGTCATTCCTAGCCATTTAACGGTCACATCTGCATCTGTGTTACCTGCTGATGAGACCGTGTCTTTGCACACATTTTACCACACCGCTTATTTTGTATCTGCATCACTGTTTGCAAATTCGTTTCTTACCTTCATAGAGGATGCATGTTTCACCATGATTTGCCCATTGTATAAATTCCCATCTCGCTCAAGAATACATCTGTCCCCTTCCAGGGGGTGTGTATTTAACACCTTCACTGCCCGAGCCTACTTTTGCCTCTGTGCATTAGCAAAGCACAGAAATATTTACTTGAAAAAATCACAGCATCTCATGGAACATCAGTGAAAACATGCTGCACCTGAGACAGAAAATACCAAAACTGTCTAGTTAAAGAAAAAGAAGAAATTATTCACCTGGTTAAAATTGATCCCCCCCCATTTCCCCCACTAGTGCCTTAGGAAACTGCACAGTTGTTATTTTGACAAGATATTAGATATGATTTGCTCACAGCTATTCATCATCTTTAGGTTTAAATCTAGTGGCCTGAAAGCATGACAAGGTATATTTTAATCAGGAGAATTCTTGTCCCATCTGCATTTTCTTCTCTCAAAGTTATTGAGATGCACATAATTACCCAGAGGCTAAATTTGGACCATAAAGTGATAATCTTTCTTCTGTTGTTGTTGCTTTGTAAGAATTTCCACAGCAAAACAAACGGAATGTTACAAAGAGGCTTATTACATCAAATACAGAATTAGCAGCAGGAATCAATAATCTCCAAAGTAAAAAAGATCCCATTTCCAGGCAAATACACTTAACTTCAAAATAAACAAAGAACCCCCCATGAAACAAAACACGTCCACAGGGACATTCAAATCCTGTGTGCTACACTGAACAGACTGCAGCCTTTCTCTTCATTTGCCGCATAGTGTGACACAAGCTTTTTATATTTTCTCCCTGAAGTTACAAAGGCTCAGTTCAACCCCTAACAAAGTTTCTTCATTCTGACTTGGATCAGGTGCCTGTACTCTTGCCTGCACATTTCCCACCTCCCCCAACACCTTATCAATGTAAAAACCCGCTGTGTTACCACAGTCTAGCTGCTGGGTGGAGACCAGCATTCTTTTCATTATTGTTTTCCTTAATTAGAGCTGATGGTGAACTATGGAAGAGGAGGGGATGCCCCACAACATCTTCCATCTTCCTTATGTAAAATGGGAGAGAAACCTCTTCCTGGCCCAGATGTCTTGAAGTCATTTATTTCTCCTTTACACTTCAGACACTTCACTTCTTAAACCCCACTGGGACAGCATTGTAGATGTCTTCCCTGTGACATTTCAAATCAGGGTGCTATTAAACTCCACATTTTTGCAACTGTTAGTCCTCTAACACAAGACTACCTTAAACTGGTGACTGGCTTTTGAGCTTCTTACTGGTCCAAATAGTTTATGTAGCTGGCATTCAGGCAAGGAGGCTGAAGAGACTTAATATTTAAAACATTTTGTATGCAAGACAAACAAAGTATGTTTGCTCATGGCTGATGAAATGCCACAGGAGAAGCCTGGATTTCCCTGCTAGGTACCCTGAAATACATCTGTCCTGGGTTTTCAGTGCCCTGGTTTTGTGTCATCAACTTGTTTTCTGTATATCCAGCTGCAGTGAAGGCAAGGAGAGGGCTTGGAGAGAGGTAACAAAGAGAATCAGCACAGTCGCCCTGGCAAAAGTTCCTTGTGAATATGTATCGATGGCGCACAAAGTGTTCATAAAACTGGAAATTGCACCTATTGCTATGAGAGGCCATGGATTGGTGCTAATACATGCTGGCTAGGATGGCCTGGGCAAACAGATGCAGTGCCTGCTTCCCAGTTCTGCTCAACCTCATTATTAGTGTCAACATACAATTTCTCATGCATAAGTATTAAGCAGAAGAATACACTCAGCCCCGCCTTCCAGCCCCCTCTGACCAGTCATGTGAACTTGCGTTTTGCTTTACAAGCATACTGAATTTACAACTGTACCTTGTAGTTTATTGGGTGTTAAACCCACTCTCATGACTGGGGATTATTTAGTGCTAGTAACAACTTTGCTCCTACTTGACAGCAGTGGTGCTCTGCTGAGCCCAGCTAATGAATGCCAGCTGTTAAGGAAGAAAGGGAAGAAAATGTCTCACAACTACTAGGCTCTATCAGCTTTTTAAACCCAGATGAGCAGTGTTTTTGGCAAAACGTGCATCAAATACAGGCTTCTGTCCTATTTTCTTACTAGAGCCACTAGAACATTGCTGTAGTCTGCACTACTGCAGATCACTGCTGTTGCATAGATACCAGACAGCACCAATGCAGGGACAGGATGTTTCTGAGAGGAGCAAGCTCCCAATTCCCCAAACTGAGAAAGAACAATACATTGCTGTTTGCTGGATCTGGATCCACCCAGAGACAGCAGATTTTAAAGTTCTGCTTCAGATAGTCAGAAAAGGAGAGTGCAAGGAACTGGAAAACTCTTGGAAGTTAAACTGTGACTCTGTTGTTTTGTTTTTTCTTCTATGACAGAGGTGGACTAAGGGGATGGCGAGGTGCTGAGAAACACGACTGTTGAGGGAAGTTGGGCGTCTGAAGTTGATTTCCATGTGGATACAGGGTTTCTGTGCGACATTCTTGTTTAGAAACTGAGTCCTGGTAATATTTTCCATGGAGCAGAGCAGAGGGAGTTTGGTTTCAAGGGCTAACTCTGTACATTCTTGGAAGTGAAGTGATCTAGAGACTTTTATGGTCTACATGTCATAGACAGGCATTTGTCAGAGCTTGTGACTTGGCTACACTGTGCTGGCACAGCCATTGTGCAGTAACCGAAAGCAGGAGAGATTTGTCAAGCATTGCATCAGAACAGCTTTGTGACAGACACATTCACAGTAACCTTAGTCTGGGGGGCGTGAAGGGAGTCAGGATTCAGAAAAGTCTGAGACAGAACTTGGCCACTCTGCAGTGCCAAAAACTCACACAAAAACTCAGCCAACAACATCATGCACTTCAAAAAGCGAAGATGCTGCTAACATACAAAGACTTTGTCAGCTTTTCTGATGCCTTATGCTATCACAGAATGGTGGAGGTTGCTGCCTAGAGCCAGGACTGTGTCCAAATGGCTTCTGAGTATCTCCAAGAAGGAAGACTCCAAAACCCCTCTGGGCAGCTGGTGCCAGTGCTTGGTCACCCTCACAGTGAGAAAGTGTTTCCTGCTGTTCAGAGGAAACCTCTCATATTTAATTTGTGCCTGTTGCCTCTGGTCCTGTCACCGGGCACCACTGAGAAAAGTCTGGCTCCATCCCCTTGTACCCTCTCCTCAGGTATTTATGCACAGTGATCTCCTGAGCCAATTTATATACAAGATCCCAATTTATACACAAGATCTCCCATGAGCTGTCTCTTCTCCAGGCTGAACAGCCCCAGCTCCCACAGCCTTTGCTCAAAGCAGAGATGCTCCAGTCCCTTAATATATCTCTGTGGCCCTTCACTGGACTCTCTGCCATATGCCCATCCCTCTCTTGTGCTGGGCAGCCCAGAACTTGACACAGCACTCCAGATGTGGACTCAGCAGTACTGAACAGAGGGAAAGGATCACCCTCCTCGACCTGCTGGCAATAGTTCTTCTAATGCAGCCCACGAGGGCATGTTGCTGGCTCATGTCCAACCTGATGTCCCTCAGGACTCCCAGATCCTTTCCTGTCAAACTGCTCTCCCGCTGGACAACCCCCCAGCATACATTAGTGCATGCAGCTGTCTTCTCAAATGCAGGAATTGGCACTTGCCTTTGTTGAACTTCATGAGATTCCTATCAGCCCATTTCTCCAGCTTATCAAGGTCCCTCTCTCTGGATGGTAGCATGCCCCTCGGCTGCATCAGCCAATTTTGAGTCATCAGCAAGTTTGCTGGGGGTACTCTCTGCCTAGCATCCAGATCATTAATGAATGATGTTAAAGAGGACTGGACCCAGCATGGACCCGTTGGGGTATGCTGCTAATTACTGGCCTCCAACTGGACCTTGTGCCACCAATCACAAGCCTTTGGTCACGGCCATTCATACAGTTTTCAATCTATCTGCCCACTAGCACATAATTCAATAACTTCACTCTGAGTATCTTACGTGAGACAATGTTGAAAGCCTTACTAAAGTCTACATAGACACTACCTACTGCTCCCCCTTGTCTGCCGGGCCAGTCTTTTCATTGTAGAGGTCAATCATGTTGATCAAGCATGACTTCCCCTTGTGAATCCATGCTGGCTACTCCTAATGACTTTCTTGTCCTTTATGCGCCTGGATATGGTTTCCAGATTTATCTGCTCCATCAGCTTCTCAGTGATCAAGGTGAGGCTGACTGGCCTATAATTCCCTGAGTCCTCCTTCTTGAACAGATGAGTGACATTTGCTTTCTTCCAGTCTTTGGGCACCTCTCCCAGTTGCCAAGACCGATCAAAAAAATGATAAAGAAAATAAAGATGGCACTTAATCTTCAGTAATGCTGGGTCAAATCCATCCTTTCAGATATACTATTATGCTGAATAGTGAGGAAGCACTGCTCTCTCCTGAAGATGTTAACACGTGCCCTAATTATTAAAACATGACATGTCTAGTGACAAGTGCAAAGAACTGAGAGAAAGGCAAGGCACAGTGATGGGCAGGTGGAAGAATGAAATCTGAGGCAGTCAAATGTGCAGTGATCACGGAGGATGCTGAGATAAGTGAGCAGTGATGTCTAGTATTCCCTCACTGATGCCTTGCATTTCCCCATCGTGGTCTTTATGTCTGCTCCAAAATCCTCAGACTGAGGTCAAGTGCTGTACACTACCTTGAACTGGGGTGGGGCTACCAGCACTACTGAAATAGAAGACAGGATGAAGACTCTGAAGAGAAGAATTAGTCAAGACAAAGTGAAATAAAAGTAACTCCCAAAAATGTTTCCCATGACAGGAGTGTCAAAGGCAAAAATCGTACCTTTTCACTGCTGCAGAGCCTTTTTTCACTTATGTTACATTAGAAAACATGATCTAGCCTTTAACTTGCTGAAATTTGTGCAGTGCAAAATGTTGACAGCTTTTCTAACTGCAGTAGAGCATTAGATTTTCTTTGCTATTCTGAGGAGAAGATGAAATGGATGGTGGAGTACCACAGAGCTCTACAATCCCTGCAATTGCACAGGTCTCTCTATCCCAGCATATATGTCTACCTAGATAAGGGAAAGATTAATGGTTCTGGCCCAATCCAAGGGTGAATGACATCAGGCATTTACACTCAGTTGTTAATCGGGAAAAACGAAGAAGTCTCTGGCGATGTTCTGGCCCTGGGACATCAGCTACTCCTGAAATGAGCACAGGAAGGTTTTAGGATCAACTGGAGAATGCCCTGTTGGGGAGACTCAAGACACCAAACTCCTGTCATGGAAATTACTCCCCACTTCGAGATCGATGTGCAGCTGCAGTGTGTCCATAAACCTAACTCTTAAGAAACTGATTCCTGTCGGAGGCGCTGCCTGCCTCTTTCTTTTACAGCTGAAACCTTGGCAGGGAAGACCTTGCAGTGGGGCAGAGATTGCTCTAGCAAAGTCGGGGACCACAGTTTGGATGCTCAAACTTCCCAGTGCAGCGGAACAGGCCAAAGGAGCTCATTGCTCACACTGCTCCCAGTCTTAGTTGGAGGTGTGCCAGCTGATGGGGCAGTGAAAACACCGTCAAGGCAGATGGCTAGGGACCTTTCCCTCTACCTTCTGTAAGGGAGGGCCTCATGAGGACGGCATTTACCTGCAGTTTACATCTCCCTGTGTGTGGGACCACAGGGCCTGGGTGCAACCGAGCTGCCATTTGCAGCACCACCAGCTGATTGAGGTGCCCCAAAATCATAGAATCATAGAATAGTTAGGGTTGGAAAGGACCTTAAGATCATCTAGTTCCAACCCCCCTGCATGGGCAGGGACACTTCACACTAAAGCATATCACCCAAGGCTCTGTCCAACCTGGCCTTGAACACTGCCAGGGATGGAGCATTCACAACTTCCCTGGGCAGCCCATTCCAGTGCCTCACCACCCTTACAGTAAAGAATTTCTTCCTTATATCTAATCTAAATTTCCCCTGTTTAAGTTTTAACCCATTACCCCTTCTCCTATCACTACAGTCCCTAGTGAATAGTCCATCCCCAGCACCCCTGCAGGCTCCCTTCAGATACTGGAAGGCTGCTACAAGGTCTCCACACAGCCTTCTCCAGGCTGAACAGCCCCAGCTTTCTCAGCCTGACTTCATAGAGAAGGTGCTGATCAGTCCCCTAATCATCCTCGTGGCACTCCTCTGAACTTGTTCCAACAGTTCCATGTCCCTTTTATGTTGAGGACACCAGAACTGCACACAATACTCCAAGTGAGGTCCCACAAGAGCAGAGTAGAGGGGCAGGATCACCTCCTTCAACCTGCTGGTCAAGCTCCTTTTGATGCAGCCCAGGATATGGTTGGCTTTCTGGGCTGTGAGCACACACTGAAGCCGGCTCATGTTAAGTTCCTCATTGGCCAACACCTCCAAGTCCTTCTCTGCAGGGCTGCTCTGAATCTCTTCTTTGCCCAACCTGTAGCTGTGCATGGGATTGCTCCAAGCCAGGTGTAGGACCTTGCTGCTATCCACCATCCCACCAAGTAACTGAGGTCCCCATGCACATGAAGGAGAAGGGGCCCTGGTCCAGGCACCATTTCCCACTGAAGGAGCAGGCCAGCACTTTTGCAGCTCCTGCTGTTTTTGATTAAGGTCTCCTGCTTGCCAGGCTAGCTTTGAAATCAAAGCCAGTTGATTGCAAGGAAGCAGGAAGACTGTTTCTGTCTTGATTACTGCAACAAAGGACATTGTGAACACTCTTCCAGCATGCTGAAAAACTCAGGTATTCTGTAGGATAAATAGTCCAGCTTGAAATTACGGATGCTTGCTCATTTAGCAAATACAATATATTGAATGCTCATTTTATTTATTACCCATTAACTGTTAGTGTTGCTCCCTCCTGAATTCAGGATGTCAGTGAAGAACCAGGTTACAAATTTACCTTCATGTTAAACATGCTTTCCCTGTAGCTTGCTGGTTTGAAAATTATTTATCATCAGAAAGGCAAGTAATGAATATTTCAGGTTGCATACTTAGAGACATGTTGATGTGGTCTACTACACATGAGAATGGTTCCTCCTCACTAAAGCTGTTAACATAAACAGTAATTTCACATGGTCAGATCTGAGGTTAAGGACTTAGTTTAATCCCCACATATGGTCTGTGCAGTGCTTATGAATCCCAGTGCACCGAAATATGAGAATAATTGTCACCTGTACTTGGCTCTAAAAGACCAGTTGTAACTTTTCTGCCTATATGCAAAAGACGTCCCTGTTCGTCTCTAAGTGACCCTTGTGTTAACACTACGTCTTAGGGAAAACATGTAAAATTCCAAACTTACATTAATTGTACCAGGTGTAGCAGTAAGTATATTCTCTTTGTTGGTACATTTATCCAAAAGATATTTAAAACTCTATAAATCAAACATGTAAAACATTAAATCCTGTTTACTACAGGGCCAACCCTTCAAAAAGTCAACTCTATTTACTCACATACAATAACCTGCATATGAAACTTCTGCATTTCTGGACATAGATAGATGACCATGCACACAAGTTACACTTACTTTTTTAGCTTGTGCTCACAGTAATAGTCACTGTGCATATATATGTGAGCATATATATATTTAAAAGCTGATTGGAGTGACAACAAAAAACCTGGTTTTCAGTTTGACTCCTTTACAAGGATTACTTATGTTAATCTGCACATGCATTGCCATAATACGCCAGAGGGAAAAAAATTGCAAACTGTAACTTCTGAGTGAGGTTAAATATTTTGCTCAAGGAGCAATTTCTCCATTTTACAATCATCAGCCTATAAAGTGAAATTTATTCCTGCCAGTCTGCTTCTTTTATCTGCTTGTACTGCCATCTGATTTGTTTCCATTATGAAAATTACAAGGTCATCCAAGCTGAGCAACTGTTGTACTTATGATTAACTCCCCACAATCAGCACACACAAAACATGAAGATTTATGGTTAGATTTTTTTCAAGGTGGAAATTTATGAACTAGTTTTTAATGGAGCTGCCCTAAATTTGTCAGCATAGCCAGCAAAAGAAAAGACAACAAAAAACCTCCTTTGTTTTCTTTTTTTTTAAGCCAGAATATAATTTTTTTGAATCACTACTTCTTTGCTTGTGTTTGCTTCACCTGCTTTTATTAATATTTGTCATTCTTTTACTCAAAAGAGAGTACTGAATGAACTCCATGTGGCCTCGTTTATTGCAGAAATAAAAGACTACTTCTATTGCCGACGTATGTTACTTCGTTACTGCCACAAGCTTGCATTACATCATCATGAATTATTTTGCACAGCAGAGAAATGTGGCTTCCTCTGAGGTAAAAGCTGACAGTTGTTTGACAACTAAAAGAAATCAATTTGGGGCAGAAAATGAAGAATACAACATCCCACTGAAACTGCAAAAGAAACTAAGGTAGACTATATTTGTCTCAGCTATAATGACAGCCGAACTTAGACCTCACATACAGACTGCATCAGGGGCTGAAGAGCGTAGGAAGCATAAAGCGGAAATTGTAACCCCATAAAGTATTCTGCCTTGGCTTCTGCAGAGAATGGACAGGAGAAACAGATGTTGCAACGACAACACAGAGTGACTTGCACTGCTTCCATGAGAGCAGGCAATGGAAGCAGTGACAAACCCCAGGAATAACAAACACCTTCCTGGGCTGGTGACATCTCTGATTGAAATGAACTTTTGACACAGAGAAAACACTTTCCATTTCATCAGCTGCCACAGGGGTCCCTCTGGGGAGACCCTGCCTTCAAATGCCACTTCCTGTTGCCTACCATTAAAAGCATCCCTCAGCACATCATTCCTCCTCCTCTATAGTAATGTAAATAAATTGTCTCTGCACATTTGGAGCCTCACTTTCTACAATGGAGAGACTCATCTGCCCAAGGACAGACTATATCTGCTCTGCAAGGCCTTGCTCTCATACATAACAAAACATTTGCTGACATTGGTTGAGTGAAACTGGTGGTAGCAGGGGTTCATCCCATCCCAAGGTGGAGCTGTGACAGAAAAGAGATGACACTGCCAGGGTCCATCCAGACTGTACGTTAAAGACACTGTTCATCCCACAAATGAGGGAGCACATAGAGGGGATGTGTTCTGCAATGACATTAGCCACTGTCACCTCCCTTTTCCCTTGAATGCTCCATTGACCTTTTGCCATAGCAAATTACTAAGATGAAGCAAACTGATGCTTTTAGTTGGTGAAACTCACATCAAAACAATGGTAATAGCATCATGTGTGATATTAGACTATTCTTCTGTGATAAATGATGAAGTTAGCTATAAAAATTCCTAACATAAAGAGACAAGTTCAAACTGTGCTCAGAGAAGAGGATTCTTGTCCTACTTTCTACTGAAACACAGATGTCAAAAGAAATCCTGGTATCTGGGTGGTTTTTCAAAAGCACACAAACTTTTGCTGTCATTGCAAGTTTGTTAATTAACAGAATTTTCCAAAGTTCATAGGCCCATACAAACATTTGGAGACCCCCGACATATCTTAAGTATATACATATACAAGCAAGTGTTTCTTTCAGTCGCTTGCCTGAGGTTGGAAAGCCTTAGTAGACGCAGCCTTCCCAGAGCGTTTTAACCACCTTTCTTTTCAGTGTAACAGAGCTCACCAGGACATCAATCACAGAAAAGAGGGCTGACAAGGGCCTTGAGAGCCCATCTTCCATCCGTACCCCAGCACAGAGTATTTATTACTGGTGGTTGAGCCCAGATGTGTAATGATAACTCTGTTTCAGCTTGTCACCCATAGATAATCACCTGCTTTTGCTGCCTTCCTCCTGATGCTAAGGACAATTTAGATAGCTCCCTTGGGGTTTCCACAAATGTACAGCTTCCTCACAGAGCTAAACTAAAAGGAAATAATAAACAAAAACATGTTTTCCCTAGCTACCACTGTGGCTAAAAGCCAGGCTCAGACCTCTGCAGCTTTTTTTGGTCATCCTCATTCATGCATCCAGTGCTGTCGCATCGCCCCTTCTAATCCAGGATTTAGATGAGCTTGTTTACCATAATCCTATTTTCTGTGTGATTTATCCCCAGCACCCGCCATGCAAAGAGGCAAGCTACACATACACACATGTGCATGCTGCCATTGGGCATGAGCTCTTGCTTTAGGCACTTGCTTTTCTCTCATTAGTAGAAACTAACAATAAGTGTGAGAATTGCAGACGTCAGAGGTAATTAGGAGGAAATTATTTCACGTTACCCAACAAAATGAGGTTTGTGAATAAAGACTAATCCTGCTGTCTGCCCATTCTTTTATCCCTAAATGACCCTGAGATGGGGAGGGCACACAAAATGCTCTCCACCACAGGGCTTCCTGCTCAACCAGGGGCCATCTTGCTGCTACCCTCTGGCTGAATAACCCCACCCCTCAACAGGATGGCAATGCTGTTTAAACAATTAACCATTTCAAAAAGCTGAATCTCCTCATAGCGTTAATGCTTAAGTAAATAAACACGATCACTTCAGACTATTCATTCTCCTCAGGCCTCTGAAGGAACTGCTGTGCATTTTAACAGCTGTGCAAGCCTTGCAGACTGACTTTTCCTCAGCACTGGCAATATCTCCATCACCTTCATGGTGATGTTGAAGACACAATTCTTTTCCCTAATTACCCAATTTTTCTACTCTTGTTTCTGGTTCATGTCTTTTCTTCTGTTTACAAACACACTCTATTGCTCTTTCTCCCAAGCATTCTCCCTCAAGCAGGGGGACATACAGACAACTGGCACCTGTTCTGAAGAGGTCCAAAAACCTCACAGCAGCCTCATGACATTTTAAAAATCAATGATAATTTTTTATACTTGTGGGAATTCACCACGTTCATTTCATCACCGGATTTCTGTTTCTAGGCAGTCTAATTCAGTACAGCCAAGGAAGACATAACATCGATCAGCAAATGCGTAGAGTAGATTACCTTTCTGATTGAGGTAGTAGGTGACCACCATCTGTCAAACCTGCCGCTCCGTAACAAAGATTTATGACTTTTTTTGCTACATTTCTCAGTCACAGACATCTCGGTACTATTTCCAAAGCATCAATGGGAGTATAAACATACCTAACAGGTGTGTATGTCCATATCTCAAGTGTACAAATTTACAGCCATACGCACACAGTGATCTACTTTCATACTTCCTATCCTTTGCCTCATGATACTTGCAATCCACTATTTATATTGCTTCACATCACGATTTTTCCACTTGCTGCTGTAAGGACACCATCAAACAAAAAGCAGAGCACTACTGTATAGCTGAAAGGGGAGCCTGCCATTGATTCACTCAAAGATTCAGTTGAACGCTGGGTTGTCCATCAGTCACATGAAAGGCAAACGGTAGTGTGTGGACACTGCAAGAAGTTACTTTCTCGTTTGTTTCTAATGGAATTATTTTCTATGCAATTTAATGTGCAGAGGGCTGCTCCCCCACCTCATTTCTCTCTGCTTTCATACTGGGCATAGTCTTGGGTTAAACGTGACTCCTACAAGTGACAGCTTTTGGCAGCAGCACAGCACTAAATCTTAGAGGGCTGCAAAACCTTAATGAGTTGCCTGTGGCACCTGCCAGTGATGGGTAGCAGTCCCTCAACCTGCACTGCTCACCTGTGGACAGCCTTTGTGTATCTCCCCTGCCTCACCTGCAGCCAGCCTGCCCTCTGCCCTGAGGTGGGTAGGAGTGTGCTGATGAGAGAGACATCATGCTGACGAGTAATGAAACTGTGAACATCATGAAGCTCCCTTAACACCAATTATTACCAATGTGATGATATTTTGCATGATTAGCTCATCCTATTCCAAGAGGTGGAAAAAGACAGGATGGAAACAATTCAGGGAAAACAGAAAAGACACTGCCGTGCATTCTTGAGAGGCAGTGGACCCAAATCTCAGCTTTAATACTCTTGTATCTAACTACTAATGAGCACCTTCACTAGCCTTGGGGGGTAAGAGACTCAAGAAAGACTTGAGTGCTTTAGAAAGCCTCTCTAGTAGGATGCATGGCAGATCAGCCAATAGTCTATAAAGATATGCTGCCTCAAAGTATGGGAAAGACTTTGTGAAAATCACTCAAAGAAGACAGGTGCTCCTGTTCAAAGGAGTGCAAAGTCCTCAGCAAAGTATGGTGTAAGTGTATAGCTATACAGAAATACATAGATACATTTTCTCTAAAGGGCTCTAGTGCTTACTAGAATAACTAACATATTGATTGAGGAAGTCTGTGTGATCTCTCATGACCACCATTATGATTCCTTGGTGAAACAGGAGTGCAAGGACCAGCACTGAAGCACCTGTTTCAGCACCCGGAGGTGGTCCTGCAGCCTTTGGGAGACAGGCAGCTCTGCTGTGCATCAACCATCAGTACTGGTCCTCTTCTTTCCCACCAGGGGCTTCTGACACTGCCCCTAGCAGAACCTCCAAGCTCAGATCCAGAGCCTGTCTGAGTCCTTGCTTCACAATCATAGCCTAGATATGCCACACTAAACTCATCCTGATAGCCACTGAAAGCTATATCCAGGTCCTCCTGGTCCCTGGCTCTGGCCTGAATAACCAGGGGACCATTGCTTCCCAACAGGTCCAACACATCCAGAGAGACAGGCAGAAGGCAAAATTCTGTCTTTTCCCTCTGCTGGTTAATTTTCGGTGTTCTGGCTTTTCCTGTTTACATGCATTTCTTGGGCAGCTGTAAAGCTATGCAGGCACCAGAGGGATAAAATGGAGGAGGAGACTGGGAAAAGCTGAGCAGGCAGAAAAAACAGGCAAGAAAACCATACCCATTTTAAGATTTACTTAGCAGAGAAGGTCTGCATTTCAGGGTAGAAGTTAACTGAGTTGTAAGGGTTTTTAGCAGCCAAGAACATGGCCTCTAGCATCCATTTCCTATCCCCAAGTCACATGTAGTTATGAGCTGTAAGTTCTGCATTTTAACTCACTATTTTTGCCCCTTGCTTGTAGGTATCGTATTTTTGAGTAGTCCATTCTGGTTTGGTTAGATGAGGAGGTCTTCCAGTTAGTTGCTGTAATTGCTGTGTAAAGACTGCCCAGAAAAAGGCTATGGTGCAGGGGCTTATTCATATGGCTGGTATTCACGTGATGTGGGATCTCTTGCCATTGCTAGAATGTATGCTGCCACCTTGGGCAAAAAGTTACATTTTGCTTGGATCTACATGCGCTGAGCCATGATACAGGATACACACCAGAGAAGCGTTACATTCATGTGAAGTGTTTCTATGATAGGCACAAAGGTTGTAATTTGTCTCACGACGGAGATTCATGTGTACAGCAGGCCAGATCTTGCTATAGGATATAGGTTCTGCAGCCTCACTCTTTCAACTGGTTTGGTGTAAGTCAAGCACTGTTCTGTCAGTATGGGAAACAAGCAACATAGTGAAGTCTGCTCTAGAGTCTCTCGTGGATGCGATAATAAAGTCATAACAATTTTCTGGGACTAACTGGAGCTTCAGAGCTTTCAAGCTGCATTTGAATAGGATCTGAACAAACAGTTCTGAGCCAAATTGATTCCTGGTGCAACTCTAATAAAGCCGGAGGAATTACACCTGGGATGGTTTTGGTCCCCCACAATATGTCAATGGTCAATTTCTCAATATGCCTGGCTATAACCATCTTTAAAAATTATGTTCTCTTTATAGTATTAAATTCTGATCTGCCAAATGTGGCAGCCAATGAGTTCTCCCAAACTAGATACTGTGAGGGTTATGCATAAATACTGAAGTATCCTAATCAGCCCCTTGGTGAAAATTAATGGATCCATTACAGACAATAATTATTTGCTGAAGTTTTTATTCTGCATTTTTGACTTCTGTAAGTAGCATATGTGATTTCATTGGCTGGCTGTTTTAAACCATAGAGGACCATTGGTGGAACATTACAAATCCCTCTGAAATCCAAAATTGCCAGCTGCAATTATAGTCCGCATCTAGCATCTTCTCTAAGGACTATAAATGCTTCACAACTTTAATTTTGCTTGGCATCTGCATCACTGTGTGACAATTACTGAGCAAAGGATGGATTGATTCAGTAATGAAGTCTAGAGAATAAAGAAATACTGTCCAAACTGAAATATTCTCTCTACGTCAATCCAATATTCATTGGTCTGTGCACATGGATACATTACATTTAGATAACAAAGCACTGGTAAGACAGGTACCTTCCTTTTTGCTGAAGTCTGTGGCTTTTTGCATATTAGAGATGAGGAAAATTATTTGCCGTTAATACTTCTTGATTGGTTTTAACTCCTCAAAAGGATGAGATACTAAGTTGTAAATACTAGTAATTAAAAGGTCAGACTGGTAACTATATTATTCCAGATAAGGCTTATGAAATTCTATCCATTTCAGTAATGTTACACTGGTATAAACTGAGAATGAAATAGCAGTGGCTCAGCTATTTTTTGGTCTTGTACATACACAGTCTTAATTATTTTAAGTATTTGTGATTGCCCCTCAATCCTAGCCATATCAGAAGACAAGATCAAGCATTATACCTCAGACTGAATGAGCAGAGATGCAATTACAGGAACAAAGAATGACACTGTAAGAATATGAGGCTTACACAGGAAGGATTCTGGGTATTGCCAAAATTAGTTTCCCTGTTAAAAAGAGATATGCTGAAGAAACATTCTTTAATGGGGGAGAAGCAGGTTTTGGAGAGGTGAGATATAAAACATTTATCATAAAAAACACCTGGGGCACAGTGAGCTGTGCAGAATCAATGTCTGCAGGTGATACTATTTGCCTTCATCAGCCAGAGCTGTAAAACTCCTGCGAGACCTAAGTAATTTAGGCAAATGGACAACACAATGGCAAATCCTGTCCAATGTCATTTCAAGGTCAAGCAGTGCACAGTAGGATACACTAAGAGACAAAAGTTTCAACTCTTCACATGCTTCAAAAGGGTTCAAAACTAATCCAACACCAGGACCGTATCATTTGCTGCTCTTTGGGACCCAGAGCTCCATGTGCAGCTGCAGGTTAATAAGGTATTAGACTGAATAAAGACTGGACTGAAAAATCACAGTACCAGCAAAGTGCAGCACCATCTTGCATACTTTGGGCATCACTGCTGGGGCCCTTCAACAAGAATACTGAAGAATTAGACAGGTTTTGGAGTAGGCTAAGCATGATCCAGCACAAAGACTTTCACAGACAGACTAAAAAGATGTGGTCAGTTTATTCCAAAGAGGCAACAGACAAGACCATAAAGTGGTTGGTCTTCTATTTGTGGTTTTGTCAGTCACACTGGACTGAAACTAGCAGCATTCACCAGTTCTGCATACCGTCAAGTTGATAACATAAAAATATTAAACTTATTTACAGAAATCATGGTTGGAGCATAGAAGGTTCTCAGACATTTCTACCTGACCTCAGCTTACTAATTCTTGATAGAAATTTTCCACATTTAATGGATAACCCTCTATACCCTTCTATATGCAATACAGAAAACCAGAACAGCTGCTGAATAACACTGTTAAAAGAACAGAGTCTAGATAGGATAAATCTGTTCAACCTGACCTAGCAAAAGCAGGTACTAAAGGACATAAATATTTTGGGTCATGAAAAGACTCAGCTACTCACGGGAGATGCAGTCAGAAGAGAAAGTTATACATCTGCCCTTTGGCCAAACTAATAGCTTATCAAATGGCACCTGCAGCTAAACTTCAAAATGTTATCAAAGTGGAACATTTCCAAATGGTGCACTGAAAACAACCAAATCCACACAGTACACACTGATATTTAATGCAACCAACGATCCCATAGAACATGCCAGGAAAATGAAATGGGGCACTGTATGGGAAGTTATATGGGAGAAGAAATAATGCCTTCCCTCTTCCACCCATGGCTTTTCCTTTTGATAAACTCTGAACAAACAGATCTCAAATATTCACAGACTGGGGATAAAAACTGCACCCCACCATGTATTTCCAAGAGCAAGAGTTAGAAAAATGTTTGTCTCCTACCTTGTTAACTTTGTCCCAATCTGTTGCCTAAGTTCAAGCCTCTCTTCATCAGTCTGCATGGGGAGGATGTTCTTTTCCTCCAGCTCTCGCTTGGAAGGCCTGTTGCTTAGTTTGATTGCTAAAGAGTCCTGCCTGCAGATCTTCCTTGCCAGGGAGCCTGTGGAAGAGAGAAGAGTCTCTGCCAAAGGAAGTTTCATCATTTCATTACAGCATACAGCAGGCAAAGAAGCACTAGCCATCTTCTGGTAGTGGGCTCTCATTTACTCTAGTATGGACTGTGGGAAAAGGGGTGTCAAGTAACTTCAGGTACTCTGTTAACCTCAATTCGTACCATAATAAAGAAAAGCCGAATTTGGCAGGTATACAAGAAATTAAAATAATGTTCCATAGAGGGGAGTGAAGAAGGGCTTGGTTCAGAATTGCTAGAAGCATCTGTAGCCTTATCTAGAACAATGTTTCTGAACAATGAAATGAAATGAATAATTCAACCTCAGAACTTGGCAGGCAGCAGAGCTACAGCATGTGGAAGGAGAGAGGTGTCTCTCTCTTGCAGTGTAACACCAAGGCACACAAGCTAGCACTAGAAGAAATTAGAAGTCAATCAGAAGCAGCACAGATCTAAATGTACGTTAACTGACACTGCTTCTCAGGCAGTAACAGTGGCAAAGACACTGTGAAAATCAGTGGCCGTTCGTGGCTCAAGCTTGATTTCTTAGGCAGTATGAGCAGGGAAGACACACAAGCAGAGATAGATACACAAATCCACAAGAGGTTTTGGGCTTTGGCAGGAGACTGGAAGATAGTGCAGTTCTGCTCTGTTTCTTAATTTCAGAGCAAAGACTGCTTAATTTCATTTCCAGGATAAGGGAGGACTCTGAGGAGATGAAATATGTCTGGTTTAGAATCTTCTTTGTGCGTATTTTAAAAAGAGTGTTGTCTGTTCTGAATACTGCTCCCAGTTTTCAGAAGAAATCCAGGGGCCTGAAACGTCACTCAACCTGCAGGACGACAAGCAGCTGTCATAGGCAAAGTACTGTATCCTGTCTTCACAGGAGAGCCCTGTGACGCCACACCAAGGCTTTTCTCAGAAAGGTCAGGAAGGGGCCACAAGTCCTTCTCCAGACTGAAACTGCAATATGTCTATCAGTTACTCAGTTCTGATCTGAGCCCAATTCCCTGATTGTGGCCCTTTCAAAGTATGTACAAACTTAAAATTCTGACATTATTTAATATGTACTAATTGCAAAAGCTATGATTCTCTATTAGTGGTAATTATTTTATCCTCCTGAAGTAACTCTACTGAGTTGATCTTGATTTAAGCCAAAGGCAGGGCTTCTGTACACCACTGACACTCAGGAAAGTGATTCCAAGTCAATTAGGAAGTGAATTAATATAAGTCATTTGGATTCTGTCTGAGAGCTACCCAGAAGGGATTCATGTAGATTAAGGAAATCACTATAAATTCATACTACTTGCTATTTTGGATGAATTTACCAAGTATCACCATGTAGTTGAGCCCTGAGAGATGCAAAAGCCACTGTCAAGAAAGAAAATTCACAGGCCTTGTGTTTCTCTTGTGTATTCAGAGTTCAGATTAAAGCTTAAATAAATGAGAAAGGAAAAATGGAATGAGTCTTACTTGTAAATAGTGAGTTATCCTCATCTTCATCTTCTTCCTCTTCCTGTCTTCCTGGGTAGAGGCAGGAAGAATCTTCATAGTCAGTTTCATGAGGCACATTTTCTTTATTGTCATCGCATTCGATCACAACAGTTGGCACTTGTCTCATGTCTGGAAGGCCCGTAGGTCCTGTTTTAGTAACACTGTCACCTGTGTGTAAACCAGAGCTGTTGGGAAAGAAAAGCAAATAAATAAGGAAACAGCTCCATGAAAGACTGAGTTGCTTCTCTCACTGTATTTAGGAAAGCAGTGGTCTTTCATTCCTTTCTGAGAAGGAACGACGACAGAAAGATCTTCCTGACCATCAAGACATCTAATGGATTTAAACTGAGTACACATTAGAATTAAGGTACAACACTTGCTAGGGAGAGGTAGGACAACACACAGGCATAAATACTGGCAGCCGGGACTGAGAATGAAAGATCCATGGTAAATACACTCTTGGGGGTTAGTGAGAATTGCACCAGCTATTCAGAGTGATAAGCATGCCTTCAGCCTGGTATCTGTGTGACCTCTCCACTGGCATGCAGGCAGTAGGGAGAAAATGTCTCACGTGATTGCAAAAGGTGGAGTAAGAGAGTGGGAGGAGGGAAAGATACGGATTGTAGAGGAGGAATGTAGAAAGGCAGAGGGAAACCACTCCTTGGGCAAGTAGATGTTGATTGACTTACTGGGAAGGCAAGGGCACAACTCTCTGAAGCACAGGGGACTAAGCATATAAAACCGGGCCTGAAGAAAAGAGGATCTGAGAGCTGGTGAAAATAACAAGGAAGAAAGGTAAACCTGGCAGATTTGTTTGCTAACAGCACAGTTATATGCTGTGTGTTGTGGGGGCTGTAGTGACAATACCCATTCTCCTGCCCTGGCTCCTCACTTCAGCCGGTGCTGGAAATCAATCTGGATTGGAGCTAGCATCATATTTCTTCATCAGATAGAGTGTGATTGATCGTTTCCTGCAGGTTAAGAGCTGTGGTAGGTACTGCTATCATCTAGCTCTGTTTATGTTGATTTCAAAGCCTTTACAAAGGAACATATCAATACAAGCAGGGAAACAGGAACATGAGGAAGTAAAGACCCAAGTCAAATAGTAAAAGTCAGGAACAGAGTCAGGTTTCCTAACCCATTTTTATCTAATAGCTCATGTTGCTTTTCCGATGTGAAATGAGAATGAAAGACTGGCAGGCAAAAATCATGGCTGCTCAGGTTTATTTGTGAGTCGGCAGAAACCACTTCAAAGAAGTAATTTTGTTAATTGCAACATTTACTATTGCAAACTAACCAATAAGATGCATAACTTTACTGGACGCCTTGAAGGATGCCTCTGTTTTCTTAGTGAGAGTCCATGTTTTGTACCACAAAGCAAGAGAGATTCATGAAGAACTGGCTAGTGAAATTTTGTATTAGACTTCAATAAGTTTAACCCAAAAAATTATATCCCGGGAATAGTTTTAAAATTCATCAGCTGAATTCTCCTAATGAAACATAAATGCACTACTAAAAACTTTCAGCCAGTGTTTAATTTATTGATATGCTTTAAGAGTTTTATGAACTTAAATTTTTAAATCTGTTTTCCCTATAGCCTATTTTTTGTGTAACTCTTTTTAAGAGGAAAGGTAGGAAATTCAAAAGCCTGGAATTAAACTTCCAAGAGAAACTAAAATGCTGTGAAATTCTGTTAACATTGCTAAAACAACAACAAACTCCAAAATACTGGGGAAAAATACCCAAACAACAAATTTCCAGTGGTGAACACAACCACTGGATCATTCGGTTAATTTTAAAACAACACATACACAGAATAAATAAATACAAGCTCACTAAGTCCCTCCTGGGAGTACAAATGAAAGGAGCAAAAGGTAGTTCAGCATCCAGAACCATTTGGCGCTTCCCTGTCCTGTGAAGGATGTATGTAGGTTACAGTGCATCTTTACAGGCATGCACATAGGGTAGCAGATATCAAAGTGGCTCATCAGTTTAGGTTACCAAGCAGGTACAAGATGGCAATAAGATTTACAAATTACCATAGATGAGCTTTATTTGAACTAGTGATCTAGAAATAGGCAGCTTCTCATCTCATTGTAATTTTTCTGAATCATTCACTTTCTTGATAATATTACTTTCTATTTTAAGCTCCTCATTTTGCTTCATGTTTTGTGTTCTTCTTGATTAAAATCAGCCTTTTCCACAGCTTTTTGACTAAGTCAGCTCTCTAAGCAAAGCACTTATGAAATACATGCAGTACTGCAGTATTCTTAAGAAAGTCAAATCAAGGTCACTGGATAGGCCCATTGTGTATAAATTCCTCATTAGCAAAAACCCCACATGGTCAGGTGGTCTACACCAAAAATTTTTTAACATTATTCACCAAAAACCACAGTATTTCTTCAAACTGTCCATTTTTGCAACAAAATTAGAGGACAAAGCTACAGCTAAGCAAGTACTTGTTTTAAGAAGATAAATGTATCAACAGATTTCAACAAATTCATAGCTGACCAGTACAAGCGCTTGCAATTACCGTTGCATCATCTTTATGTGACCAATACAGCAAGAGTTACATCACTATGGCTTACAGTGATTCTAGTGAAAAAATATTTTCATGAAAAATAAGAATTTAAGCATATGAGTGACTCATGGTACAGACAAAATCAAAAAGTGAAATCCCTCCTGTAACACCCATCAGTAAAATAATGCACGCTTTTCATCTGTCATCCCAGGCTCTTTGACTTCAGAATTGAGTTACATTTTTATCAGCATGTTTTCAGATCCACAGTACACTCTTCTGAACTTATCAGTTAAAAAACAAAAAGAGCTGAAAAAACTTCAAACCATTTATATACATTTCTACAATACGGGCATATGTGTGAGAGACAGAGAAGGCAGAGCTATAAATATTAAGTGTTTCTATCCTTAGGCAATGATAAAGTTTAGACAAAAAGAAATTCTGTTGACAAGTTTTATGGAAGATAAATGTTTTCTGACTCAAATATGTTTTATGAGATCTACAAGACACTGGCAGGAATGTCTAGTGCATTTAATTTCATAAATCTACAGTCTGAAGCAGAGCTGGGTGTCCCAGAGGAACTGGTCTCACACACTATCTTTTTGGACACAGCGATCTTTCACTGCTCTGCCACAGATGCCATTCTCGCAAGGAGTGAGATATTGCCACTTAACAGCTCTTTGTACATATGTTGAACAAACGGAGGCCTTGATTCTGCTGCTAGTGTATAAGAGCCCACAGAGGAATTGAAATTAATTGTCACCTTACCAGGAAGACTGAGAACTACATAGGCAAGGCAGAAAAAAAGACTGTTTTCAGATCCAGAAGCTATCTCCCTAAGTCAAAATGAAAGGCACAGTCCAGGGGCACAAGAATGTTTCTAAAGCCTCTTTCGCTGCTGTTTGTGATGCAGGGTTTTTTGGGCATGGTCTTTCTTCCCAAATTCATTTCAGTCAGGAGGATGAAACCTGAAGATTTTGGTGGCAGAGTTTACCAGATTTTCACCAACTCTTAAAATGCATTCTGAAATGGTAAAAAAAGATGCCTGAATCGAGGGTTTTACTTACGCTTGGCACGTATGCTTTGGGATGAAGGGAAAGTTGTTTGCAGTAGGGCACAAACTGGCAACAGAGGTTGCAGAAAAAAGTTTACATGGAAATTATACTCTTCTCTGTTTTAACTTAATCTATCATAAAGCTGGTAATTTATCAGCTACATAGAGGCAAACTGACAGCACAAATGACGTGTCATAATAGCCATACTCATACCAAGGGACAGATTGCACTTCTGAGAATAGGTTATGAATAGACGTTATGAGTAACAGAAAATGTTTTAAATCAATGCATAAAGTGTGTAAATGAACTTAATGCTCTATAATGTCTGTAATAAAACTGAATTAAAAAATTCCAGTAATTAACTGCCATTTTAAGTCATCAGAACAACTGGGATTTGAATTGACATTACATGCTTTTAATGTACCTTAAGATATTAACATTAATATGTGCTAGATCTAGGATACAGGTGAGGCAGTAACACATCCACTCCTGCAGAGGGGAAAATAGAGGCAGAGAAGCTCAGTAGTTTTCTCAAGGTCAAAGACACCAGAATAACTTGTGGCTTCTAAGCCGGTATGGAGGGACAGCTTATTTTTCTATGGCAAGCTTCTAATATCAACTGGAAAAGCACTAGTATCAACTATCAGTCTTCAGATGTTAGACTATCCGAATTCCAGTGACCTCATCTGTGAAAGCAAAAATCCAGATTGCTAGAGAAAGGGCATGTCTTCCATTCTCTTTTCCTATTCACACTCACAGTTCCGGCAGAGAGAAGAGTTGTGAGGTCTTTACTGAAATAAGTTGTAAGGTCTTTACTTTTGCCCAGTAAAGAAATCTTTACTGGGCAAAATGCAGAATTGATACAAACTGGATACAGATTCAGTGAATATCAATGCAGTTTAATAGACTCGAGGAGCTTCACTGCATGAGGACCAAAGGAACTAGACAAAGGGAAGGAAAAAAAATCCTGAAGGAATACACAGAAAAATTTTAGAGCAGAAATCTGAGCTGCACTTGCCTACATGGTTCTCCCCTATTAAAAACAAAATACTATTCTAAATAATCCCCCAAATTAACAGACTTGGCAGCATTATTACTGCAGCATCGTGGCAATTATTCTATAAAGTAAGGTTCTTTTGAGATAAAGACTGAGATCAGCAAAAATAAATGCTTCCAATGAACTTGGCATTCCCCAGAAGGTGCCTCAGAGACTTGTCAGGCTCTTTCATCTCATCAAGATTATTGACCCAACAGCAGTGACCCAGTACATTGTTATCTTGGAAGGAACAGTAAAGCTCAGGATGCCACTGCATATCCTATGCAACAGATGGGAGCACACTACCAAATTTTAAATAGCAGAAAGCAAATCCAGGATCTTTGCATTTTTAACAGGCCCTCAAGACTTCTGGGCAGAAACGGCTGGCTGAAGTGGCTGAATGACAAATACTGCAGTATGATTTCCGCTGGGTTTAATCCAGATTTTACAAAACTAAGGGAAAAGAACTACTGTCAAAAATACTAGAAAACAGAGACCTTTGG
The DNA here is from genome assembly GCF_037157495.1 of Lathamus discolor. Taxonomy (NCBI): domain Eukaryota; kingdom Metazoa; phylum Chordata; class Aves; order Psittaciformes; family Psittacidae; genus Lathamus; species Lathamus discolor. The sequence continues at coordinate 67,716,977 of NC_088885.1, forward strand.
TGCAAATAATCCTCTCAAAAGTTAAATACATATATTTTATAAATCTGCAGAAATCTTCAAGATGAGTCAGCAAATTTACTAAGATCATAATGTGGCTTGAAAAGGCAATTTAAGAATTTAACAACAAGCGTCAGCTCCACAGACCTGTATATACTCTGAAATCCTTTCACCTCTAAATACTATGAAAATAACAATTGCTGTTGCAGAGGAAACAGTCATCACCTATTTTCTCTCTTGTGAATGCAAATGTTATTGATTTGTTTTGTCAAGGAGAATAACTGAAGCAGTCTATTTTATTTCATGAAATAACAGTTAATCAACACAACAAGGTTATAAAAATCAACTGCCTGCAACATCATGAACTAGGATTTATTTCACTTTAAATGTGAAATATCAGTGCTACAGCCTTTTCTTATTTTCTTCTTCAAAGGGAAGCAAATGCTTCATATTAGGAAACAAATCCTTGCTTATTCATTTTTTAACAAGCATCATAGCTTCAGCTTCAAATTAGTAGTTAAAACCAAACAACATTACTTCCTTTAAATCAATCAAATGTATTTGCAGACATAAACATGATGGATGCCTAGAAATTGGAGCATTCATTGCTGTGGGGCAACAGATTTCACAGTGAAGTCATACTCTGAGAGATGTCACTGGGCACTGGGCACGTGAGCTAGACAGTGAGACATCCAACCTATGCTAGGGATAGCAAAGGCAGTGCAGCCCCAAAGGAACCTTTGGGAGACAGCAGCTACCCTCTGTGCTTGATGCACCAAGCTTTGGAGCAATGGAGATGTACCTGACCAGCCCTGCTGGCAATGTAAGTGTAAGTGGGTAATCACTGGCATACAGGGGAATGTGGGTGCTCTTTCCAGTCCTACAACTACAGCCATTTTATTGATAGAACTAGGAATTTCCCTCATAGCCCTAGCAGTCTTCCCCAGCACAGAATTCCCCCCACTATGCAGAAACATTAACTCCCCTGATGTAACCACAAAGGTCTCACTATCCTGGTACTAAAATAAACCAGCAGTGTGGGATAGCTCTGCTCCCCTGACTGTTTTTCATGCAGTAAGGAGAATCTGCCATCTCTAATCCCATTAGTTTCAACTAAGCAATATAATGAAGTTAACATTATCACAAGGAGGTACTGGGGCAAATCATTAGTCATTTTGCCTATCAGACCACATACTTTAGCTTTCTGTCTAACAGAAGGTTGATCTGATACTCCTAGAATGATACAAAGCTGCCCTTGGTACTAAATAGAATATGTAAATTTTTGGACTACCTTCCTTATTCTGGGACTTGCTCAATTTTCCTCTACAAAACAAAACAGATTTTCCAAAGCTTGCTGATCTTGCAGTCTATAAGAACAGCTTGCATTTATACCAAATGCTTCACTTGGGCTGTTTGGAGCAGCATTCAGAGATACTCTTAGGTGACAGTAACAAAAAAACAGCTCCAAAGTGGGTAAGGCTGATCAAAAGCACTACCTTCCTCCAGATGTAAATGGCTAAGAAGGTAGGTCCTGTGGAATGGGTTAAATACTTATTTTAAGATCAAGCATACAATTTAATTTAAATTAATAGAAATAATTACAATACTGTACTAAAACCCCTCTGAGTGACTTGTAGAAGGTCCTTATAGGTTGGTTAAAGCTAATTGGTAATACTAATCAGATGCCTCGGTTGAGTAGCACATTTGTTTTTTTATCACTCTTTTCTGAATCTTCCATTTCTCTTCCTTTATTTGGCAATCCTCCACATAAACAGAGCTCTGAAGTTATGCACTCTGCAGTATACACTGCAAGCCAGTCATGTCTTATCAAAATCTCCTCCACTGACTGAATTACTTACTTTCAGGAAATTTCGTCTTTTCCTCCTTTCTGCCACAAACTTGTCAAACAAGCCTGGAAATGTTCTTTCCCTGTCTTTGTTTCTCCAGCAATGACTCTGTCCTGAAGTTTTTAGAGCCCAGAAGAGAGGCCTCATTCAAGTACTATCAACGTAACTCAAGTGGTGATATTGATACTGAGTTTAGCATGAAACACTGTACATCATTATGCAATTTAAAAAGTTGGTCCATTACCTTTCTAGCCTTTGCATGGTCATGGCTAGCGTTTTGTTCAGTTCCTCTATCATCCGGCACCCTGAAGGGTGAATGGGCAACGTGCTGGACCCAGAAGGCAGATGCTGGCTGTGGCTGCCGTACTGGAGCTGGTGCTGGTGAGCTGCTAACTGGGATGGCAGGACAGTGTGATGGTGCTGGGTCAAAGGCTGCTGGGAGCTCTTCTGTGTGGAATAGGATGAGAGAGAGAGGTCTGGCCCCCCTAAAGGCATGCAAATCATGACTTTCTTTGGAGGTAGTGGAGGTGACAGTTTAACTGGCATACAAGGCAGTTTCACAGGAGCGCCAGGATCTAAAACAGAAGAAAGAGAGGCCCTGGTGTTAATTTTCATGTCAGTAAGATGGAGATCAGAGTATCTGCCTGGGTGAGCAGGTACTGAGGTTGCTAGTCAACTCTGCATAGTGTGTGCTCAGTACGATCTTCAGAAACAATACTGTTGTTTTGCAGCCCTTCTGAGTCTCACAAAAAACATCCCAGGGCTGTGCATGTCCCTTAATAAACACATTAAGCAATGCTTAACAAGGCTTGTGGCACACTTTGACGCTTTAAAGCTCTAATCCTCCAAAACAGCCATGTGAGGTAAGTGCAATTTCTCCCACGCAACAGGCATGTAAGAAGGGGGAGAGCAATTCCGTATCTGAAGTTACAGGATGACTCACTGCCACCAGCTCTGGAGCAAAAGATCAGGAATTCCTGATGTTTCTTAGCCACTGCAGTGTAATTACTACAAGTCACATTACTTACAGCTTTGTAATGTGCAAAACATCGCGTGCTAAAAATTACATTACAGGCATGAGAGAAAAGCAATAGTGTTGAATATTAAACAGGAGTGGTTCGGAAAACAAATGGTACAGGAGGAGAAGATGATAAAGGGCAGAAGATTGTTAGATTAATGTATTCTTTTACAAAAAACTTGGCAGGCACTTTTCTCTGAACTCATGCACTGAATTTTAACTTTTTTAACTCTAGGCAAGTTCACTGAATCACATAGTTGTCCTGCCAGGCAAAGACTTTGCTGACTTCCACGAGAAATCAGTGAGAGGTCCACAAGTAAACCTCTCTGCCAAGACTCAACTGCACAATGGAGATTTTTGGAGATACACTGTGAAATATTTTCAGAAGGGAGAAAAAACAATGGGAGGGCTTGCTGTTACCAAGATGAGTGTGGGAAATGGTCACGATGCACACTAAGCTGCAACTCACAGTTGTGAGTTTGTGTTAAGGAGTAAGGCCAGGCCACTTCCAGCCTGAATTACTGCAGACACTTGGCTCTGCAATGCAGCTCTGTGGGCAAGGTTTGCATGATCTTTGGCCTCTTGTTACTTCAGACCACATTTCTTGCTGTAACATGGTAACTGAAGGGTCAGCATTTTCTTTTGACCCAAGAAAAAACTTGGGAGTAAGATGCTGCTCTCCAGGGTTACAGAAAATAGAATCCAAGTCTTTTGGCTTTCAATGTAATATCGTATTCACTTGACGTGTTATCTCTTGAAGGCAAAAATTCTTCTGATGGGTCCACCAAGACAAAAATCAAACTCATGGGATTGCAGAAGCACAGGGCAGTGCCCTCTCCTCTAAAGCAGGCTGCCTTCTGTACAGCAGGAAAAAAAAAAGACTTTCAGGATTTTCCATTCAAGCACAGGAAGATCACCGAGTTACCAAGTTTTTCTTACAAACATGTTACCTGTGTATCTTTGTATCCTGCATAAAAGAATGCACACCTTCAGTAAAAGGTGAGTAACAGAATGAGTAAAGAGTAAATTGCATACAGCCCTGAGAATAAGGCTCCTATGGGATTTGTAGTAGCAAAGTGTGTTTTTATACATTTGTGCTCCAGGCAATTTCACTTCCAGAGGTGGTCGTGAATTACAAAGACTACACTAAAACCTGCACTTCCATTTTGCAAAGTGCAGGTTTGGCTGTTGGCTTTAGATCCTTTTCTGCTGCATCTCAATTAAAATCTTCATCTGACAGTGCCTGTGACCAGACACCCCAGCACTCTGTGTATGGTGCAGGGGAGTCATCCTTAATGGTGATTTCAAAGAGGTCCCAACTGCAGGCATCTCTTTCTTCTGACAGAATAACCGGAAGTATCAACTGGGTTTGCTGCCTTCTATGATCCTGAAGATCAGAGCAATATCGTATGTTAGCAGTGAGTATAACATTCCAAATTAGCTTAATTATCCTGAGTAATCACATACTCCATCATGAATCAGATATGAATACTCTGTTTTCCACTCTTCACAACAAAGGTACAGATCTTCAGTTTCCATTTAAATTCAAAGAAATATTTCACATCAACATATTTTCAGCAGCATTGGTGCTGGATGACTCCACTGGACACCTGCCAAAAATCTCATCCATTATTTTTAATGCAAGGCTTTATTCAGACTGACTGTGTCTCACCCAAGTTCTTGAGCTTGTCTGAATATGGTCCTAATACCTAAATAGAACCTTGAAAAGGAACCAGAGGCATTAAATCTACTTGTGTGCCCTTCACCTTTAGAATTCTACTTGCCCGTTAAAGGAGAATGACTGCAATGGGAGGAGAGTTCGACCCATTTTCTTGGAAACGTAACAATATATCTTCACCGACACCAGCAACCAAGACCTTGTGTTGCCAGTTTTACTGTGTGGTCAGATCAGTGAATGTGCTGAACAAATGAGGCCCTGCTCAAATCCATGGGCTCCAAGCACACTGTTGGAAATTGCACTACCATCATCTGTAGTAAAGGAGGGAACAACATTGCCCTGTGTGGAAGAGTGAGATGACTGCGTTTTACAGTTCTTTCCTCTGTTTACTTTAATTTCACAATGTATGTGATTTATGAACCAGGGGCGGAAACAAGTTGTTGTCTCCAGCATGGAATATCCATCAGACATGGACATCTGTAAATGAATGAGAAGCTGGACAGAGGAAATATGAACAAGGAATCTGTGATAAGTATCTTCTCAGTGGAACATTACCAGAGTCTTCAATCATTGCACAAAGCACTCATGTGACAGAAAAAAACGAAACTGTGTGAAGCCAGGTGTGCAAGGCTGATTAATCTCTTTTGGTGAGGTTCTTCATGCTCAAGAGAACAATAAGCAATTTTGCAAGATGTTGGTTCCCAGCAGGATTGTGACCACTCTGCACTGTGCATGGTTAAGTAATAACTGTGCCAGAACTGATGAAAGAGATGTTACACATCAACCTTTCCACTGCTGATGACAATAAATTACTTACAATATAGTTGTGGATGCCACAATATTTGCTGCACACCAGACCTTCGACAAGCAGGTCAGCTCACTAAAATCCTCAAATTATGTCCCAGCAAAACTACTGGAGAAAGAGGGCATACCTGGGAATCCTGGGCTTGTGGCACAGCTGGCTTTGTTTTGCTATACTGCCACTGGCAGAAATGCTCTTTCTGGACTCCTTGTGATGCCAAACAGGAGCCACCAGCTACTAGGGAGGAGAAAAATAACTGCTACAGCTGAACCCAGGACATAGCCTTACAGCAAGGAGGCCAGCAGCCTCCTGGGTTGTATGAATAGAAACATAGCTAGGAGACTGAAGAATTATTCCCCTTTGAATCAGCACTCCTTCGACTGTATCCAGATCACTTGTGTCAAGCTTAGGAAAGACACCAGAACAGCAGAATGAGTTGAACAGAAGGTCACTGTAATGGTTGACAGCAGGAGTACCTGAGCTATAAGGAAAAGCTGAGGGTCTGGGGTTTGTTCAGCTTGGAGAAAAGATAGCTTATGGAGGTAAAACCTTACAGCAGCCCTCCAGTACCTTTGAGGAGGTTATCAATAAGGTGGAGCCAGGCTTCACAGTAGCATATGGTGGGAGGAGAAGAGACAGTGGGCAAAAGCTGAAACAAAGGAGATTTAAGACTGGATTATAAGGAAAATATTTCTCCCCACATGAAGAGCCAAACAGCTGAACAGATTTGCCCAGGCAGGTTGTGTAGCTGGCATCCTTTGAGGTCTTCAAGACCCATCTGGACAAAGCCCTGAGCAGCCTGGTCTGATCTCATAGCTGGCACTGCTTTGAACAGGAAGACAGAGACTTGCTTAGGTTCCTTCCCACCTGTATGACCTCATACAGTGATCTTTACTGTACTACATACAAGTTGTATACACAACTTGTGATAAAGTTAATGAGTTACTGTTTGAATTGCAACCAAATAGCTAAATCTGTGAAGTAGTGTGCCAAAAAAAAAAAAAAAAAAGGCAAACCCCAGCATGGCCTGTTGAGGGAGCTCCATCGTAGAAATGAGGTGACGTGCCTGATACTTGCTGGTAGCATTTGGACAAGTGCTTTTACATTTTCAGGTCTTCTCTCCGAATATCACTTGTGCCTGAACAGCTGGAGTCTTTTTAGTCTCTTTTCTTATTTCAATGAATTTTTGAACAGATTCCTAATGACAAGTTAAAAACTGTTCTCAAAGATTTGCCATGTATCTCCTGCTGACTACAGCAAGATCTGCAGCCATGTCTTCGGGGAAGATCTGAAAGAAATTCTTTGCTGTTCTTGTGCACCACATATGCATCCAAGTTTCAAGTTGAATTTGGAGAACACAAGCAAAAGATGCTTAGCCTAAAGGTTGAAAAGTACAGCTCTGCACGAATTCCTGCACAGAGCCTTGAAGAGGGTTTCAAAGACAAGACTTCCTGATGCCTGCATGTGCTAGGTACTCTCCTCCAGGTAGCGGCATGCACAGGAAATACAGAGAGAGCAACTGCATCTGGGTCCAACTTCCCATGAGAACCTCGGGGCGCTGGTGAAGGACAGCTGCTTTTGCTCTGCTGCTTCTTCCTCAAGCACATAGTGAAAAGAGAACTGTCCTTTGCCCCCACATGAATGTAACCTGTCTTCATGAATACAGCCTGCCAGAGCAGGCAGCAGTAGGTAACGTCACAGAGGAGGAAACCTGTGGAAAATGTCTTGGGCTTAACAACAGAGGAACCTTCTGAGACACATTTGACTGCTGCGTTATGAATACTGCAGAGAATATTTATTGGATAAATTGTAGTTATAAATATTTTTATAGTGCTGTAACTAGCAACCAGCTGTGTTGTGTCAATGCAGCAGGATAACGGGCATCCATGTTCTCAAACGTCATCCTTGGCTTGTTTGCATTACCTGAAGTAACTTTTGGGGACTTGTAACGTTTCCTACCATGTCAAATGTTGGCCTCTAGTTATGAATTAGTTCTTAATCTACAAAGACGTAACTAGAAAGCATAGTTTCAGAACTAAAAATGTGCTATGCCTCTCCTCAAGATCTTGAATGAAGAAAGCAAAAGAATGCAAAATGTTTTTCAGTGCTTAGACATAACAACCGAGTGGCCAAGACAAGACGACCAAAGCTACACCCTACTGTATTATTAGGCTAAATTTGGGCTCAAATACACTCAGGTATTACTGAGATCCCATCTGAGTCGCATATATTTTGTTCTCTGATGTTTTATAGGACTTTATGGGTCACTGGAAGTTCAGTTGTTTGGAGAATATCTAATTAATTTCAGAAAACATTATCTGTGCTGGTGAGGAGTAACAGCTTAATGAATCAAGATCAAAAGGAACTTTACACCACCAGGGTGTGTTCTCTACCACATTAGACATGACCAGTTTTCTTGTCACTTTTGGCCATTAGAGGCTTTATGATAATCTGGAGACCGCTCCAGCAGTGCAATTAAATTTGGTCTCAGGTGATTTATTTCAGCTCCTCCTACATTTTCAATAAAAGGGGCTTTCAAGTGTTGTCTTAAATGCCTGGATTCTGCATGTGGGTATTGGAGAATGAAAGTGATGAAAGAAATTCTGTTCATGAACATTGTCTAATAATGTAAAAAACAGTAGAAGGCTCACCAGGAACTGACTGGCCAAAGGGCAGTGAAACAATGCTATCAAAACAGCTAAGGATCTTGTTTTTCTCCCAGTGTTGCCTGTCTTCTAGAGCTGTGTGGGCACTTCCACACTCAGTGCTGGGACACGGATGTTCTCTGTGGGGCCAGCATTATCAAGAGCATGGGAGATAACGTGAGGCAAAGCACGGAGCATCTTCTGCAGCAGCAGTGGCACCACTCCCAGTGGCTGCTCTGTAGTCTGCTCTCAGCTCTGTCTCATCCCCACAGTACCTCAGCCTTGAGAAGAAGCATGCCAAGGTTGTGTGATTTATATTTGCTAGAAGCAATCTCTCTTCCTATCACCTTTAAGAGGGATTTTTTTTTCTTTTCATTCTCCCCAAAATTAAATGTGCTCTTACATGTTTATTTCAGGCCTGCTCTTTTATGTGCATTTCTTATCAAGGGAAAAGCCAATCTTTGTCTTGGCACAGGCAGACAGATGTTGGAGATGGTTCACAAATTCTTTCAGAGGTAAGGAATGTTTCTTTTTCATATCTAAAATCTGTATTAAGTTCTTTGCCAAAACCTGCAAGTCAGTCTTCACGCCTTTATTGAAGAACTTTGGGATAAGTTCACAGTAAGAGGGTGGTTAGGCTGACAGGAAGCCTTTCTTTCCTAAAGTTTTGTATTTAAAATATTTCTCTTTTTTTTTTCTTCCTTCTTACCACACCTGTAGTGTGGTCAGCATATTTTATGAGGTACGTTTAAAACACGTCCCAACTAAATATACATATGTACACATACATATATAATACATAATGTACATAATTTCAGACAAAAGTTGAGGTGCTTCTGCATTCCCAGATGTGAACCTGAATTCCCAAGATCTCATCTCCCCTCACAGTCTTCTTGAGCAGAGCTACCAGACCATTAAACCACTGTCACTCTGTATTAGCCATGCCCAACGTGTCTTAATTTGTCCTTCAACCTTCTCACAAAATCTTCAGCAGAAAAATGGGTATGCAAAAAGAACAGAAAAGTCGTCACCTTAGATATGAGAATTCAGATTTTACTTGTTTACTCACGCACAAGCTGAAGATGTCTCTCGAGTAATTAGTAAAAGAATAGCATTAATTCTGCTTCTCACTGATGAGGGTGCTTCATTAGGATTGATTGCTCATTTCCAAAGATAATACAAGGCTAAAATAATTACCAGTGGAGAACACAAGGCACTCCAACACCACAGATATCCTTTAGACCACCAAAGTAAATGGACCCTTAAGAAAAAGTTAAAAATTTATTTATAAGGTATATATAAATGAGGCTTTCAGTTCCACCAGGAACTGTCAGTTAAATTAGGGCCTTATGAGTAAATTTAAATCTCTGTTCTTTTCCCCTGAGGGTTCTGTATATGCACGTATGAAAATCTGTCTATATGCACATGCAAGAATTTATTTAGGACTGTATGAGAGACCACTAAAGACCACCAAAGTGTAAGAAATCACAGTTCTGTTTCACTTTCATTGGAAAGTCATCACCATCAAGCAATTGACTTATGTGGATAGCTTGAACCTGATTCTACTTCATACAAAATTTCCAGCTGAAAAAAACCCCATACCAGAAGCCCTTATCCTTTGATTCTTCTGCACTCTCTCACAAAAGAATGGCTTATGAATGAAGGACATTTAGTACCTGAGATTTTTCTTATACTATTCCTTTTTCATTTATTTCTTCCATGTTGGCCTCATTTCTGATCAGCTTCTTGTAATTGGGACAGAGTGTTATGGAAGATCAAAGAAAGCTAGTTTTGTCCTCACCTGAAGCCATTGATACTGCTGCCTGGCTTTGCAGACTGCAGAACTGCCCATTCAGCTTGTAGTATAAGACAAATGTTAACCATTATGTGTAGATTTTGGAAGGCAAGAAAGTAGAGAGCTTTCACATAAAACGAACAAAACTATACAGAACAAAAATGTGTGGTCATCCAAACAGAAACATAAAGAGACTACGTAGAGATATGAGAGAAAACCAGAACATGCTCTTTCCTAACGAGGTCTTTCCTGATATATATCTTAACCTGAATCAAATAGGTATTAACAGAAAATATAAAATCTAGAATGTATTAAACTGGGGTGAGCATTTCTCACATTAGCTGTCAAGAGATCAGGGCAGCATTAACACAAGAAGACTGGCCCAGTGAGAAGACCAGCAACTGCCCCAGTAGAGAGATGCACCACATCTCATCTTGAACTCAGGATTTTGAGGTGCTACCTCCCAGGTGGCAGCTACAATTATGAACAAACTGTTCAAAAGGTGCAGGCATGCATTTAGGGAGCTTTTTTTTTGGTTGTGTAGCTGCATCCATCCTTTGCTTCAGTGGTCTAAATGAGACTGGAGAGAGGAGACCCACCAATTCTCCTTCCACATGTGCTTCGAGCTTTGAATCCCAAAGAGCCTGGACACTTGTGAAAACACCTGGAACATGAAAAATAAGCCTGTATTGTCTATTGTCGCTAGCTGCCATGCAGTGAGAGAAAGACTGCAGCATACACTGGATGACTGGATACACTGCAGACTCCAGGATCCCCGTCTTCGGGAACTGAAACTGCCCATTATCATCACTGGTGGGAAGGGAGTAGTCAGAGCAGCGGTGGAAACGGGGAGTAGTTAGGTAGGCAGTGTGAGCAGGGAGCAAAATGGCAAGAAGCCATGGGACAGAATAGCCTGTGTAAGGATCAGGAGCCAACTGAAAGACAAATATATGGAAATATACAGAATGTGTGCAGGAGGACCCACCCAGATGGCAGCTAAGGGGAGAAGAAAAGAGCAAAAGGAGAAAGGGAGAAAGCAAAACTCTCCCTTGCCTCTCAACTCTCACCCCTTTTCTCATTAAAGGCATTTAAAGATATCATAGCATTTTCCTGATATTTCCTTTCCCTTCAAAGCACATCCTGCAATTTCTGTGTTCATGGTAAGTCTTGATGAATAGGAGTGAGAAGGGTTAGGAAATGCAGCACTGGTCTTAGGCAAATTACAGCTGAAAGGGGAAGGGCGCTGAAGCAACCTTGATGAAATTATAGTCTGAAGATGCTTTGTGATCCCTGCTCTATGTACAACATAGATACATTACCAGTACACAAAACAATGTGCAAACAGCGTTACAGGAGGAGGAAGGACATAGAGACCCTTGTTGTAAGGACTGTTTTTTCCTATGAGGGAAACAGGGGTGCTGAGGGTCCAGGAACACCTACTTACCAGTTAAGTGGCTGGCAATCCTGGCAATAGGTTTAGGAGGCAGGGCAGGGGGCTGTTTGAGGAGGGACAACTGTTTCACTGGGGTGTCCTCATGGTCTCCAGGGAAAGCAGCAGATTTTTTGGGGGGAAGTAGCAGGACTGGCTTAGCTGTAGGATCTTGGGACAGAAGGACGCTGGATTCATTGGATGTGGGGCTCTCTTCAGACACTGGAGGACACAACCACATCATAGACGCAGCAACGTTACGAGCAAAGCAGCGGCATATACAGCCATTGTGAGACAAGAAAAGCAGCACAGCAAGGCAGGTTAAGAAAGACTAATAGATTTCACTCAAACATCATATAACACAGAAAGGAGGAGAAAAAGAAAGAGAAAAAGGGAAAGAGTAACACACATCTACAAAACAGCCAGATTTCCCATTGTGTTCCCATTGAACACAAATCAAGAGCCTTAAAATGTCACATCTCAGATGGTCTGTCACCACAGCTTGCTCAGGACCACTTATGTTAACAGGAGGTCTCTAAACTTATGCTATAAATGTAAAAGCACCTCATGGGGTCTACTGCATTTCATATCTGTGCATGGTCACGGCTGAACATTTCTACCAGTCACTTTTCCTCACTGAACCTTTGTCCACAACTCTCAGCATTAAGTGATGCAGAAAGAGGAACTAACCTAGATATATAGCATTGCTGTATCTCTGCACAGGCTGGGGAAGACATGCAGAGAGCCTCACCAAGGGTAAGGCTGTGTTAGCTACTGAAAGATGCATGCTGTGAACATCACCAACACCACACAGCAGCTAAATTGCATGATGTTTTACCCTAGGGTTTAAAAATGCTGTCAGCTCTCTGCTCTAGAGCTGACTGGCACAGGTAAGACATAGCTGGAGAGTTAGAAATCTATTCTCAGATGTTCAGGTACTGAAAAGTGCAGGGACTGTGCCTTACAATGAAGTTACTGTGTAGAAGTAGAGGTTACTTCCATACAAAGTCAGTCAAAATTTCTCATGAAGCACCCAGTGACAACCTGCATGTTGTCAACTCCTTCTCCACAGAAGACCTTCGTCTTCAGCAAGGATTTCTCAGGGATGGACACCAAATGTTAGAAGTCAAAAGCTTGTTACAAATAGCTTACAGTTATCTACATCATAATGTACACAAGATGTTACCTGTCCCATCCATGATCTCTGTGGTTGGAAGGACCTCGTATGAACAGGGCTCCCCTGGTGCTGGACCTGATTCCAGTTCTGCTAGGGCTGGCAGGGATACCTGGCTGGAGCTCAGGACTTGCCCGGAGCCCAAAGGCTGCCCATTCTCCAAGGCTCCTTCTTCATCTGGTATGGAAAGTTCCCCATCTGTTCATAGTTGAAGGAAAACAGAATGACAATGTAAGGCACATAAACAAGATAAGCAGAAATAATTAAAAATTAAATCTGCTATCTCCATTAGCTTGCTTGTTATTGACGAACCTGAACTGACATCTTATATGTATTCATATATTGGGTTTGCATCACAAGGTTTTGGTAGTGGGAGGGATACAAGGGTGGCTTCCGTGAGAAGCTGCCAGAAGCTTCACCCATGTCCAACAGCCAATGCCAGATGGCTGCAAGATAGACCTGCTGCTGGCCAAGCCTGAGCCCATCAGTAACAGTGGTAGCTTCTCAGGGATAACGTAGTTAAGAAGGGGAAAAGTTACTGTGCAGCAGCAATTGCCACTGCAGAGAGGAGTGAGAACATGTGAGAGAAACAGCTGTGCAGATACTAAGGTCAGTGATGAAGGAAGAGGACAAGGTGGTACAGGTGCTGGAGCGGAGATCCCACTTCAGCCCATGGTGAAGACTGTCCCCCTGCAGCCATGAAGGTCCACAGTGGAGCAGATATCCACCTACAGCCCAAAGAGGACCGCACGCTGGGGCAGGGGAAGAGTGTGAAGAATGTGCCCTGAGGAGGAAGGAGCGGCAGAGACAACGTGTGATGAACTGACAGCAGCACCCATTTCCTGTCCCTGCACTGCTGGGAGGGAGAAGGTGGAGAATTTGGGAGTAAAGTTAAGCCTGGTAAGAAGGGAGGGGTGGGAAGAAGGTGTTTTTAAGCTTTAGTTTTTATTACTCATTATTCTACTCTGATTTGATCAGTAATAAATTAAACTGATTTCTTCCCCCAACTGCAGTCTGTTTTGCCCATGATGGTAATTGGTGAGTGATCTCTCCCTCTCCTTATCTCAACCCATGGGCCTTTTCTTATTTCCTCTCCTCCTGTCCACTTGAGGAGAGAGTGATAGAGCAGCTTCGATGGGTACCTGGTCTCCAGCCCACCACAATACAGAAGACATAGGGATAAGGATCAAAACAGTATGATTTGTAGCTCAAAAATACAAGTTGTGTAGAGCAGTTCTGGAGATGTGTGTCTGTTCTGTCCACAGGTTTCATAGAAGTCGGACAGCATTCTACTTGCTTTAAGGAGTTATTAAGATCTGGGAAAGATCTGCCAAATATCTGTGCTGATCCTTTGCTTACCCTAAGATGGTCATTATGAACCATGGTCTAAACTAGATAGCTCCTGACCACCCTCCACCCATGGGGCCATGCAGCCCCATCCAGGGCCACAAAATTTGTTTTACCCCTGACTCTGTTGAAGCTGGGAAGTCAGGAATGAGAATGGGCCGGAACTGAAGCTACGTAATTTTCTTAAAGAATACTAACATACACAGTATATAATTCATAATAATTTAACAAAAACAACAAGAATTATTCTCTTCCCTTACACCAATTTTTATGCGATAAGGGACACAAGTATGTTCCTATTTGACACACAAATATAAACATTACAGCTCCCAGCATCAAGATTTTAAGTGAGGGAGAGAATAATTTTTATAGCTGCCTTGTATAAGGTCTTGATACTGGGATATAGGAGATTTCATTTAGAAGGCCTGTTTTTAAAGTTATTAATAGTATCTCATTCATCTGAGCAAATTTTCTGTAACAGCAGCAGGTAGTTTCTTTCCTATCCAACACCACTTCACATTAGAAATAATAAAGAACACAAGTGAGGGATCAGATCATTCTCTATGGTGTCAACCCACATGATTTTTATCTCAGAACTTGTCATGCACAGCACTCTGGTACCTGGAGGCAATGACTACATGGATATCTCAATTACAGTTTTATAAAGGAAAGAGCTCAGCCCCTATGGTTATGAGCAGAAGCCTGAAAATATAACTGGAACGTGACCTGTAAGGCTAACAACCAGTAGGCAAAAAAAGGAGCCAAATTTTTCTAGGCATTTAAATTATTTTTTTTTTTAAAGGCAAACTCAGGATTTCAGGACCTGGTTCTTGATTTTTGAGCACCTCTGATTAGCCATACGACTGCTCAATGTACCAAGCAGAGATATATATCATTCAAGCAAGTGCACACTATCCCCTCACAGGGCTAAGATATGAAAAACACTTTGAAAAACAATACTGAAAAGAATAAAATAGCTGAAGTGTCAGGTGTTATGACACAATTAACAAGTCTGAAAGTATGTTAGCTGATAAGTATTCAGAATTATGTTTCTGCCTTTTAAAGCTTCTCTACAGTGAGTGAAGGTGTTCTCTGCTTATTTTGGAATTATTAGAAATACCAAGGTCTTGACTTTGCTTTTGTTGGAGGCTTTTTGAAGACCTAGAGAGCTATTATGGTACACAGTCACATCATACTAGACTGAAGCTTGACCCATGGCTTTCAAAGCAATCAACTGAGCTGGCTACTAGGTAGCAACATAAATCAGAACTGATGGTTTTGGCCAATTGTTTGCAGCACAGCCTCCTTCTAACTGCTGTGGTCATTCAATACAAACCCGTTTATTTCCCTAGGCAGCAAAAATCAAACAACAGTTCAGCCAGTATTTAAGCTGAAGTTTTTTTACTTAGCTGTCTGGGCGGAAATGCTATGCATTCTGTGCTTGCTCTGTCTCCCTTTTATAAACACACACCTTCACACCTTTGGGATAGGGGCTGCTTTTGTTTCAGTTACTTGGTTTCACGAAAGAGCGTAACTGTTTCTTATGCAGAACAACTGCTTCCTGAATAGAAGGCCGTGACTGTGTCTAGCAATATTCATTAATTCAGAGCAGGACTAAATGTGACTGCAACTGTGAGCAGGCAAAAAGTATGCATGATAAAACCACTAGCATTTAGTTTTTGGAGGGATGTCTACACATTTTTAATGAAGTGGGATGCCTATCGTAACACACTGAGCACCTTAAAAATCTTACTGTCTTAAATGCACTTCGCGCTTCCCAAGGCATGATTTAAGAAGACAGCATTCAAATGATGGCTTACAGTTGCGAAAAAGCAAAATGTGAGATAAAATTCTGGCTTTTACTTTTTGTCATGATAACAAGCATGACAGTCCTCTGTACTGACAGCATGACCTCTTTTAATCTTACCTGTGAATATCTCTAAACTTCATTTAGATTCTAAAGCTTGTCCTCGGATTTGAATGAAATCACCAGACATAATCACCAGAAAGAATCATCGCTGAAATATACACCCTAAGTCAGATCTTGCTTAAAAAGAGCTACATGGGAAGCTACGCAAGTACAGAAAGCAGATCAAAGATGCAGATAAAATAATTTGTAGAGTGAAGAATATCATAATGTGAATAAATCCTGGATCAGAGACATGCTTGACAACCAGATATAAAAGGCAAATTACTTATTATTTTCGAAGTACTAAAAGCTATTCTGGTTAGCTGACTTGAAAATTAAAAGAATCCTGGTACTGCAATTATGACATGGATGAATCAATTAGTCTTCAGGAACCAGCTGTGAGTTTAAAGTTAATTTTGCACAGTGATAACCTATGCAATCTTTTCTTCTCATACTTGCAAAATCTTTTGCTGTGTTTCCACAGAGACTGCTGTTACTTAATGCAGAACGACTTCCCCTAATGCATGAATTTTGGTAATGCTGGCTGAGTATGAATCTAGACAACAACAGAGAGAGTAGCTTGACCTCTGCAGCACCTGGAGTACATGAAGGCTGCTCTTCTGTTATGCAGGAGGCTCTGCACACCTGAAGTCACTGAAGAAACAGGACCTCAGAGGAAACTCTGATGCAGGGGACTCTTTGATTCACCTTCACATGTGAATGCACAGATGATATGTTCAAAACATGTGGCCCCAAGCATGGGTTGTACTCCTGAACTCACTTGCCATTTCCACTTTTGCGTACTTCTTAAAAACTGCCTGGTGTGAAGCAGCCTGCAGTGCATCATGCTGACTGACACAGAGCAGTCCTTTTCTTGTTCTTTATGTCAGAGCTCCGCTTCTCTTCTCAATGTGTCTTTTCACTCGCAATACCTTGGAGTAGGGAACTTCTTGCATATCTGAAAAGTACCATGCTCACGCGCTCCTTCCACAGATAAATGGCTGTTGGAGGCACAATGATGAGGAGAGGAGAGTTCAAAATCCACTTCAGGTCGTCTCCTTCAGAACTTGACTACCAAGTAAGACTGTCTAGGCAAGTGAAACTACTTCTTGATGGGAAGGGCTAGGAAGGGCAGAGAAAAATTCATGTTGTTCTCTGCTGTGCCACCTATGGGCTAGGGGGTGGAAAACTGAGTATTTGTGCCTGTGGTCTACACTTGTCCAGGGGGGTGTCTCCTAGCCTTGGTGGCTACCTTAGCATGGTGGCTAGGATCAGTCTCTAAGCAGACCCTGATTTTGTGGATTCCTATGGAGTTTGAGACAGGTTGACATAGGGATGTCCTCCTTGCTTCTGGAAGGAGTTCAAAACCTTTCAACACATGATTTCACTGCTGCACAACTGGCTCTCCAGTGGCTGCCATGCCTTCCTCCTTGCTGCGTTGCCAAAGCCAATTCTTCAGACTTATACTCACATACTGACACAAAACTTGCCCTAGCACTAAGTGCAACATGTCCAAATCCTGTAAGGATTTAGGTAACCTGAAATTTACGTCTAAATCTATCATTTTAATTAGATAGGGAGTATAAAAATACAAAAGTGTAAAAGATGAAGACTGCCCATGTTTCCTTTAAGAACCATTGTACCATCATCTCTAAAACAAGCAATCAGTATGCACTCAGGCCACCTCATCTACATTCAGGTATAAAAAGAGGTATCAAAATAATACAAGCAGATTTAATTTTTGACTGGCACCATATGACAGTTAGCAGTTCTAAAGACAGATGCTTCTGGGATGGTTACACCTTCATGTGAAAACCAAAGCTGTTTTTCTATGTGTAGGAGCAACGGTATAGCAAAAACTGAGTTCTAAATTCTGTGGTATGTTCTGCGTTGCAGGTGGAAGCTGTGTTTTTAACCTTTCAGCACTGCCTGCCCACAAACTATTAGAACAGCAGGTGCCTCATCAGACATTTCAACTTACTGTTTTTCCAAAAGTACACAGTAGTTGAAAAAATTACAACCTTTGCCTACATTTTCAGAAGACTGAAGTCACAGAACCCTGGAAATGGAAGACAATAGAAACTGATCTGGTCATGAGTCTTGTCCTTTCCAAGAAAAGAGCTCTGGAGTTCACTTTGGAGTGGTTTCACACTTGACTTGAGTTAAAGCGTGGGGGTCACTGAAGTGATAAAAGCATTTCTTGTTTTCCAAATATAGCAGCTGGACTGCAGTGACTCTCCCATGTGTGAACACTGTGACTTGCTGCGCTCTGCTAACTTTCACCTGCTGGATGACACAAAGTCCTCTGAAAAGCCAGCAAATCTTGAAG
Organism: Lathamus discolor; assembly: GCF_037157495.1. NCBI lineage: Eukaryota > Metazoa > Chordata > Aves > Psittaciformes > Psittacidae > Lathamus > Lathamus discolor. Next base: position 67,734,947 of record NC_088885.1, read on the forward strand.
CAAACAGGTCAGACTGTCATTTTAAATAGCAAGGAAGCAACCTAGCTCATTCTGGTTTTCTTCAACATAGAAGATATGGCAAAACCAATACAAAGCACACTGCAAGCTCCAGAATTTTTGTTCTTGGGTCAGTCTATCCATACTAAGTTTCCTTTTATCTGTATGGATTTTTTGAAGAAAGAAAAATGCAAAATCAGTAACAGGTTAATTCTGCCTGCATCTTCCACCTCTTAGGGAGATAAAGAGATTTATTATTATGGCTACACCTAATGTCTGTGTAAGTTGCCTCTTGGCATGCAAGGTGCTACTATCATCAAATAAAGCTGCCTTCTATGAAATGTTAAAGTCTGCTACGTTTTCTTGAAGGATTAGAGATTACCTAACAAGAATTACAAGGAATATGTTGCTTTCATTTAAGGTTCACAGTGAGATATAATATCCTTTATTAGAATTACTTTCAGATTATTATACCATTGAAGGAAATATTGCTTTTGCTCTACACATCTTACTCATACCTTTTTATGATCAAAGCTACTCAATCACTGCTACTATGCTTGTGTATTATGACTTTCTTCTCTGCCCTACCTCTTTCTTTCAAGGAGGGGTACCAATTCTTAGCTTCCCATGTTTGCAACCGGCAGGAAATAATGTAGGATACTGAAAAAGAAGTCCAGCTGTTTTGCATTGTAATTTCCCTTTTAGTAGCATCTGACATTGAAAAAGTCTGATGTCTCTGCTTTTTGCATTGGAAATAGGAAGAAACAGCATGTGTTTCACTCCTGCTTTTTCTGATATGAAAAGATGAAAAATGACTATAAAGAGGAATTAATTTCTTTTTTCAGATGAGGACCCCCAAACAGCTTAGCATCTGCTTCACAAGATGACACAGATTACAAACTACAGCATTATTTGATGAATGGAGAAAGCTGCAGAGCTTCAGTAGTGGAGCAGGCAAAATTTCCCTGAGTTTCAGCATGGAAGGCAGGGTAAGGCTGCATAGGAAAGATTTTTCTTGGGGATGCCTTTAGGTGTATGAAAGCAGCTATGTGTGGGATGTGAGGCAGGAATGAAGGAGGTCGCACCCTGGACAGAGGTATGATGAATGAAGACTGACTTCTGAGCTGGTCATGGCACTGAATAGGGTGCCCCTTGTTGAGGTTGGAACACAGTCTGACAGCCCGGACCATGGCTCAATGGCCATGGGGATGCCTGTCTTATGGCTGCGTATCCAGTCTGTATGACACTCCAGAATGTCGACAATCCAAAGCAGTGAGAAGGGCAAACCATTTGCCAGGAGTAGTCTCTACTGTGAAGTTGCCTCTAGGATGACTTACAAGACAGCAGGTCACAGTGAGAGTACAGACAATGTTAGATCTAAACAGTTCGAAGCATCTAAAATATATAATGGGTAAAAACTGTAAAATGTAATGACAAGTAGCACATTTCTTTGGTTTTGCAACGGTTCGTGGTTTTTTTTACTCAAGATAAATGGTTTGGCTTAGTAAAGTTTTAAATTCTCAATAAGCTAGACTAAAAAGCAGGTAGCAGATTTAAATGTTCCAGACTTTATGAATTATAAGCTACTCCTAAAATCTGTGAAAGTTTGAAACTTCTATTGACTTCCAACAGGTTTTGTACTCATATTGTTAAAGACTTTTAGATTTGGATTAATGAGGTTTTAGAGTATAAGCGTAAGTTCTACTGAAATTAAGAGGCAACTCTGGCATGTCTTTATGTAATTTGCTGAATTAATTGCCTTAGTTATTGACAAATGAAGAAGCAAAACAAATAAAAGCTACAGTAAAAAATTGACACATATGTAATAGATGTCAAATATGTGAGGAAAAAAAACAACAAAAGAAGGAGGAAAAGGACAATTAAAAGCAAGGGGCTTCCTCATAAATATGTTGTCCCCATGGAGAACTGCTTTGCTGTCCTGCAGGAGGCTAATGAGGAAACGCACTTGCACCAGAAACAGCCGGCTGATGCACAGGTAAAGATCTCTACAGGCGCTGCCAAGAAAAAGCAGTGAGTCGTAGTAGTAGGGGACTCTACTTTGAAAGGGACAGAAGCACTCCTCTGGTGGCCTGACCCGATCTTGAGGGAGGTGTGCTGCCTACCAGGGGCACGGATCAGGGATGTTACAGAGAGGCTGCCTGCTCTGGTAAGTCCCATGGACTATTACCCACTGCTAGTGATCCATGTCAGTGTTAGGGATATAGATTGTAGTAGACTGGGGACCATAAAGAAAGACTACAGAGCCCTGGGAGAGGTGGTTAGGGGCTCTGGAGCTCAGATTGTCTTTTCATCAATTCTCCAGGACACAGGGGAGGACCTAAAAAAAGCTAGGAGGATTGGACAGGTTAATAAATGATTAAAAGGGTGGTGTCATAGTCAGGGGTTTGGGTGTCTTGAACACAGGACTGAAGTTTGTAGGCCAGGCTGAAGTTTGTAGGCCAGGTCTACTGTGGGCTGGTGGAGCTGGTCTGATAAAGAAGAGGAAGAGCAGTTTTGGTAGGAGGCTTGCCAGACTGGTCAAGGATGCTTTAAACTAGATGTGTTTAAAGAGGTGGCATCATTCCATCCCAACACACCCAGTCAGTTGCCAGCACCTATACTAAATGCTCGGAGCAATGTAGAGATATTCCAGCCACTCCAGCCAATGAGCCAGCTTCATTTGGAGCTCGGCTCAGATGCATCTATACAAATGCCTGTACATGGGGAACAAACAAGAGTAATAAGAGATGTGTGCACATCTACGGGGGTATGATATAACAGGCATCACAGAAACGTGGTGGGATGGCTCCTATGACTGGAGTGTTGGAATGGAAGGTTACAGGCTCTTTAGAAAAGACAGGTCAGGCAGGCGGGGAGGGGGAGTTGCCCTTTATGTTAGGGATAGGCTGGAGAGTATGGAACTCTGTCTGGGGACAGGTGAGCAGTTTACAGAGAGTTTGTGGGTCAGGGTTAAAGGGAAAACAGCCGTGGGAGACATTACTGTGGGAATCTGTTACAGACCGCCTGATCAAGGAGAACCTGCGGATGAAGCACTCTACAGACAGATAGGAAAAGCCTCACGCTCCCAGGCACTTGTTCTCATGGGGGACTTCAGCCACCCTGACATCTGTTGGAACGACGGTACTGCACGGCACAAGCAACCCAGGAGGCTCCTCGATTGTGTGGAAGACAACTTCCTTCTGCAAGTAATAGAGGAGCCAACAAGGAGAGGTGCCATGCTTGACCTTGTGCTCACCAACAGGGAAGGGCTTGTTGAGAATGTGATGCTCCAGGGCAGCCTTGGATGCAGCGATCATGAGATGGTCCAATTTGAGATCCCCAGGACAGTGAGAAGAGCGTGCGGCAAGCTCACTGCCCTGGACTTCAAAATAGCAGACTTTGGCCTCTTCAGGAACCTGCTTAGTAAGGTTCCATGGGATATAGCCCTGGAGGGCAGGGGGGCCCAAGACTCTTAGTTGATATTCAAGGATCACCTGCTACAAGCTCAGGAGTGTTGCATCCCAACTAGAAGGAAGTGCAGCAGGAGGGCCAGGAGACCTCCTTGGATGGATAAGAAGCTGCTGAGGAAAATTCAAATGAAAAAAATGAAAAGTGGAAGCAAGGACAGGTGGCCTGGGAAGAATACAGGGATGTTGTCCAGGAAGCTAGGGACCAGGTTAGGAAGGCTAAGGCCCAGTTAGAATTAAACTTGGCCAGGGATGCTAAGGATAACAGGAAGGGATTCTACAGGTACGTAGCAAATAAAAAACAGACTCGGGACAACACAGGCCCCCTGAGGAAGCTCTCAGGAGAACTGTCTACACAGGATTTGGAGAAGGCTGAGGCTCCGAATGACTTCTTTGCCTCGGTCTTCACTGGCAAAGGCTCTGACTGCACCACCCAAGTCTTAGAAGGTAGACGCAGGGACTGTGAGAATGAAGACCTTGGGCCCACTGTAGGAGAGGATCTGGTTCAAGACCATCTTAAAAATCAGAATGTGCAGAAGTCCATGGGACCTGATGAAATCCATCCGCGGGTCCTGAAGGAGCTGGCAAATGAAGTTGCTAAGCCACTGGCCATCATATTTGAAAAATCATGGCAGTCAGGTGAAGTTCCCGACGACTGGAAAAAGGGAAATATAACTCCCATTTTCAAGAAGGGGAAAATGGAAGACCCAGGAAACTACAGACCAGTCAGTCTCACCTCTGTGCCTGGCAAAATCTTGGAGCAGACTCTCCTGGAAGGCATGCTAAGGCACATGAGAAACAACAAGGTGCTTGGTGACAGCCAGCATGGCTTCACTAAGGGGAAATCCTGCCTGACTAATTTGGTGGCCTTCTATGATGGGGCTACGGAACTGATGGACAAGGGTAGAGCAGTTGATGTCATCTACCTGGACTTGTGCAAAGTGTTTGACACTGTCCCACACAACATCCTTCTCTCTAAATTGGAGAGACATCAATTTGATGGATGGACCACTCGGTGGATAAAGAACTGGCTGGATGGCCGCACGCAAAGAGTTGTGGTCAACGGCTCAATGTCCAGCTGGAGACCGGTAACAAGTGGTGTCCCTCAGGGATGGGTGTTGGGCCCGGTCTTGTTTAATATCTTCATCGCTGACATGGACAGTGGGATTGAGTGCCCCCCCAGCAAGTTTGCCGATGACACCAAGCTGTGTGGTTTGGTTGATACACTGCAGGGAAGGGATGCCATCCAGTGGGACTTTGATATGCTTGTGAGGTGGGATGAGGCCAACCTTATGAAGTTCAACCATGACAAGTGCAAGGTCCTACAACTGGGTAGGAGCAATCCCAGGCACAGCTACAGATTGGGCAAAGAAGAGATTCAGAGCAGCCCTGTGGAGAAGGACTTGGGGGTGCTGGTCGATAAGAAAATGAACATGAGCTGGCTTCAGTGTGCACTCACTGCCCAGAAAGCCAACCGTATCCTGGGCTGCATCAAAAGGAGTGTGACCAGCAGGTCGAAGGAGGTGATCCTGCCCCTCTACTCTGCTCTTGTGAGACCTCACCTGGAGTATTGTGTGCAGTTCTGGTGTCCTCAACATAAAAAGGACATGGAACTGTTGGAACAAGTCCAGAGAAGGGCCACAAGGATGAGCAGGGGACTGGAGCACCTCCTGTATGAAGACAGGCTGAGAAAGTTGGGGCTGTTCAGCCTGGAGAAGAGAAGGCTGCATGGAGACCTCATAGCAGCCTTCCAGTATCTGAAGGGGGCCTATAGGGATGCTGGGGAGGGTCTCTTCGTCAGGGACTGTAGTGACAGGACAAGGGGTAACGGGTTAAAACTTAAACAGGGGAAGTTTAGATTGGATATAAGGAGGAAGTTCTTTCCTGTTAGGGTGGTGAGGCACTGGAATGGGTTGCCCAGGGAGGTTGTGAGTGCTCCGTCCCTGGCAGTGTTCAAGGCCAGGTTGGACGAAGCCTTGGGTGGGATGATTTAGTGTGAGGTGTCCCTGGCCATGGCAGGGGGGTTGGAACTAGATGATCTTGAGGTCCTTTCCAACCCTAACTGTTCTATGATTCTATGTGTTGTGTTAGCAGTGTATAACAATGGTGTTTGCAAAACAACGGAATTTTGCATAAATAATACATTACCAACTCAACAAATTAATTATCCTGAACAAGGAATTATTATTATTATGTCTTCTGATCTGCCAAGGGTATGTGCATTATTCTGTGCTCATCAGGATCCAAAACCTTTAAATGCTTCCCTTTTCCACAGTAGTTAATCCCAAGGTGACTCAACAAGACAATGATAACATATGCAGGCACAGACCCACTCCATCTCCCTGCAGTCTGCTTGCCTCACTGTTTTGCATTGAGTGACTATCAACCATTGCTTTATATTTCTGATTTGTGTCCAGGTTTATTTGCCAGGTAACTATCACACGTATCCAGTGGAGAGGGCTAGACCACCGTAAAATCAAAAGAGATTTGAAAAAAATAGAGACCTTATTCTTCACAGTCCTGCAATTCAGGACTGTATCCCCAGTTCCTAATGCTACAATAATTAATATCCGACTATAAAACTATATGGGATCTGAATTAATGCTGTGAAAAGAACAACACTTACCTTTATCAAAAATTTCTTTCAGCACTCCTCGTTTTATAAGCTCCTCTCTGCTTTGCCTCATTGACATTTTTCTTTCTAAAGCTGTAAGCAAAGGAGAAGGGTCATATAAATAGAAAAGAAGGGAAATGGTCATTTAAAAAGGCTCTATGCCTTTTAAGGCATTTGAAAAATGCTTTTTCTCCTTTTCAAGTCAGTGGCAAATTAGCATCTCAAAATAAAGACTACTGGCAGTCCAGAGAATCTGCCTGCAGCTGTAGCATGGCTGTTACTGACAGAAATGGCTACAGACTGACTGATCTGACGGCATGTCTGCACTCCCATTGCTTAATTTTGACACATGACCCAAGCATTTCTGAGAAGAATTAGAAAAAGCAAAAGGAGAAAAAGGCAATTAGTGCAGAAGCTGGAGAGGGAAAGGTAAGAAAAGACACAACACAAAGGATCACACCAATGGAAGACGTGGCCATTGGCTGTCCCCAGGTCACTGAAGAGGACTGGCCCCTCTGCTGCCTTGAAACCATACTTGTTTGCCACTAATTCCAGTCAGAGAAGATCAAGGTGCTTAGAACAGTGCAAAAAAAGAACTGTTTAATGGAGCCGCCTTCTCCCTGGAGGAGTGTTTTCCCCTAAAAGTGTGTAAATGAGGGAAACTCCATGAGAGCCACTGCAATTTATAACATGAACATCCCAAGTCCTGTATTGGCTGCTTAGAGACTGTGGTCACTGGGGCGACAAAATGACACATAGAAATTTCATGTTTGTTTAGTTCAGCAGTAATTAAAACAATGTCCAATTAACCAAAATGCCACAAAGGCAAAGACCTGAAAGCCAGCAAGCAAGGGGCTCAAGAAGTGATGTTCAGGACTGGCTGCAACTGCATGTGCTTTGCGAGAAACAGCCTGTGCCTGCCAAAAGAGAGGCACAGTCAAGGGCAGATTGCTTCTGCCATATGCTCCACTATCAGACCCAGCACAGATGTACGCACACACAAATGAACCAGGACTCAGCATCACCAGTCTGCCCAAGGCAGATTTAAAGGAAAAGAGGCTTTGAAACACTCTCTCCATCCCTAAAAACATGTGGGTAACCTTTCCTGGCATTGCTGCATGTTGGATGTTCCCACAGGGGCACGTGGGAAATTAGCTGTGCTTATAGTGACATACTGCACTCATTGCAACCTGTTGTCAGATATTTATGGCTTAGTAAGAACAGGGCCAGCTCTACTTCACTCTTTTTCCATAGGATGAATTTAGGTTTCCCACTTTTAAAATCAGTTTTGATGATGTATTCTTCAGGACAGAGATGGCCAGTAGGTGCAGTGAGTAGCTAATAAAAAGCCTAGTCTCCCCTAACACACCCTATAAACTTCAGCATTGATCAGAATTAATGTCAGGACTCTTTGCTGAGGCACAAGACCCCATACTTATCAGCCAGTCACATGGTACACTTTAATTTTGGAGGCTGTTAACATAACATCCACAGCATTTTCCAGAGTGCCTTAGCCTCATTAGAAGAAGCTCTATAGGCATCTCACTGACTTTCAATGAAGCTTCAATTTCTATGTTTCTAATAAGCTTTTGAAAAGAAATGCCCAACAATCAAACTCTGGAGTCATGTTGTAGACTTCTCTCCAATCTGCCTTTTCCCTGTGCTGAAGGTGCCTTGTTCTAGTACAGTATTTCAAGCTTCTTCCTCTTTCTCTTTAAGAATAGCTGCCCTCAGACCTTCCAAAAAAAGCCCAGTGTGTCTGAGCTTGTCCTTCAGTGGGAAATCAAGTTGGTTGAAACAGCAGCAAAGCAGCAGTTTCTGTATATAGACAGTGGCTATGTTCACAAAATGAAAATACTGCTATTGCTGTACTTTTACCATGAATAACTAAATTACGTATCCACATTTTACACACACAAATTCACTGGTGCCCACTTGGATTCACTATCTCACCCTCCTGCTTTGTCAACAGCTGCCTATGCAAGGCAGCAGCATTACTACTGACTTCATGGCCAGGAAGTCCCACCACATTATTAAAGTAGTAGCAATTTTGTGAGTTGGAGTTGAGGCTTCTGGAGGATCAAGTGCTAAACAGGGGTAGCAGGACCTTCTGAAGAAGTGCAGAAGTGCCTCTCCCAGAACAGCTGCTGGGGAAGACGGCACTTAAGTATTGACCAAGACTTCTCAAAGTCATGTACTAGTTTTGCAGTTCAGCAGAATTTTGAACACAGAATATGTGTTTTTGGAGACTGTCTATGCGCAGGCTTTTCAGATATTCCCTTTTAGTTGTGACTTGCTTCTGATCAAGAATGAAAAAAACCCACAACCCTACACTTCGTAGCTCAGACGAAAACATTTTTTCAGTTTCTAAATCCTCTCTAAGTAGGTACAGGACATAAGAGTATTAATTATTTTCCTACTAAGCCAGTTTAATTAATAAGATATTTAGAGGAAGGGCATGCTGGGCTAAGAGCAGTACTGAATGATAATAACAGATGTTATACTAAAACTATGGAACATGCTGCCTCTTCCTCTAATACAATCTTCCTCCCAAACAAGTCTCATACATTTAAGTGCATAAACTGCTATGCTTCTGCTGGATCAAATGGAAAAAAAAAATAATAAAAATTGATAAGTGCTTAGACGCAGAACTCATTAGGATCTAACAGCCTAAACAATAGAATGTTTCACCCTGCATTCCTCTGGCAAAGGTTGCCAGCTCTTTCATGAAGGATTTTCGTTTTCAAGCATAAAGCTGACACAAAATAAATTAATTCACTCTCCACTGAGAAGGGATCCATTCACAGCAAAAGATAAATAAAAACCTTTGAATTAATCCTTGGGTCATGAGAACTTTGTAAATTCTGTGATGGCAAAAAATATAATTAATATCAAAAGATGTATTACTTCACTGGTGATTTTCCTTGGTGATTAACATAAATTTTTTTCATTTGTACAATCTTTCAGGTGATCAGAAATAAAAAATAAACATTAAGCCCTGTTTATGAGGTCTACTCATTGCAGAAACTGGTTAAATCTTAACAAATTCATCCATTCTCTGAGAAACTCTCAGTAAATACTTTATAGAAATGAGCATATGTGTACTTGATGGTTTAAGTGTACAGATTTTTGCCAGTGTGATTTGGAGTATGCTGTTTCTTTTAAGCTCTAATGAAGAAACAGCGGGAAATGTTTTTATTAATGTGTCTGAGCTGGTGTTTTTGAAGGAGCAGCACCTCTCTGCTGTTCAAGCAGAGCTTTTCTCTGTGGCAGACCCATTATGATCAGTAAAGCCTTGACAGGGTCAGGAGAATTTCCTGCCTCTCCATTCTGGAAATCAAGTACAGTTTGTCTTTATTCCTTTAATAAGCTATTGTGCCCCATGATGGCAGTGACTGTGGGCTGCTCCTCCAGCTGAGAACGTGAAGCTCACCACTGCCTCTTTGCCAAGCGCTTCTGCTGCTCCATTAACCAACCAGAGATGTGGTTATGTAGTCAGGACATGTAATCTTTCTGTCCCTCCTAGCCTTCCCTTCAAGACCAAAACATCTCAGATAAAGTCTGCCATTCTGCATCTATATGAGAATAAACTAGCCTCCTTTGCATAATTTGTCATGTTGTTGATTAAACCGATGGGCAGACTAAATAAGCAAACTCTTGCCCTTTCTTCTCATCTGACAGCTGAAACTAAACCACAGCCTGTGATAGCCAGTTGAATCTTAACTTTGTTTTTATTGAGGCTGCCCTTGGCCTCTGTCTTAAAAAGCACTGGGGTTTGCTTTGCATGAATTCTTGCTTTCAAAGGCCACTGTAATTTCCATGACAATTTTAGGAAGTAAAGGTCATTATAGGAATGGAGTGTAGAGAAGCTTTCTGGGGCACCAATTATATTTGGATTTAATAGTCAGAAATTTGCTTTGCTAATAATTCAGATCTGAGTAATTATAAAGAAGTAAACCAATTTCTTTGCACAGTATTAATATAAAACCCCATTAATATTTCCTTTAGACTTGTAAGGAAGGAGAGATTTTCAGAAGTGATCGATTATGCATCAAAACATGTTATATCACCTTGAAATTCTTCCAACTATGAAGGCTTTCTTGACAATCAAATGGAGCAGGATTCATCTGATACAAATTTCTGCAGCGTGGGCTTCTGCCTCTGAGTTGGCCTCTTTACGCATTAAGAACAAGTCTTGGGCATGACTGACCTAAGCCTAAGCAACTAAACCAGGCTGAACTGCACCTTGGAAGTGCCTGTTAGTCTCCACTGACTGTAAAGGAAGCCAAGGGTGAGTAGCTGAGATAAGATGTTGAAATCAAAATTGACTGAGGAGGGTAGTTTTAAGAAAATAAATGCTGCTGTAGATGAAAGTCTCAGGTGGAGCTGAAGAAAATGTAAATGTGTCAGCTCACAGAGATTTCCATTAGTTTCAGGACTGTTTCAATAGCTGTGCCATGACACTCAGCATTGCTGCTGCGAGCTTGGGGTTCAACCAATGCCAAGACATAGCTTGGTTGAAATAACTGTTTTGCTTTGCTCAGTGCTAAATATGAATTTTGCTTGGCTTCAAACACTCCTAAGTCTCTTGAAGCCTGAGGGAAGAAAAAATATTCCAACAGGTTTCTGAATCTTTGAGATTTAAAGTTCTTTACAGAAGTTTTGTGTCTCTGATCTCAGTCGGGGTTTTCCTGTAACAGTACCATCTACAAAATCTGGCTCAGACAGATTGCCACCTAGAAAGAATTAGGAGCCCCTTTTTGTCCGTGATGCATGCCTATGACATTTCTTGTTCTGATTTTAGCCTAGCAGTCCCATTCTATGAGATTACAAAAGAAGCAAACAGCAGTGGGGGAAAGATGTATTAAAGTGGATGAAAGAGGTATTAAAAGTTAAGCTTGATTTTAAAAAAAGTATTACAAATACCTCTACAAAACAGGTGCCGCTACAGCAGTTGACCAAATAAATTCCTTTCAGTATGTGAATCATTTGGAAAACTCTGGCATGGGCTACAACTCAAACAAATAAAACAGGAACAAAACCTGACATTGATGCGCACCAGAGGAGTAACTCTAAATACTTCAGAATCAAACCAGTATCATTATCATTATAGAGGTGGAAAAGTGAGGTACGAGCAGAAACAACTTGGCTCATCACCTGCTAGAGCAGTAGTAAAGCATCAACGGCAACTGTCTTGCAGGCAGTGGCCATCACAAGGCTGGGAAGTGATCCTTCTAGATTTAAACTTGGTTAACCTCTAATTAAGACAAATAATAGGAAAAAGAGGACAAATTAAAAAGAACAAAACTCCATTAACTGTATTTATCTCCAGTGTTATGATGACAACTGGATTGTTTTTAGATTATGACTACTTAAAACACAGAGAAATTGATAAAAACACAGAGAAGATGGTATTAGGGCATCTTGCTTCCACTCAAATTCAGATCAGCTCAAGACACTGGCCTGTCTCTAATTAGAAGCACTAGACTAAGAACATGGTAAATCTTCATTTGTGACAGGCAAGCCTGTGATATAACACAGTAAAAATACACATATTCATTTGAGAATGCAGGATCAAACCTAAAATCCCTAGTTTCTAACCAGAAGAGTTTAGGAGGTATAGCAGTTGCCAAGGCTGTTAACTACAGATAAAAAAATGAATTATCTCTTCCTTACTAATGGCAAAAGAAAGTAAAACTGGGGAAGTAGCTGAAATCAGGCTTAAGAAAACTCTAGATTTATACTGATCTTTATTACACATAAACTGCCTGAGGACAGACTCAGGAGGAAAATGGATTCAAAGTGAAATCTGTAAACATAGAATTGTAGAAGCTAGTCAAAATACTGCAAACTGCATTAAACAAAAATCACAATACAGTAATACAATGCAGCATACACCCAAGAATTCAGCAAACACAAAGAAAGGAAATTATATCTGAACAACTCTATCATAATTAACAGAAGGAAATGAACTGAAGAAATCAGAACTCACTCTAATCCAAGAGCAGATGGAGTATTTTGTTATTATTTTTTTACATAGGACTGAAAATATCAATCAAAGAAGTTGCCTTTCAAAGGGGAAGAACTAAATTTCAAGCTAGATCCAAAGAAACCCAACATAATGGATTTCACAGGCCAAGCAGAGCAAGCATGGCACAAGATGAATACATGAAAACAGGAGGTAAGACAAGAAATCTCGACAAATATAACAAAAGGTTTGTGTTCAAAAACAGTCCAAGAAAATGGAGATTTAAAGAAAGCAAGGCTGTAGGAAACCATAAGAAAAATGTTAATGCCCTCAACTGCCCAGCTAATAAACAGCAAAACAGAACTCCACTGTGTCAATAAGCTGTGACGGTCTATCAATAGTATTTTGTAAAGGCTTGTATTTTCATCCCTTTTCTACATAATCACTTTTATTATCACACTTGAGAAGCATTGTACAGGTTGGGGAGAAATCAGAAAGCTGGCTGCAATATTGAAAACGTGGTGAACATACATTCCTCCTGTTCTTCCCTCTGAACTGCTGCACAGCAGCAGGAATTTCTAGGAAATACTAGGTCAAGAACTGGAAAGCTGAGCCACCAACAGGTACTGCGTTCCACAACTTAATGAAACATGAGGCTCTGTATCTTAATTAAAGAAATTTGTAACACTGTAAAATAGCATGTCTTAGAGTACACCTGCTCTGCAATTACAATGTGATTGCAGCACATAAAGCAATACCCTGGGCATTCTGAGTATATATAATTTAGGCATCAAAAACAGTAATGAGGGGGTGGTACTCACTTATTTGAAGACTTTCATCCAAGTAAAAAACCTGGCAGGCTAGAGCAGCCCATGCTGAAGTCTGTACTGCCACCAGCACCCTAAATAGCTATAGTTAGATTAAAGATAAATTAAGCATAGCTATTACCATCACAGTTCTTAACTGCAATGAAGCTATGTCCTAAGTGCCAGCAGAAGGCAGCTGACATGATCCTTATGACAGAAGATCTATTCATATTTTCACATGGACCACTAGTGGATGAAATGAGGGCTTCTCCTACAGGCTTCTCTGTCACAACACACAAAAGTTGTAGCATCAGAGAAACAGTAAGAACATGGGTTCACCAAACCTTTGGAAACAGATGAGTGATACCATCTGAAAGAAATATGTACGAACAGCAGCAGCAGCAGCTGTGTGTCCTAAAGAACAGTTGTTTTTTACAAGTGATTCTAGTTGCTTTAAGGTACCTTGCAGTCTCAGATTTCTGTATGTACAACAAACAACTACGCTAAAAGTAAATTAGCAAAGAGCTGGGTGATGTATCTGCTGTGTGTTCCCCTCATCCTTAGAAGATGGTGCTCAGACAGACAACACTGCAGTAGGGACCTGCAGTGTCATCTGTAATGGCAGAAATGTCTATTTGCATTATTCTGCTGCATAATAGTTCAAGGCACCTTCCTCAAAGCAAAAAGCAAAGCATCTAAACGGTGGGCATCACTAGAATAAGATAACGACTCCTGCAGCTCTCTGGAGAATTCTCTCCAGAACAGAGTTTACACATGGGATATAAATAACCAGGCAAGCTGCTGCTTTTGGATTTGTTCCTCATCAGACAACACATCCAGATGGCAAAAGCAGAGCACATTTTATAGAAACAAGTGTAGCAGATGTCAGGGAACTGGATTCTCCAGTGTAACTTTTAGAGGGTGAAGGAATTAGTTTTCCTGGGACAGAAAAAGGGGGGAAAATTTCTAGATAAAACAAAAACTGTGGCAGGCTGATGATAAGAAGGGAGGAGGAATGCTTGGCTAGACCACCAGGAGATGACAACCAAACTACTGGCAGGTATTTGGTCCCCCTGTTTGTCAGCTGGGAGAATCACCTTGCTGGTAGAAAAGTGAGCTTTAGTCAGTAGGACAAGCAGCACAGCTCTTTCTATAGCACCAGACAGCTGCTGTGTAGTTTGTTTTACAGCTTAAGCTTACCTTACAGCTGTAACTTTGCAAACATATATTGCCTGGTATCCACAGTCAGACATGTAAAAACAGTGCTTTACTCCCTAATGACATCCTAGTTTGGGTACAGTGAAGAAAGCTTTATCTGCTAGTGCTTCTATTTCACCAGATAGGGATTTGGGATAACTTGAAAAATACCCACGTTACCCAAACACTGTTGTAGTAAATTCAAGTTTAGGAAACAGTTCTTCCACTCATACTAGAATAACTAGTACACAGCAGCCTTCCAGATAGACACACAAAGCAGATGGATAGTTGTATATCTGTGTCCACATGTACACCTGTTTAAAATAAATGTTTCAAAGCATAGCTCATGACTAAGAAATACCTACTTAAATCTGAAGCTGGCTTAGCACTCTTTTGAGAGAGAAGCTATTAAGATTTCAAATGCTTCTAGGAAACCACCACTACTTTTGTACACACAGAAAACTCAACTAAGCATACACAAGTTTAAAATGCATTTGTTATTGGAATGAACTGGCATCAACCGTTCAACACAGACCTCTGTAAGGAGTCAAACAGGAAATCATTCATTTAATACTTGATTATAGAAATGACTAAATCACAAAGCAACAGACACTTCCTCCAATATAAGAAGATTCCTGAATTGCAGCTGTCACATCATCCAGCAATTATCTCTGGATGATATTTCCAGCTTGTGCAATGACACTAGCTGGTTGGTACATAATAGACTTAATGCTGAAAAAAAACCCAAAGTGTCTTTAACATCCCAAATAGTGCAGCCTGCTTAGTCTACTTTCTGTTTTGGAAGCTGATGATAGTTCAAGCTACAGTAAAGCCACACATGCAATTTCAGTATGTTTTACGAAAAATCCACCAATGACAAAATCATTTTAGGCTCCTCTCCAGCAAGTGCTGAAGTTATCTGGAAATATAAGGCATTTTTACACTCAGTATTGTATGTTATCTTAGTGCTTCTTTTAGTGTGTAAAACCAATAATGATGCTTGTCTGGGATAGGGAGACAGAGTGGAAGATACCAAGAACCTTTAGACAATACCAGTACTGATATGAGGAGCAAATTTGGAAAATAATGGGCAGGAAGGACAGTGAAATGAAAGAGATATGATGATAACCTGGACAGTTCTTATGGTGCAATCACATTATAAATGTAGATAACACTATACAAAGTAAAGGTGTAAGGGCAGTATTCCAGTCTAAGTGTCCCTACTGTCCAGAACTTAATAAAGTTTACTTGTTAAATGTGTAGAAAACCAAACAGAAAATTTGCACATTCATAGCTGATCTAAGGTTAAAAGCGTTGGTCCAGAAGCGTAAAGGCTGTGGTGAACAACCTAAATATTTTTCCCAGTCATGAACTCTTCTTTAAAGAAGCTGTGGAAGTCTTCCTAAATGAAGTGTCACTTGAAGAACTTTTTAAAGAAATCAATAAAACGAATAGTAGCAAACTGTCAAGACTGGGCAGTTTTCTTTGCAGAGTTCCTTAGGAATCAAACATGAATTGATTAGCATGGTAAATAACCTACATAAGACAGAAAAGTGGGAGGTAGCAAATAGAAGGTTGCTGTTTTTAAGAGTCCAAAAGTCACCTGAGAATTACAGACCAGTAAGCTTGGTTTCCATACAACCAGTGTACGAAGAGCAATATAGAGCAGAACTAGGAGACCAAGCACTGAAGGGAGATAGGGGAAGAATCATCCTGGGTTTGAGGTGGGAAGCTCACAGAAGTCTATGAATGTAGATGCTCTGTTGCATGTTAGTGCCTTCAGAGTTCCAAACCCCCTATGATAAGGTCACTGAAAGACTTAAAATTGCAAGAGAAAAGACTGAGCATCCTCTAGTGGATTAATAACATAGAATCACATTTTGGGTTGGAAAGGACCTTAAGATCATCTAGTTCCAACCCCCCCGCCATGGGCAGGGACACCTCACACTAAACCATCCCACACAAGGCTTCGTCCAACCTGGCCTTGAACACTGCCAGGGACAGAGCACTCACAACCTCCCTGGGCAACCTATTCCAGTGCCTCACCACCCTCACAGTAAAGAACTTCTTCCTTATATCTAACCTGAACTTCCCCTATTTAAATCCATTACCCCTTGACCTATCACTACAATCCCTGACGAAGAGTCCCTCCCCAGCATCTTTATAGTTTCCCTCCAGATATTGGAAGGCTGCCATGAGGTCTCCATGATGCCTTCTCTACTCCAGGCTGAATAGCTCCAAGATAGAGAGCAAGGAGGAATGCACCAAACATAAAAGAGAGGGCTGTCGTATAACCTGCTCTCTTCTTTACAAAGACACATTTCTAGAAAGGCTGGCAATAGGGAGGAGACAAAATCTGCTGACTGAAGTCAAAACCAAGGCTGACTGCTTAGAGCTACAAAAGATCTTATGATACTAAGTGACATGTGACAAAATTCAACATTGATAAGACAAAAAAGACATTTGGGAATAGGCAGGCCTAACTATGCGCACTTAATAACAGCTAAATTAGTCATTCCACAGTGCTTGGAAACTCTGTAGAGAATTCTCTGAAAACATCGTCTTAATGGTTGAGTAGAAAGAGGAAACAGAAAATAAGAATTACTAGGAAATAAATACAGCACCTCTGTGCTAGTGTACAAACTAGTCCACAGCTAATTCAAGACTGGTTATCCATCTCCAAACAGAGAACTAAACCAGCAGAACTAAAAAGTCATGGGAAAGAATTATTAAAGGGATGGGGCATCTTGTACAAGAATAAAGACTAGTAGTGAAACTGCATTTTTGTCATCTTTTATACCAAAGTCCTGGTCCCCTGATATTCACAAAAATACATGGTAACTGTCACCGAGGCTGTGCTCTGTATGAACTATGTAGTTCACCTGAAGGAAAATCAAGGCACAAAACAGGATAGCCAACATCAGGACATATTCTACATAACCTATTCTACACCAGGCAGGGCACTCTTGGCCTGGCATAGCCCTTCAAAGCATCCCTACAGCTTTTGCACTCTTCTGGATGCAGGGATGAGGGTAAACTCAAGCCAGAAGGGGTTTTGCCTTCTAAATGTATAAGATAGCCTTTGGCAGCAGAGCTCCTGTTCACACGCAGTGTGGTCATCACCCATTGCTCCAAATCTGGGGCCATAACAACAGACAGAGATGTAAGTCAGTCTGCACGACCTGCCATCAGGGCCATGGGCCATGTTAGAGTAAATAACATGTTACAGCAAATACAAAACAGAAGTTCGCACCCTGGAAACCAATGGGAAATATAACAGAGGTGTATAACACCATGAATAGTCATTCGCTCATTTATAAAATGCAAGAGATAAAAGCCAATGAACAAATTATCAGACTGCACCTGAAAAAAAAAAAAAAAACAATCCAAAAAAGTCCCAAAGATGCTTTTGTGTGCAATGCCTTTTTTCATTGTGGAATTAACTGCAAGAGGTATCCGTTAAGGCCAAAAGTGAAACTGGGTTCAAACGACACAAAGGGATGGAGGATAAATCCACACATGGCTCCTTAATTTGGATGCAGCTTTTGGCTTATGAATTTCTGAGTGCTGCAGTCTGGTTTGTTATGTGAGAGGACAGATAAATACATACTTGTTTCTTGCATATGCCTTTATTAAACATAACTGTTGACTGCAAGAGAAGATGATGGGCTACATAAACTTCAGATCGATCTATTATGTCTGTTCTTGAGTGCATTTATCTTTAAAGTATGTGTTTACTGAATGAGGAGAAAATACCTTCGATCACAACACACAAAACTATACACTGTATTCAATTACCTAATTGTCGGGAAATGTGCAAAGTTTGCTTTTGACTGGAAACTGAATCTCACCATGTATGTCAGGGGATTTTTCTTGTGTGATTAAATCAGACCTGTTAAGTAATAGAGAGGCCAACATATCAGCACCTAAAATCACAAAAATGGGCTCAGGTTTCACGGCACGTGAACTGCTGGTTGCTAGCTAAAGTGGCATCATGCTTAGAACCCTTTTACAACATGGGCTTCAGCATTCTTCATTCATGAATTCCACAGAAAGCTAAGACTTTTTAAGAAAAAAACAAAACCAACAAACTTTTTTTTTCTTTTTTTTAGATTTAGGAAGTACAAGAGTGTGCTATATTTCATACTGGACAAATCTTAATTATTATTGATTGCTTTCTGACAGTGCAGTACATGAAGTGCCAGTGGAATTCAAACCTGAAATGTGAAATTCTGCCCAGTGTCAGGTAATGACCTGACTGCAGATGTTTTTTTAACAAAGAGAATAAAGTTGAGCTGTTCTGCAGCTTTTGAATAATGCTTCACAAAAGAACCACAGCAAGGCTGCAAAATCATGGCTCCACGGACAAGTGGAAAGCTGACACTACCTTGAAATATTTTTCTGAAGATTATTAAAATGCCATTATGTTGTTATAAATACATCAAATTATTCACAAAGTAACTTCAAAATGCAGATGTAAGTAAAGAAATATTACAATTTAATGATTAACTCTACCTAAATATTCTGTTACAACTTCATCCTGGTCTTTTTTTACATCAGTAAGATCTGGATGATTTATTTTTGTGGAAGTTCACTTATTTCTGTTGCATACATAATAGCAATAGATGTCAGTCTATTTCTGCCATCATAATTAGCTGCTGTGGAGATGGCTGAAATATCATGGATTATTATAATTGCAAATGAGGAATAAGCAGCAGGAAAAGATGACATTGATAATCTTCAAATATTGCAAGATTCCTTGAAACTAGTTAACTACAAGATATTTGAATTTCCATAGTAAAGAGCAGGCTCACAGAATATGGGGTGGTGTACATTTCAGATGAATACACTGTGAAGAAACACAACAGTTACATGTGATGGCATGTCAAATTTAGCTTCACGTTATAAATAAATTACCATATGACCCCCGCATCTCATGATTTTGTTGCATATAATTTTGCTTAAGGCCTACATAAAAGCCACTTGTGGTATTCACCTCATTATTAAGAGGTAAAAAACCCTAGAGCAGTAGTTGTTATCCTGAACTAATATTCTTAGGCAGGTAAATGAAGGAGAAACAGGTGTTCAAGTATCTGCATGAAAAGTGACTAGAATTATCCCTTTTACATAGTTCTTTACAAGGCAAGAATTAAACTGCATCTTTCCCTGGAGACTAATGAACCGCTTGGAGGGAAGGAGGACAAAGTAGACAAAAAAAAAATTCCCCGATGAACTATTTTACAACAGAACTCCTCTATATTATGTTGCATTTTGCTGTAGGGCTGGCTGGCACTCCAATCTGCACCTCAGCTGTGTAATGAGAGCTGTGTAACTGATTGTGTGTAATGATGCTGCCTGCATACAGCCACTGTGTGCACTTCCAAAATGACAGTATTGTCAAATATTTGCCTTTTCTGGTTTACTAAGATAAAGCAGTTGCTCTGCCTTTAAAATAAGATAAATAAACCCCCCAATTACGCTTTTATAAAGAAACAAACTTTTGAAAGCTCAAGTGAGTAAATACTGAGCTAAATACTCTTTTATGTATTGCTATTCAGAGAAAGATGCTGCATTCTGAAATGTGATGGTAAAGTGAGAAGCAGGAAGGTAAAGTGAGAAGCAAAAAGGTAAAGACAGAAGCAAGTGTTTGTAAAACAAGATTTCTTCCCTTCTCTGAGCATACAGAATGACTAATAACAGAATTATATTCCAAATATTTCCATGCTATTATTTGCATAGCTTTTTAAACACTAAACAAGTATCCTGTCATCTTATTAAGATGATAATGATAATTTAGGTGGACTGACCTACACATATTAGAGCTGTAGAATATTGGTGAACTTTTACTGATTGAACAACCAAACACAGAGTGTTTTTAGTATCAACAAACCTTCTGAGTTCAAAGATACTGGAATGGAAAGACTTCTTGTTAGTGTAAAGATGACTACTGCATGCCATTCTGATCCACAATGATGTTCAGAGAGGAGTTCTCATCAGCTGCTTAACAAAGTAAAACCCAAAATACGCTCACCTGCTGACTTACCTGTTTATTGTACCTTTTCAAGCCACTTGTTGCTGATGTGGTAGCCTGATAATTAGGCTAATTAGACATGAACCCTCTTGCTTTTAAGCTGATTTGTTTGTATGTATTAAAGGCTTTAGTTTGCAGGCAATTCAACAAATAAATAAAAAACTGAAAACGCTTCTGGTTTGGAAATTTTCTTCTCTATGCTGTCTAGAGAAGAGTCTAGAGACTGCACATCTTCTACCCTCTCTTAAAGGCTGGGTGGGATATGCAGCATCTACCCTTTATTTCTGCATGCTAAATAAAACCATGATGCTAAGCTGCATGCTGCAGCATTACACATCTGAGGGATGCTCTAGGAATACTAAGAAAGATCAAGTTTTACTGATAACTTTTTGTATGTCCAATACCATTAAGAGGTTCAGGAAATCTTCGTTTTGCTGGAAAGAGTTAATTCTGTAAGCTATGTTCATATTGTAAGCCATGTGGATTAACAGGAATTTACAATGAACTTGGGTCTTAGCCCTGGTATATTTCTTCAGATGCCTCTCCCACTGGCATCTATAGGAGCTTAAAAAGCCCAGAGATCTCCAAGTGTTTCTCCCTAGACAAAGTAAAGTTTTTTACAGTTTCCCCAAGGCCTGCAGATACAATTGCTTTAAGAAACTAAGAGAAGCCTAAGAGCATCAGACTTTTAGGAAGTCTTCTTGCCTTTGGGACAGGATTTATTTGCTGAACAGTAGCAAGTAGTTGTCATATTTTTTTCCTGGTTTGCTGTTTATTTAATAGGTACAGGCTGAAAATAAATGAGATGTCAATGCTGTAGTACTTCTAAGTTTCAAAGGTACTAGCTCAGTCAAGCAGTCCAGACATGCCCATGAATATGGGCAGGATTTCCAGACTGCTTTTTGGTATCTGACATAATAATAACTACGCATAACAATAGCTATGCAAACTGACACCAACTTCAGAAATATATGACTATCCACAAAGCCAAGAAATGAAACAATGGAGAATGAAAAGTTACAAAAAAAAAAGAAATCTAGGGAAAAGTAGAAAAGCAAAAAAAAAAAAAAGATGGTTTTTCTTGGGATTATGATGACATATCAGGGTTTTGAAGGCTGTATCTGAGAAAGAAGCCAAGGGCCATGCACAATGACTGTATGAAAACCACTGAGCAGTTACTGGGTGGGTTCTTCTTGCAAGTATCTCTTGTGCAATGCTCAAGAAGTAAAACCCTGCAGGACTTAAAATCTGCTTAGCATTATCTTGAATATTTTGGAGATCAAATAGCCTTCTATCTTGTCTTTTAGATATCAAGGGGGAGTCAGGCAGGTGTGGCTGTTAAGTGTTGCTGTAGGAGAATATTCTGTCAGTATGACATACTGAGTGGAATAAAGCATATTCACATCAGGCCTACTGCCCTGGCAAAGAAGAGAAGATAATTAAATAATTACGATTTTATATTTGCAGAAAATTATTTAATGACACTGTATTTATTTAGTCAATGGATAGATATGGACATGCCAGCTGGCTTCCCTCCATCTCAGTGTATCACAGTAAGTTTGTGATTTTTTTTCAAGAGTAAAAATAAAGGCCCAATTTAGGTGACTAATTACTGCAATCACAAAACCAAAACCTGCTCTCATTACCTTTTTATATCTTAGATGAAATTTCACTAGAGTTCATGTGCTTATTGCAGATACAAATTGATGCAGCAGGGTGCAAATATTCTTGCATAACTTAAATTATCTAAACAATAGTGTAAGTTGACAGTTCAAAAATAATTTTAAGGGGGCCAATCTCTCTCTCTTTTTTTTTTTTTTTTTGGTACATAAAAAGTCCTGAAAAGAGATAGAGGTGATCAGTATTTCCACACTGTTGTTTTCATTTCATCTCAGAAATAACAGGTAAAGAAATGTTTCGTTATCTCTGGTTTTCTTAATGAACTTTGGAGGGATTGAAATGATATTCCTGTAATGCTATTGGACTTTGTAAAACTGTTCTCTTTCCCCAAAGAGTTAATCATACATGCAGGCTGAGAGTATTGGGGTTGTTTTGCCTGGAGAAGAGAAGGCTTCATGTAGTGACAGGCCAAGGGGTAATCGCTTTAAACTAGAAGGGAGTAGATTTAGATTAGATATTAGGAAGGAATTCTTCACTGTGATGGTGGTGAGACACTGGCACAGGTTGCCCAGAGAGGTGGTAGATGCCCCATCCCTGGAATGGTCCAAGGTCAGGCTGGATGGGGCTTTGAGCAACCTGGTCTAGTGGAAGGTGTCCCTGCACGTGGCAGGGGGTTGGAACCAGATGATCTTTAAGGTAACTTCCAACCCAACCCATTCTATGTTTAAATGACGCTAAAAAGAACACACTTTTGAACAGATTCCGTAAACATCTTTTGCCACTCTGTTCTTGAGAGGACATAAGTTGAACTACTCAGGATAAGTGTCTCCCAGGGCAGATAAAATCTGCGTTTTTACTATATGTGAAAATGCAAATATAAATACATAATAATCTCCATCTTCCTTGTAAATGTAATAAAATTGAAACAGTATTCCTCCTCCTATTTTAGGTCACTTTTACCAAAGATCAGACACCTGAGCTCAAAGGAAAATAAATGCTGCATTTGATTTCCAACATTCTTTATAAAGAGGCAATTTATTTTTTTTTTCCAAGTGAGTTTTTGATTGTGTTCTGCTCTATCCCTTTCTTTTGGCCTGGCATGCTGTAAGAGGAGCAATCACAGTAACATAAGCATTAGGTACAGACTCTGACAACAAAATCAAACTTAAAAAAAAAAAAAAATCAATTGTCACATTAAAATTGCTTTTAGTATTACATCTTTCATCAGCAAGACCGTAATACATCCTGAGCCTACATAAACAGATTACTCAGCCATCTATGAATTGCAGCCAGTACTGCGGTGGGAAGCAATAATTGTGATATGCTAGCAATACAGCGCAGCGACTCTTGATGGAATACAAAAAAGCCATCACCAGTTGAAATTGCACAGGCAAATTATGAAAGGGGAAGGCTGAAATAATTGCCCAAGGTGGAACTTGATCCAAAGGCTAAGTTAGTGTCCTTGTTCTTGTGATAATTTTTAAGGTATCTTCACTGACTGCAAGTAGGTGTTAATGTCTGCCTTCCTCTGAAACATAAACCTTAGCAGTACAACTTTCCTTAGTGATGTAGCAAAGCTATAGAGTAAGTTTAGAAAACACAGTGGATCCTGTGGTCAATTAACAACGCTTTTCACATCTCTGCTAGTTTCCCTAGAAAGGAAATAAACCAGAAGGGACAAGCAAACATGAAGAACCTAACCTTCACTATGCAATAAGAGCAAAACCCAGATATTCCTTCAGAGAAGCATAGACCCTGCGCAATGACATTGCTGTGTTGAAGTAGGTGACCATGGTCCTCTTTCCTATGGCTCAGTCCTGAGCAAAACTGCTCTAGGACTGGGCATGTACATTGACAGCAGCTCCAAAGGAAATTTTCATAGAAACTCCTGATGTGCAAAGGTAAGTGCACAGAATAGCCACAAGAATTTGGGAAAAAAGACCATTCTGGATTAGCTATTTTTCAGAGGTTTCAAAAATAAACCATGTATGTAAATTTTCACGGAGAAAAGAGACGAGCTATGCCTGTTTGGTGAAATCTTGATTATTTATGAATTTGACCCTGACAATTCATTAGCTTACCATGTTTGCAAGGCAAATAGCTCGATAATGCAAGAACATTTCCCTAGCTTTTCCCAAAGTATGCCAATTCAGCTTTCTAGAAACTATGAATAAATAGACATGTAAGTATGGGAATTTTCCTTCTGGCCAATTGTGCAAATAGCGGTATTTTGCTTTTTGCACTACTGTAGTCCTGTAAACATATCCTCATATCCATATGGAACTGTGTGCTGCAGTGTTATTTGAAGTAATGAACAAAGAGCACTGCCATCAGTGGGTGTTCATTGACTGTAGTCTACTGCTAACTCTCAAATTTTTTTATTAAAGAGGAACAGGAGTCTGCTTATTTCACAGAAGTTACCAAGGGTGCAAAAGAATATGAAAGAGTTGCTCACATTAACTTAACCACAAAGGTATGGCATAGGGCCAGCCTCCCTTACAGCGCCAACACTTGCAGCCTTTTAACCACACTTCCTATAGCAGAGAGGTGATGCTCTCCATAGTACCACATTTTTCTGTGTTTTTTAAATAAAAATATAATTGTTTCAGTGTTTTACTGAAACCCACTTCCTTGAGTCACTGTCATGGTTTAAGCCCAGCCGGTAACTCAGAACCACACAGCTGCTAGCTCACTCTTCCCTTTCTTCCCCACCCTGGCTCCCAGAGGGATGGGGAAGAGAACCGAAAGAATGTAACTACCACAGGTTGAGATAAGAACAGCCCAATAACTAAGGTATAACACAAAACTACTACTGCTGCCACCAATAATAATGATGATGAGGGGAATACCAAGAGGAGGGAACATAAAACTAAAAAGGGAAGGAAAAATTCCACAGTAAACACAAGTGATGCACATTGCAATTGCCCACCACCTGCCAACCAATACCCAGCCTGACCTGAGCAGTGATCTTGGCCTTTGGGGTGACTTCCCTCAGTTTTTATACAGGGCATGATGTGCTGTGGTATGGAATACCACTTCGGCTACTTTGGGTCAGGTATCCTGTCTCTGATTCCTCCTGGCTTCCCATGCCCCTCCTCGCTGACAGAGCATGAAAAGTCCTTGATCAGGGTAAGCACTACTTAGCAACAACTAAAAACATTGGTGCGTTATCAGCATTGCTCTCAGGCTAAAGCCAAAACACAGCACTGCACCAGCTACTAAGGACAAAAATAAGCACTACAGCTGAACCCAGGACAGCCATTTTTTAGCAATACAGTAAAATACTTCTTTTAAACTGTAAAATTCTACAGCTTTGCAACCTGACAAGAGGAGGAGTCTGGCTCAAAGGCTAACTGTATCCAAACAAAATTACTGAATCCCAGGCAAACTAACATCTTACCAGGAGAGACAACCATACCCAAGAAAAACCACTGTTTCTTCTCTCTTTGCTGAATTTGTATATTTTTTTTCTAGGAAGATTTTCCTCTCTCATTCTTTGATTCTTTTCCTCTCCTTCAGTCCCTGGAAACACGCAATAACTACACAGAGGGTGACTAGAGAAGAGGGAAGGCAACTGCTTTGCCAAGTTGATAAAAGCTTAACTCCTTTGTTAAATCTGGGCTTGAGCACTCACTTTTTTCACAGGCTCCCCAGTTTTTGTGAAGTTTCATGAGGTTGTTTTTCTGGGCTTATAAATCACAGCACAACCCAATTCTCTTACCCTGTGAGGTGTTGCGCTGTAATTAATAAATCATTTGAATTTCAACAGCAGCTTCTGTCAAAGAAGATCAAAGAGGCCAAATATTAGAGTAATGTCTTAACATTCTCTCTCTCTGGTGCTATTCTTAGGGGAAATCTAAGGCAAACTCCACAACTATACTTGCTGCTTAATCTGTGGGTAAGTCTCCTTCACCACCCTCAGGCACCTAATGCTGCAGGATGGAGCACCTCTGCCCTTCATCCCCACAGATCATGTAGCAATATGCACCAGGATCACTGCGCAGTCTGTTTGCACCCCACAAAGCAGTCCATTGGTTTTAAAATGGAAATGCTACTACTACTCGCAGTTGATAATTTAACTTCAGTTGTGACTCCTGTAATTTCCTGTGAATGAAGAAATTGATTGCACTGGCTGACTGATTACCATCATTATCTGGTTAATTTTGCTGGCTGTATCCATAACCAACTTTACGAAGTTCAACCATGACAAGTGTAAGGTCCTACACCTGGGTCGGAGCAATCCCAGGCACAGCTACAGATTGGGCAAAGAAGAGATTCAGAGCGGCCCTGCAGAGAAGGACTTGGGGGTGCTGGTCGATGAGAAAACGAACATGAGCCAGTGGTGTGTGCTCGCAGCCCAGAAAGCCAACCGTATCCTGGGCTGCATCAAAAGGAGTGTGACCAGCAGGTCGAAGGAGGTGATCCTGCCCCTCTACTCTGCTCTTGTGAGACCTCACCTGGAGTATTGTGTGCAGTTCTGGTGTCCTCAACATAAAAAGGACATGGAACTGTTGGAACAAGTCCAGAGGAGGGCCACGAGGATGATCAGGGGACCGGAGCACCTCCCGTATGAAGATAGGCTGAGAAAGTTGGGGCTGTTCAGCCTGGAGAAGAGAAGGCTGCGTGGAAACCGCATAGCAGCCTTCCAGTACCTGAAGGGGGCCTATAAGGATGCTGGGGAGGGACTCTTCGTCAGGGACTGTAGTGACAGGATAAGGGGTAATGGGTTAAAACTTAAACAGGGGAAGTTTAGATTGGATATAAGGAGGAAATTCTTTCCTGTTAGGGTGGTGAGGCACTGGAATGGGTTGCCCAGGGAGGTTGTGAGTGCTCCGTCCCTGGCAGTGTTCAAGGCCAGGTTGGACGAAGCCTTGGGTGGGATGATTTAGTGTGAGGTGTCCCTGCCCATGGCGGGGGGGGTTGGAACTAGATGATCTTGAGGTCCTTTCCAACCCTAAGTATTCTACGATTATATGATTCTATAAAGCTATCCAGTAGTTTAAAAAGCCATAGCACCTGCATCTCCAACAAAACTAGTTCCATACACGTCCCACAAATGTAGGGACTGCAAGACAAACTCTTCTGAAATGAAGGAATTGTTTCCTTTGAAATGAATCCAACACAAAGCTTGCTGGGAAAACTGAAACATTGTTTTTCACAGAAATATTCATTTAAGAAAGGAAAATAAGCCAGTAACCTTAATAAGTTTTGTTTCAGCTAGCTGAAAACTACCATCTCTCCTACAAATTCTAACATTTGTGGTGCCTCTGCTCTCTCCAACAGTATTTAAATGAGGAACAAATGGTTTCAATATAAATAAATAAAAAGTTTAAAATGTCCAAGAAGCCTTTATGATCAAAGACAGTTGATTTAAAAATACCTTAGCAAGCCTCTTTCTAATTAGAAATATTAACCTTTCTGCCTGGAAATAAGCATGCATATCATAGTGATTGCCTCAGATAGGTTTGTAATGAGAGGTTCAGCTAAGAGGGACTCAGTTTAAATGAGACAAGTGATAAGGCAGAGTACTGTACTAATAGGAATTGCTTTCCCTTCAAATCACATTGCCTTCATAGAACATTTTTATTTAAAAAGGCCATGTCACCTATCTCTGTCTGAGTATGTGTGCTCAGGGTAAATGCTCCCACAATGTAATTTACTACTGAGTTTAAGGAACTGAATAATGACAGATTTTATTAGTCCAGCAGAACAACCTTTAGACAGGCTTGGTTACCTGAACTCTGTTCATCAAGGACATTCTGTAAAGCAGTAGAAGGTCAAACTCCTTAAAGGCAATCTCCTTTCACTGGGAAAGCTGCATGACTGAGGTGGTCAGCTGAAATAGTCTGGAGCATTGCAACCAATTTCAACTGGTTGTAATCGCATCAACACAACTGTCGCAATCCCTAGATTCTGTTGAAATAAAGAATTCACGAAAACAGAATGTTTTGTAATTTCAGAGAGAACATTTCCCCAAATCTTACCAAAATATCTCTGGGAGAGAAGAATATAAGGGTTCAGGAGACTGGTTTCACATTTTAATTATAAATGAAATCTCTTAGATAAACACCATAGTGTTTATTTTCTGCACTGAGCTGTGTAGCTCAGATCTAAATTTTGGAAAACATGGACAGGGCATTGGAGAAGGCAATAACTTGAAGCTTCATCAGCCAGACTGAGCCTGTCCTAAGGAGTAAAGTTTGCGGACAACCTTTATACAAAGATGGTCCTTTGCATTTTCCCTGCCAGATGGTGACTGCTAGAGCACATCTGTCCAGCTGTGTCCTCTTCCCTGGACATTTATGCTTTAAGGGTGAGGAGGAAAGAATCAGTGTGTGCAACACCTGCAGGAGAGAGGTCACAGACCTGATTTCTCTCTAGGGCTTTATTGCTGTACAGCCTCAGAGAAGAATGAAGAAGTGGTTAAATCTGGAACAGTTGTGCTGGCAAAGCAAATAAACCCTAATTATCCTCTCCACAGTCCATGTCACGAATCTGCTACTAAGAAAGTGAAGATGAGCTCTGTCTTGTACTCTCAAGGGTCTCAGATAAGTAGCTGAAAGGTGAACAGTGCCAATTACAATAAAGCTCAATAAAATACTCTTAACTCTGTTACTGAACCATGATGGCCTAGTATCCAGTGCAGACAGGGGAACTATAATTTTGAGTCTCCAAAGCTTGCACTGGGAATTTGCAGTCTGCAGCCCTGAAAAGACTAATATATTTGCTTATTAGTTACCTAACATCATATACTGAGTTGGAAAGCATTTCAACACGAAGCGCACTGCACTGGTGATTTCCACCCATTCACTGGGTTGACTAATCACAGATTTGATGACTTACTAGCAACACTATCAGACTTTTTCAAACGTTTTCTATGGACCTTGAGGAAAACAGAATTAAATAGGGATGAAAGGAACGTAGCTACTGAAACAGTTACTTTAGAGGTAATCTGGACTTTGTAGAAGACTGTCCACACAGGAGACCACCCCTCCCTATCTTGGTATGCCTTCGTGAAACAGTGTGTTTAAAATGTGACAAAGAGCTAAGCAAGCATTACATAAAAAGATGTTGGCAGATTGCTTTTTTCCCCACCCTGTAAACTTTTTCCTCACAATATTAAATACAATTATAAAGCATTCTCCAGATTAAATGTTAAAGAGGTCTAATGCTCCATCTCTTACTTCTGGCAATGAAGAGCTTAATCTAATTAAAGCAACGAGCTGAATGTGTCTGCTGGTTCTAATCCTCAGCAGTTTTATTGTTAGGTTATGCAATCCTAATTAAAGATAATTTTAGACAACAGGAAATTTTAACAAGAGAAAAATATGTACAATGTCCTCGTGGGTCTATTTCAGAATTATTTTTAAGGTTTATTTTTAGCTAATAGTTTTCCATATATAAGCTACAACTAAGCATTCCCTCAGAGAAATTTCTCATTTTAACATTTGCTGTTGTAGCACTGTCACTCTGTGCTTGCAATTTAAATGCTACCACCTAAAATCAGCACTCATTTCAGTGCAGTTCAGTACACCAAGATACAGTGATGTAACATGTAGCCTATGCTTCTTGGTTCTAGTGTTCAACTTAGAAGGTCTTAACTTTCAGAAAAGTACTAAATATCTACACAGAGTCTTACAAAGGAATCTGGTTAGCCATCTGACATAATGTGAGTGCTCAAAACTGCTATTTTAAAAGACCTAAACCACAACACTCCAGACAAAATGCATTTCAGTTTTATTTTTAGGAAGTGAAGAAAACTGTCATGGAATTACATCAAAAGCCAACTCTCAACACCATGATCTCCCTGTGGGGTGCTGCAGAAACAGTAATTTTGGTAAGAGTGACAGAATTATTATAACTGTCAGGGAAATGCTTTTAGTCCCCTCCAGATGCCTTACCGCGCTTGGGAAGGCCTTAGCTCTTCTGCTGCAATGGTCTAAGACCAAGGCCTGAATAGAACCAGTGAGAATTGAAGAAGAAGATGTATCATTTCTCTTTTGGTATACCAGTTTTTAATTATAAACTAAACATGAGTTAAAAAAGGTATGGAGGAAACCTGAACTGGATGTTATTATTCTGTGAATGATAGCCACAGCTGGAGATACGGATCTACCAAAAGAGGTGCAGGATGGCTGCAGCGGGGAGTAAAGGAGGGGTATTTGCCTATTTTTACTGTCCATTGCAGCAGAGTTCATTGCTGCTTGGAAAAGTAGCTGCCAGGGCTGTATCCAGCCCTTTGAATTCAAAATGTAAGTTACTGGCCTCAAGAGAAGAAAAGTGCTTTAAGAGGACAAAACTGTCCTCTTGAATTCACTTTGCCCTTCTATAGACACAGGGCAAAACCTGTCTGTTCAGAGCATGTCTAAAGCAGTCATGTTTCCCACTCTCTAAACTTAAATCACAGGGAGGTTATCATATACTTATTAACCTGCACTTCTGGGTATCCAGTCAGCTGCGGGACCTGACAATTTGGGATGTGCCTCTGAGGCACAGGTACAGAGGAATGACCCAGCTGCACGCCCTGATCCATGCAGCATTCCCTTGTGGCTGCTGCTGGTTTAATGCTTTCTGTGGTGTAGGAGTGGGGAGGTTTGCAGGCATCTCTGTGGATGAACAAGGAAAGGGAGAAACTGCTTGAGGAAGCATGCACAGGAGGAAACAGAGAGGAGAAAGCAAGCAGGAGCAAGAGCCAAAGGGAAATTCATGGCCCAGTTTGAAGTGGTGAGGCAATATGCAGCTAACTCACTCGCTGGCACAAGGCCCTGTCCAACATGAGATTCTGCTCTAAGCTTAGACAAAGGCTCCACAGGAAACCTCTAACCTTGCACAGGATTTTAAAGTAATTTTCTTAAGCCCACTACATTGAGTACGAAATGCAGACAAAGCTTTCTCAGTTTAGTTTCAGTAATGTGGACAGGTTTCTTTGTGCACAAACTCCTAATCCTAATATGCCTGCATTTTACAGTAAGGGAGGGCACACGCTGCCGTGCTGTGATTTCCTGAAGAAGTGATGTATAAAGCAATGGAAACTGGTGAGGTGCCTAAGGAAAATCACTCATATGCTTTCCTGTTTCTCCAATCAGGCAGCTAAGGAATGTGAGCCATTACAATAAAAGAAGTAAGGCATTTCAAAACATTATTTTTTTACCATGTATTTCTGCGGGTCACATCCTTGTAGGCATTCTGATCCCTGCTGTCACAACCAGTGCCTATAATATTAATGTTATTTTTAGAGAAAGGAAAGCTTCAAGCTATAGTAAACACAACTTCTCTATATAAGATCAATACTTAAAAAAAGTTCCAATTTCTTTTTGTGCTTTTACCCTTCCATCTGGTCATTTTCTTTATAACTACCTCCTGTTGCCAGTCTCAGGATGGAGGAGGCAATTGCCTGGCCTGAATTTGGAGTTAAAATAAAATTGGAGTCTGATTCTTGTCAGATGCTAGACAAGAACAGAGTCTGAAAATCTGAATTTGAAAGTCAAGTCTATTTTACATGATGAACATATTGAACAGTGGGCTTTATTTTTATTTATTTTATCTTTTGTGACTACCTGAGAGCACTCTGTCAATTTATTTTGCTGTTATGGGATCACAGGAAATAAAAGTCATCTCTATGTAAGATTTAGCAGGCATATGAAAAAATAGAGGTGGGTTGCAGATGACTGTCTTCATTTAATCACATTAAAGCTATTTTAATGATAGAGGATAGATTCCTTAGTCTAAACAGCATAACTAGGCTGTTACAAGAAATCTGCTTGACTTCATATGCCTTACTAATAAAACCAGGCTGGGAGAAGTTAACTGAGGTTTCTGCTGACAAGGTTCCCAGAGCCTGCGTGCTTCTCTTTTCTGTCTAGGGCTCAAGCACTGAATATCATAATGCCAAATATTCTAGTCTTAACTCATTTTATACCCATATTTTGACATAAATTCTCAGTTCAAAAAAACTCTCAATTAGTTACAAATGGGACCAAGTAGAAATAACTTTTGATTTAACAGGCATGTTCTTCACATTTTTTATAGCCAGCTGCCTATAGCTAGCTTCTTTACCAATAGTAATTCCAGAGAAGCCCTTGGACCTTCAAAGAGTTGCTCAGTGACTGAGCAACTTAACCAGAGCTTGACCAGCTTCAACAGAGCCTGATCAGGTTTTGCATTTTCGACAGGGCAGGTTACCTGCCTGTTTTCAGTTGTAGGGCAGGTTGAAATCACTGGGTGAAGGCATATTTTAATGTTCATAGGAACAAGGTTTACTTAAGAAGCCCTGAAAGGTCAGAAAGGACAAGGTGAAGGCTGGGGATGAGGAACGTGTTTTGCAGAGAGGCACGACAATCTCCAGATATAATACATGACATTGGAAGCAATAAGTGTGCAGTCTTAGGTTGACAACCCACTGATAATCAACATGGTAAAGCAGCGCTGCCTATCCCACACAGGCCACATGCATGGAGATCTGCAGAAATGAAGAGGCACTCTGCATTGAACAACACACTAGCAGCAGAGCTCAGAGCATAACACGGTTTTCTGATTCCCAGCCCAGCTGCTTAGTCATCACTCCAACTTTAATCAACTTCAAAGTACAATGGTGAAAAAGCCCCAGAAATAAGTCCCACCCCTTGCTGCAATTTCTGCCAGAACTGAACCTCAGCCACAAATCTGAGCAGTTGTGTAACCTGTGAGAAAAAGCCTTCGGGCTTTTCAGTGAAAGACAGTGAAAAGCCTGCAGAAAGAGAGGGAAATGACAGGTGAAAGAGCCCTCTTACGGTTTTGTATGGGTAACAAATACACTTTAGACCACAGCCTTTTCCTTATGCATGAGAATAACTGAGCACAGCTTAAGAGGAAGGAGAGATTTCAGACAACACAGGAGGTGGCATGGAGTGTCCTTACCACCCTCCATTTGCCACTAGTAGAGTCCCAATTCTGGCTTTGACTGCTATTTCCATCTACTGCTCTCCTAGGCTCCTTTATATACTAACAATATTAATGACTACTGTAGCCACCTGAGGAAGATTTCCTTGCTGCATTTCATCTACATGAAATAAATCTTGTTAAGGGGAATAGTTTCTCAAGAGCTATATTCCATGCTGAGCACTTCTGAAATACAGAAAGCTGTACACTCATCAACCTGAAGAAGAAAATGTATCTATAAAATGGCTATAAAAATATCTCCAGTGATTTATAAAGTCTTGTCACTGTAAGTTATTTCTACAGTTTACATGCATTTCCTATATATTCAAACATAGCAAACAAAATATGCACACTCATTTTTTAATAAATTTACAGAAGCAGTCTAACATCCTTGAACTGCTGTGATTTGAGCTCAAACAATCTTCCCCATTTCACCACTGTCTACATTCTCTATTCAGGTAAATCACAGACAAGTTAACCCAGAGTAGTGCATATACATTTTGGACAGTCTGTGCTGATGTAGTCAGCTGTGGTTGGTCTCACCAGTCAAACGCTGTTGAATCACACAGTCATTAGCAAAGGGGCTGTTACAAAACTGAGGCTGAGCTATGAATTATGTTGCTAATATACAGTTAATACTTAATTTTGTTTCAAATGGCCTCCGTTATTTTAGGTGAGGATCAGATTTTTGTTTAGCCAGGCTACGGTTCTGGTGACAGGATTTGGTAAACCTTATCCATTTATGTTACTTCAAACATCTCTTCCCATATCTATGTATGGACACCTAACTGCACTTTTTAAGGGTAATCACGTGAGTGAAACTTGACTGTGTAAATATTTATGAAAAGAAAATGCCAATAGGCATGCATGACTGAAATAAATGCAAAATTAAATTCAGAAATGTTTTTCCAGACTAGTATTTATGAAGGATAGGTATGCTAAATTTTAATGCTGAAGTAACATATCTGTGCTTCTGCTTCTGCTTTGGGAAAATATGGTAGTAGGAAAATATACTAAAGGATGGGCATCTATGGCATGAGGTGCTCTTTATTGTCTGCTCACTATAAATTACTTAAAGGGAGTTGAACAAGATAAGCTTAGATGGTACTTGCAATGAACAGTTCAATGATACAGCCTCCTCAGAGGAATCAGAATGGGGCACCTGAACTTGAGTTTTCCAGTGCTTTCATACAGCAGAATATAATGATACACATGGCAGAGTCATGGAGCCCAGCCAGCTGTGCTGATGAAGTAGCAAAGCAGAGAAAGAAGTTTTAGAAACAATACTGAGCAGCAGACAGCATTTTCTGAAGTACTTGCTTTACTTTAAATCCACGTTACCACTTTGGGATTCACTGTGTCCAGCAAAATAACTGCAGATACAAAATTTATTCCAAAAATATATAGAAGATCACATATTCTGGTATGGCCAGCCATGTGTTTTCTAACAAATAACAGTATGATTATTAAAGCTAAAATAAAACACTAAAAGCAATTGCCCCTTCATAACATAGAAGCTGACATCATTTGCCCAACTGAAGCACATCCTGAGGCACCTACCATAAAGACAAGGTCTGACAAACTTAGCAAGACTTGAGAGATTCTTACATTAGAACTTCTGAAGCCTCTTCATTCCCATATTGGTATTAGTCCTGTCTACCTTACAGAGTACAACTTACAACATAAACATCATCATGGTTTTTTTAATCCAAGCTGCAACATTGTGCAAAGTCTTGGAAATGGCAGCCAACTGATAGCATGTTCTGCACAAAACTCTCTTTCCAGTTTACATGATACACTGTGTCAGTCCCATACAAGCCAGTCAGGTGAGTTCCTATGCCATTTGCAACACCAAAATAATGTCAAAACCCATTGATAAGATTGGATCTAAAGTTCTTCCTCAGAGCAGAAATGCTTCTCACCTTCCAGTTTTGCTTCATTTATGTCTCTGAGCTCTCCCAATAGCTTGGCTCTGAAGTATCTTGTTTGAGAAATGCCTAGTATTACACATATTTTGTATCTATTAAAATACTACATGGAAAAAATTAACCCATATACAAACAGAGAATACTTATCTCTATGGCTTCAACCACAGCAGCTGTATGTGGTGGACAGCTGCTACTGAATGTGGCTTGTTCAAGCTCCCATGAGAAGCCTCTGAAAAAAGCCAGTGACTTGAGCCAGACTGCCCATCCCAAACCATCCTTTCTACGGAGGAAAGACATCTGAAGCATGAGACTTCATTAATGGAAAGTCCCCACAGAGGATTTTCACTTGAAAATGAACAGCAGGAGGGAGCAATGTCCACTGATTGCAACAGTTTTCCCAGTTAATTTATTCTTTGGGAAAGGCAAGTTCTGCAAGGCTGGTGCTTCTGCCTCTTAATTTCATGGTAGTTTCCTCCACAGAAGATTCAGAGCAGTTTTAATATGCAAATGTACATCAGCTTCCAGAAGCTTAGATGAAGATATTACAAAGTCCAATTTTGTTACTGCTCTTCGGTTTTCAGCCCCAGATTATAATGCTTTCATCTGAGAATACGCTTAGATGGATAATGCAATGCTCAATATATGAATTTATTAGTATTTGTTTTTCTGGTTTGTTCAATACCACTTCTGCACTGTCATGAGTTACTCATTCAATGAAAGCGATAGGACTACAATTTTCTTGGCAATATCAGCATTACCCCAGCTATACAACGAAAGAAATGAACGATGGGCAATGTTAACACAAGCACCAGAAGTTCCAGGAATATTCAATCACGCATAATAACTGAATATCCAGCATTTTTGCACATGCCAGACCCAGCTGATATATTGTACATATTTAATTGTTCTGAATTTAGATGTGAACTTCACCCAGGTTCAAGGAATATTTGTACCCAAACATGTGATCTAGGCACATTTGTAGCTAACAGCATTATTAAAAATTAATCTTTATAAATACATAATTGTATTTCTGTGGCATGGAAATCTAAGTGGTTCGTGATCTCCTACTGTTCTTCATAAAATGCTGCAATAATATATTTTGTCCTTTTCTCAGAGAACCCTACTGCTGCTGTGCTGTGGAATACTACTGACTAATATGAAAACAAGAACATTAACTCTATCTCAGCTGAAACCAGGACACACAGTTAACAAGCATAAGTTGTGAGATGCACATATATACAGATGGGCAAGAAGAGAGGTGGAGAGAACCATGTGTCCCAGGTGAGAAGAATTATTTAATTTTTTCCTTACATTGTGGCATTTGTCTTTCTGATGCCAGCCTGTTTTGTTAATAAGCAGTTATTTGCCTGCCTTATGCAAGCCTTCTGTATATCCCCCAAGCTGAAGAAGCATCACAAACTCTACTAAGACTACTTTCTAATTTAGGTAAAGAACTGCATTTATTTTGCCAAATCCTCTAATTAGCACATGGTATTACAGCCACTGTCGGTCAGATACTGCTCTAAGTACACCACAGCAACCCCTTCATCCTCCAGTGGGACATGGAGATATAAATACAGACAGTATTTCCACTTTACTCTCCTGTAAGTAAGTAGAATAGAGTAGGGAAAGGACACAACAAACATAAGATCAATGTTAAAATGTATGAAAGTCTGGAACTGTTCTGCTAGCACTGTGATAAACCCAACTCAGAAAAATCATGATGAATTTTCTGATGGAGCATCAAATTTACCTAGTCTCATCTTAATACATTTGACTAAGGTTCAGGTACACCTGGCACACATATAACTTCGACCAGAACTCTCCAAGAATTTCAAAAGCCTTTCATTAACACCAAAGTGATATAATTAATCACACCTGAATTATATACCTATAAAACTGATGCCACAAAACCCATAGGGGTATATTTTTAAAGACCTGCTATTCTCAAACAGGAAGGCAGTCTGAATGTTAAAATTGCCAAAGGGTTGGCAGCTCCTGAAATCCTGCCTATCTCTG
Source organism: Lathamus discolor (assembly GCF_037157495.1). Taxonomy (NCBI): domain Eukaryota; kingdom Metazoa; phylum Chordata; class Aves; order Psittaciformes; family Psittacidae; genus Lathamus; species Lathamus discolor. Next base: position 67,771,511 of record NC_088885.1, read on the forward strand.
TGCTCACTTTAACAATGGCACACTGCTAAATTGCTCCCAGTCTTGGAGTCACCAGGAACAGGTTTAGATGGCCAGAACTTCACTGTAAACAGAATCACTTCAAACTGGCCCACTGCTGTAAGCAGCACACAGTAGCCAGCAGAAGTGGACCTGTAAACATGTCCACATTATCAAAACATTCAAGATGCTCAACTAAAATCAGTTTATCAGGATTCAGCATGAGAGTTTCTTTTCTGTCTCAGTAACAGACTGGTGCTGGCAGCACCGAAAATGGTGCCTGCCTGGCTTTTTTACTGACTCTTTCTCACAGATTTCCTCCATTTCCACCATGCCGCTTCACATTATGAAGCCTCCATGAGGTTAAAGCAGTGTGGAAGTCTGACAAGGTATTTGTCAGAATCAGTTTGTGCAGTTTCACCTGCCTGAATGTTCCCATGAAGGTCTGAAGTCATTCACAACTCAATGCACCTGCATTCTGGCACTTCACTCACGATTCACTCTGGCACTCACACTGGGAGTGTGCTGGGGACCTGTGAATAGTGAAGTGTGAAACAACATCCAGATACAAAAAATATCAGGAATTGTGGTGAAAATTCTCACTTCTCTTTAGTTTCCTGTCAACTTAAGAATTTCAGTTGCAACTAATTCCAGTAGGAATTATGCATCTGAAAGTCTTGATGGGCTCTGACAATCCTAGAGAGGAGGAAGGCACTTATACCTGTGCACATTAATATAAAGCTGGAGAAAACATGGTATCCTTGCTGAATCATACACTGAAATATGAGGAAACTGGAAGAATCAGTGCTTTCTTAAAAGTGCCGAGATACTACATAATCACTTTACATCTTGTTATTGTTCTTATAACAGCTATTTTATATCACTAGGAACCCTGCAAATCTAGTAAAACATTTTACTTCTCATGGTCTATATTATTTGGGAGCAATCATCAAATAAGAAAAAAGACCTTAAATTACTCATGTCTCATTTCAGAGGTAGAATAATAGAAACCTGCTACCATTACGTGCTCCACTGCCTTTACTTCTACTCAAGGTCATCCAATCTATAAATTTAATTTAAAAGTAATATAAAACATGTATCTGTTTACATAACCAAGGCTAAAAATGTTTACAAATGGACAAGAACTGGCATGGCTTTTAAATTTTATAGCAAAAATATCAAATTAAAATAAGCCACAGACAGTAAGAACTAGAATATGCAGCATTTTATGCCTGTCTGGCTTGTTCCAGCTTACTGAGCTACAATCAAGATACATATATGTATCTCTCTATATATACATACACAAATTGAATAAGCTGCTTCGGGTGGTTCACTCTCTAAATTAAGTGATTACATGTTTCTTAATACACTTAACCTCAGAGAATAATTGCTTACATCAATCCACACCTAGCCTGTGCCACACAAATATAATGTATGTGCTACAGATTGTCAGTACATGGATCTTGACAAGATTTTTAAAACTAGAAAGAGGAAAAGTTAGAATGAGCGCATGTGAGCACATGTGAGTGTGCAATAAATACATTAGATATCTATCCATGCCTTGTTTCTCTTCCTGCCATCTCAATTCAGCCTCTACCTTTGTTCCTCATTTATAAGTAGTATATCGTTTGGCCCGTGCTTCTGACCTTCAAGAACTAAGCACAAGTTCAGTTCAATTTAGCTTGACAATTAAAAGGCATGTAACTGAACAGATTAAAATGGACTGGAAGAACAATGCAGTCTGGGGCAAAATTTATGCTTACGTTTACAACACCAGTGTTAACCCAACCTAACGGATTTAACAGAAAATACCTAGACATAATTGCAAGCAAAATTTGAATAGAGATATTTGAAATAAAGGTGAAAAGTCAGGTTCAACTTGATCTTATGCAAGCAGAAGTCAATTGTTATTTGTTGCTTTGTGTTATCCAGATGGCACTGGTGCTAAGTATTTAAAAAAATGGGAAAGATCACACATAACTCTAATAAAAGACTGCTAAATAACATAAAGTGAAATCTCAGCCTAGCACTGCTGTGTGGCTTGCATGACTTTCAGGCAGTCTAAGCTTTCTTTATCCTCTCCTAGCCTGCCTGCTGGGCTGCAGGACAGAAGACAAGCTGAGAAAACACTGTGAACCAAGAGCCTGGCTTAGTGATACCCTGGCCTGCCTGAGATACCCAAAGGCAAGTGCTTGCAAGCACAGCTTTGGACAGGGCCCTGTTGGTTGTCTCTTACAGTTTCTTCATTGTGGGAGTTATTCTCTGGGTGGATCCAGGACTTCTGTAGGCATTTTAGCTGATGTAAAAGGGCTGAAATGCGAGTGATGATCCACCCCATGTCTCTTGTGCATGCTCTGTTTCTGTCACGGGTAAGGCTGTCTTCTGCTGTCAATTCCTGCAGCAAACACAATACTACTGACATTTGTCTGGGACATCTCTGGCAGGAAGAACTGGAGACTTAAACTTGCATTGTGTTGAGGAAGCTGCTACCTGACTTAAAAATTTTCCAATGATACAGAGTATAGAAAAACGAAACAAAATCCTCCAGGAGTACACCTTGAGCAATCTCAAAGTAGACAGTATTGAAACAATGGAAAACAGCCCAGGCTTTAGTAAAATACGGTGGACCCCTGGCTGCAGAAGATATCCTAAGGCATGAAAATGATCTCAGGCAGATGGCAAGAAGACACAGGTCAGTGTGCTCACATCACCCAGGCAGCAAGTCCATTTTTGAGAAATCTTGTTGACTGCTTTGTTTGTATTTCCTATCCTAATACTTAGTGAAATTTAATTAAAATGGTATTTGGATTTAAGCATTCCACCTTAGTATTAGCTACCCACTCAGTAGAGTGCTGCTCTCATCAGAGACATACTGATTATAGTTTACACAGCACTTGCTGCTTCTCCACAGAGGGCTGATTGGTCCCATGATGCCCATGCTCTTCCTGATTTCCAGCTGTTACATTTCATTAAAAGACAGCTAAAATTGCCTCAGTGGTTTCCTCATATTACTTCTCCACATAAGCAGTTGGTCCGATTACCATGGGGATGCCACAGAGTCAGGAACAAGATGAGAGGTTGCTCTTGAGACTCTTCCTACACAGAGGTAGTGCCACTTCAAAAGACTTTGGGAAACACTCATATGAGCAAGTAACAAATGGAAATGACTAAAGATCTTCTGGATACTAATGGGACCAATGCATTTTCATTATTCAAGCAAAGCGCAAGAGGAAAAATTAAGCAAATCATGACCCAGAAATCAGCATTTTGTAAACAATTTCCCCTTTGTTATTCAACAACATAATTTTGTTCCACAGTTATCTCCTCTAATAAGTGAGTGTGTGTATCCTGTGCTCTTCTTTCCTTGAGAGCATTACTTAAAATGGTCTTCTTACTGACTGGAGTGCCCTAAATATGCAGCAAAAAGCCTCCTGCCTTCACTGCATGTTTGCATAGAGTCAGGCCTGTCGTCACTGAAGGTGATGGGATTTTACCACCAAGTTTAACAGACAAAAAAATGCCCTACATCAGCCCCTGCAGGGAAGCAATGTAATGAGGGACATGTATATACATTCTAGGGAAAATAAGTAGGACATAAGCATGTATACATAAAGGCTGTACAGAACCTGCAGGTGTTACATGAATAGGGAGACTCTACCTAATTTGCTACAAAGTAACTATAACATGGATCTAGGACTCCTGAATATTAGCCCCTTTTTTATCCAGCTTTTCTGCAGCACAAGAGACATCATTAGAAGCAGAAGTACTTCGCTTAGAACATACCTTACCTCATGTGCTTGGAATAACTATTGCTTTGTTCATTTCAATCTACAGGGAGTTTCAGACCAAGGATGCACACCAATTTATTCATAATGTGCATACTGGACCATATTTGCTCTAACAGTGGCTAAAAGAGAGCTCTGCTCTTCTGGAGATATGGTTGGGTTTTATTAGATAGTGCAATCAAAAGCCTGTCCTCTGTTTCTCCCGTTTATCTGTGCAGTGAACTATGATTTGGCATATTTTCAATTAGCACAGAAGGGGAGCGTCTCTGCTTTTTCCCCTGTGGCTTTTCTATCCTGTATATTTGCAATGTTCACTTTTATGATCTCCTCTTCTAGGGATGCAAGGAAAGAAATCAAACCAATAAAACTCATATTGCAGCACAGAGTTATTAAGGGTGCTCAAATACACGCAGTACTTCCCTTCACATGTTACCAAGACAACACATACCACAGACAATAGCCACTCTCTCCCTCAGGGAACATAATTCCAGAGATAAATCCTGTAGATCCTGGTCAGATACAACTTCTTTTTCTCAGTGGTCATTTTGATCATCAGGTCCCCATGAGGAAGATATCATGACTGTCCCAAAGAGCTCAGAGCCAGCTCAATTTAGCAAATGAACCAATGCCAGAAGATGAGGAAAAAAATTGTAAATTGCTAACTCTTCACTGACAGCAGGAACTCTGCTCCTCAGGAAACCAAGGTTCAGGTGTCAGCACATGGGATAGTCCATGGGATGCTGTCAATGGTTCCCAACTGGTGGGTGGTAGTGGTGGGGGGCTGGCTCATGACCTTCAAAAGGAACTCAACTAACTCCCTCTCAACGGACGCAGGAATCCTAACTAAGACATCCTGACCAAAATGTGAGTTAGCATTAAACTTGTTAATTCAGTGGCATCAATACCAGCCTCAGCTGTGTTAGCTCAGAAGATGTGATACTATGAATGACACAGCTGAGACTTTGCCTGATCTAAGTGCAGTCACTCAAATGGGGGCAGTTGAGTTAAGCCAGTCTCACAACCCTTGCAGTGAAATCAGAAAATGGACTCATCTGCTAGACTAGCAACGGGGGGATTTTGATTGGTTTTGTCAGCTACTTGCAGTGCATTTTAGCCTGCAGGAATGTTGTCTGCACATTAATGCCAGAAATACCACAGTGTCACTGGCCTCACATTTCAGCACAATGCCTTTGCAGATTCAGATGCAAAAAATCAGCATCAATATTTAGAGGCAGCTATTCTAAACTACAAGCTTTCTGGGGCGTAAACACAGCACCTAAATAAAAGATAGTGTATGGACTTTGTTATTACAAAGGATGAGTACATGCACTAGAGCTCTTGCATCAGTGTTGCCCAGATGACAGAGTTCTGTCAAAGATCAACAATGATCTACGGAGATCAACAATGGATGCCTGACTGACTGTAGGGCCAGGTTAGATCCATCGCTAATTAAGAAGGGAATCTGTTGCTGATTTAATTCTTTTAATTTATGAACCAATATACATGACTCTTCTATAATAATCTTCACTTTTGCCCTGATCAGAGTTCTGTGAATTATAAAGAGGCATGCTTTTAACAGTGCATACGTACACCAAGAATACTGTAAGCACATGCAGTAGGGGCTTTGATCCTACTCTGTCTCTGCAGAGAGACAGATGCAACATGGACCAGATCCTGGCAGAGGCCAGTGCATAGTGGAATGAATGATCCCATCATGGCAGAAGGAAACCTTTCTCCACAGCACTGAGCTCCCCTTCTAGGACAGATAGAGGCCATCACATTACATGCCTTCCTGGCAATGGTGGTGATCTAAGAATTCATACATGAATTACTCCCCTCTCAGAGGGAAAAAAAATAGCTGCTGCAAAAGCTGAATGAGATTACAGAGATAAGTTATTTTAATTATCTTCTAGTTAGTAAGTAAATCAAAGCCTGAAAAGGTTTAGAGAGTCCTTCAATTACTGGATCATCATCAGAGAACATACAGTTCAGCAGCTGTAGGGGATATACAACTGGCAGGGCTTACAGCAGGCATCCGCCTTGTGAAAAACAAGTAGATCAGTTATTTGTTCTACAACCAAGGTAGCCCTTGCCTTTGACATTGTTCATTCCAAGCTAATTAGGGCACCCATAGCATTTCCAATACTATTAATTCAAAGGCTGAATGAGACATGCTCCAAAGAGTAATTACTGAGGTTTGTGACCTATAAGGATCAAGTATTATGAAATGTCAACTATTTGTAGAATTCCAAATCTCAGATCTTGACAGATTTTTTGCTCTTCCTCGCTAAACTGTAAAACTATACAAATAGTAATTTTCCAAGATACTAGGCTTGGATGAGGATGGCCGAAGACTGACCCCTAATGAAAGCTACTGAGAAGACTGAGGAAAAGCATTTTCCACATGTCAGTAAGCAAAGGGTATCACAAAAACAGTTCCAGGTGCTGTTACACAGCCCCTGTACAAATCTCTGCACAAATCAACTGAAAAATGAGAGAAAATGATTAAGCTGTTGTCATGCCTCTGTTCCACCCTGGCTGACCCCTGCTTTCTTGGGGGACACACAGGGAACAAATGAAACTCCCACAACACTTCTGCATTTGTTTGTCTGCAGAGAAACCATCTTTTCTCTCTCAAGGGTCTGATCCAAACCCCACAAACGCTTGCAGAGTGCCTTTCGTGCCCTGTCTAACACCAAGGGGCTTGGGAAAATATGTCCTAACTCGTTCACAACCCAAGCGGGGCACAGAATTGGCACAGTGCTCCATCATGCTGCAAGAAGCACTGAAATGATCAACATGTTATGCACTCAGGTTTGCTGCTGCACTTCAAGAAGTGGCTGCCATGACTCATTTCTTTTCCTTGCTTGTTTTGACTTGTTACCCTCCCCTATATCCCACTGTAGCATGGGGATCTTTTTGCAGCGCAGCTAATGAAAGTTTTTCAATTTAAAAAATGGAAGAAAGGCTTCTTTCATTCTCAACTGCTTTTGTGAAAAGACCACAACTATTACACAATTAGTCACAAGCAAACACAATCTTTGTTAAATTTTACTAATGCTAATTCCTGTCCTCCAATAATGCTATGTTAGTAATACTTTGTCCCTCCTACCTCCCTCTTTACAAAGCAAATGGAAGAGTGAGGAGACACAAGGATTCTCTGTTGATCATAAAATCCCAAATTACTTCCATACACAAATTCTCAGAAGTTCCCTCTCCTGATTCTTGCTATCCTTACAGAAGCACACTTGGTGAGTGGTATTCCACACATTTTGGAGTCAAGACTGAGGTTGTAAAAGGATGCCACGTGCTCTTCCAATCTCATTGCCCAGTCTAAAACCAGAACGGCCAATTCAATGACTATTTTCACCCATTCCTTTCTGCTTATTTCTACCAGCAGTAGTGGCTTTCTTGCCTTTCTCTGCCCTAGCTGACAACTTTTGCAACCTGTTTCCAACTTTGGTGGCAGGATAAAAGACCATAAATTCACTATGTTTCTAAAGTCCAGAGAAACTGGGAGGCTGGTTAGAGAAAAATAATCCAAATTGCCATTGCTAAGCTCATGATTAAACAGCAAAAGATCCTGGAAGAAGCAATCCATACAAAATTTGGTTTAATAAGTTCTGTTGCTCATGGAATTATCCAGTTGTTTTTCCCCAAACTATAAACTAAAATCCTCCACAGGAGATGATGCACAAGAAGCCACTAGCTGGTGAGAAAAACCACTGCCACTCAGGCATATCTAAACTTTAGTCCACTTGCTATATGAATATTTCACTCACAGCCAATTACATCTTTTTTTTTTTTTTTTTTTAACTGATGTTTAAACTACCTATTGCATATTTTCTCATTAGATATGAAATTGGGAGGAATACTACTATGACTATTTAATATAAGCTTGATCTTATGCCCATGAAAAGCAGAGAATCCAGCAATCACTTTTATGGGGCTTCTGATCAGGTCCATAAAGCACACAGGCTATTAGAGGTACATGTACAGTTTTGAAAATGTAAGTGCCAGCACAGGAGTGTAAATGCAGTATTGATTCTTGATGATGGTGACAGAAAATTTAGGGGCTCCAAAGTGTCTTCAGGCAGAACTTAAATTTAAAAGGCTGCAGAGGTGCATTTTGGATACATGTGCACATCCTAGAAACTTTTTGGCCTGCAGTTGCATTGCTTACTAGTGCAAAGAGCTGAGCACCCACCAATCCCATGGTCTTTTTTGGAAAACAAATCACCTCAGAAGGAAGATTGTGCAGCTGGCAGAAGCCTTCGTGGCCTATCTGTATGAGCAAAGGCTTTTGGTATTCAGCAACTGCCTGCCAGGTACCCTGCACCCAGTGAAGACAGGAAGAATTCATCAGCTTCAGCAGGATGGAAGTAAAACCTATTGTGAACCATTTTCAGCACAAATACATGTCACTGCCTTCAGGCAGAAGCGTATCTGGCTTTCTCTGGACCTTCCTCAGAGTTCTGCTTATCTATGCAAATTCAGCTGTCAGCCCCATGCTACTTTTAACTAAGGAATTAATGAAGAGCACAAGGAGACCATAAGCTTCCTGCAAAACACAGAGAGGTGAGGGATTGGTGTTTACAGCTTAAGCAGTAGCTAGTGGCAAACAAATTCCCTAATAACTTTTCCTTTAAAATAGGCAACTAATGCTGTTGATTAGGTTGAAAAAGTATGATTTGCCCCAGAAAAAGGATGACTTTTACAGCCTGTTTTGATGAACGGAATTGTTTGTGATTGCCTGATTATCTTGGTGAGATTCATATAGAGTTATGAAGATAAAAAGGACCAAAAGTGTTAATTATCAAATTAAAACATTTTTATAAGGAACTGAACTGTGTTCCTTCAAAAATCTACATGTACATATTCAGCTGAAAAGTAAGAGACTGAGATACTTCATTTTCCGGCCTAGAAACGCATACCTGCTACTCCAGCAAGAACAAAAGGAATAGTGAGTGATGTTCAGTGTCATCCATCTATTCCACCACTAGTTTTATCTAAAAGGGTGGGACATTCTGTAGCTAACAAACAACTCAAATGCAGTTAACAACCACAACTTTGTAATTACAAAGTATTAGATCTTTGGCCTATACAAATAAATGGAAACCAAAATAAGTCTTATTTTTAACTACTCCTATCTTTTTTACACAGACAACATACTATCAAACTGAAACATTAGTCTGAAAATGTAACTGATATCAATAAAGCAAATTATAAATACCCAGAATATCTGTAAGTTGCTTTAAAATTGTAATTTTAATTTCTAACAAGAATTTGAGATTTCCCCCCTGCTTTTGTTTTCCAAGACTTTCTTGTACAGCCACATGGGGTTTTTAATAATTCTTTTTGCTGCTGGAATCCAAGATTCTCTCTGAATGACTTTACTTAGTAAGCTGCAGTTCTGAAGAAATCCTACACATGGACAGACCAACGAAAGAAACAAACAAAAAAAGAGACTTCGTGAAATTGCACGTAAGTCCTACAACACTTAGAATGTAATAGTCTATAGCTGTTGTTCACAATAAGACCGGGATGAGTTACCAGCAAATTTGGAAGGCTGCGCAACAGCTTTCTTCATTAAATGCTCTAATCACCATCTTGGACTTCTTCTGCCTAGTCCCTTGGATCAGTCCAAGTAATCAGATCAGCTCTCACCAACCAGAGCCTCTAGATCCCATCTCTTGTGGCAGTTACTCGATTCATTCCTGCACATTAGCTCCTGTGGCTACTTCCATGGGCGTTCAAGAAAAGCAATCTGAATTAAGTAATTCAAGGAGGATTACCAATGCCACATTAAACATTTGTGTGGACATTTTAATTCAGAACTGAATGGCCTTAATTCATTAAAATAAAATAATGAGTTTATGAACTGAACAAATATCCACCCAAGGGTTTATGGTGATATAACTAATCTGTTTCATATTTATAGTTTAAATAATTCAAGTTACAATGTATAAACAAGCCCTTGTATCAAACAAGACTTAGACCAAGATTTCTAAGAAACTGTTCTTCATCAAGCTGTCTTTGGTTCCCAGTTTATAATCTGAATTTTCCTATTAAACCTCTGTACACAGGGTAATTTAATTCAGCTTCTCTTTCTAGCAAGTATTTATTATTCCTCAACATATTAGCCCCTGGAAAGAGCTCATGAAGCTAATGCTTTTTACTGGGTGACTGCCATCCATGTTTCACATCCCTGTGGATGTGGTATTCTCATCCCTGCTGCCAATACTCTATACATTTAGCTGTGTATACCTTTTTAATGCAGTTCACAGACATGGAAATAAAGGGCAGCTATTTTGATTAAAAAATCCCATTACATTAGTCACTGCGCTGCGTGCTTGCATTACAATACCAACCCATTTCCTAAACACAACATGGGCCAGATGTCAATCAGGTCACTGATAGAGCAGGGCTCACTCGAGACAGCACCATGCTGGTCTCAGCGATTCCTGCTTCATTTCCCCTGTATGGGAAACACTGAGACCAAAACAGTATTCTAGGAATAAAACTTCCTCAACAGCACTTCTGAGTGAACACATCTAACAAATACCGCTTTTGGAAACTACCCAACAGCAGTCTCTAAAAGGCAAGGGAGGTTTTCCTCTGTTGCAAGACCATATTCATCTCTGACCAAAGTATGGAGAAACTGGTGGAATCACTGAGCAGACTTCCCCAGCTGAAGTACCTGGCCCATGTAGTCCAAATAGGTTGGACTCTGCCAAGTCTCAAAGACACGTACCTGCACAACATCCGATTACTGATGGATGACAAATTTGCACAGCAGTATTCAATGGCTGCTGCTTTGATGGAATAAGGAAAATGACCTGGGGCACGAGTTACTTAAAAGCAGGATCCTGTGACCAGCCAGCATCCTGCTGGAAAAGACCTGCAGTGTTTTTGGGTCACTGGGATAACCCGGTGCTACAGCTGCCCACTGTTGTCTTTGATGAGTCTTTGATCTCATCACAGACCAGATGCCTCATGGCTCCATGCCACTGTGAAACGCTGCTGTTTTCCCCCCATATCTTTAAAAAGGGCAACAAAAACTTGAAGAACAAAACGCCAACAGTCTGAGAAATACTAATTAATCTCCATGCTTCAAACACAATCTAAAAATAAAAAGCAGCTTCAACGCATTTTGGGTTTAAATGAAAGCATTCTAAAATAACCTTTAAGGATGCAGTCTGATGAAGACTGTACATTCATGAGTCACAGCAACAGCAGCTGAGGATATACAACAATTTTTTACACAAGACTGAGCTTCTTCCAAACATGCTCATTCTCTCTCCCCACAACCAGATATTCCATTATTGCTTATTCATTGGTAAAATACTTCTTAAAACATCTTCAATTAATGCTGTTCTCTAATACATATACTACGCAGAAGCTTATGCTACAGCATCTATTTTTCAATCCTCAGAATTTGCTATAAACCCATTAATGAATTAATTGTATTATTATATTATTTTAACAGGAATACATTGTTGCAGAATTATGTTGCATTGTGACAGTTTTGGCAGCCTCACACAATCTTCATAGCAGCTGGAAATGTAATTAGCACAAAAACCAAACAGCCTCATTAAACATCCCTGTCCTGTAAGAAGGGACACATTTAAGGGCCTCGTCTCATACATTTTTCAGTCCAGCTTAGAAAAGTTCACTTCTTAATCCCCCAAATGTTCTGCATTAGACTCTCAGGAAGACACAATGATGCTCTGTAGTGGAATACATGCTCCCAGGGAAGCGATTATACCCCCCATTTTTGAACCAGGAGCTTCTATTTGGCAATTCAAGTATAAAAATAGACAACTGCTTTAACTGCCTCCTGTGTACAAATCAGATCTGCAACTTCCGAACACATCTGAATTCTTTTAATCTGCTTAAAATAACAAATCTAAAAAAAGCTGATAATTTTATGATTCCATCACTAAAGAAGCAAACTTCTTCACCCACTGCTTTCCCTTGCTATGAAGTGCCTTCTGCCACCATAAGCTTTGGGCTGTTCATCTAATTGACAGGTTGAAAACAGTCACTGGCTTTAAACATCCCTGCGGATCCATAATCTTAGAATGGTTTGGATGGAAGGGACCTTAAAGATCATCTGGTCCAACTTCCCTGCCATGGACAGTGACACCTTTCACTAGACCAAGTTGCTCAAAGCCCCATCAAACTCTGGTTCCACAGTAGCAAGCAAATACACATGCTAATTTTGCTCCCTCTATAGAAACGCAAAAGAACAAACTTTAAAAAATGTGTCCTATAATTTTCCATGAATTCTGGTGCAACTTCTGGCCAGCTTCACAGAAGACATGAAGAAAATATTAGTGCATGCAAAAAGAAGCTATGGGGAATCTGCATTTAGAACTAGCGTATAATTTTTTTTCATTTCCAAACTAAAAAGTACATCAAGTATGCAATTTTAGACCAAAGCAAAAATAAAACTGAAAATAGCAATGAAGCCGGTGAAGGGTCTTGAGCAGAAGTCTGGGTGTTCTTCAGTCTGGGGGTTGTTTAGTCTGGAGAAAAGAGAGCTCAGGGAAAATCATACCGCTCTATACAACTACCTGAAAGGAGGTTGTAATGAGGTGGGTACCTTCTCCCAGGTAACAACCAATAGGACAAGAGGAAATGGCCTCAAGTTGTGCATAGAGAGGTTTATACTGGATATTGGAATTGGACATTATATATTGGATATTTACTGAAAGGTTTGTCAAGCATTGGAACAGTCTGCCCTGGAGGTATTTAAAGATGTGTAGATGTGGCACTTAGGGACACGGTTTAGTGGTGAACTTGGCAGTGTTAGGTTAACAGTTGGACTTGATGAACTTCAAGGTCTTTTCCAACCTAAACAATTCTAAGAAATGGATTTTAATTTTTTATTCAGTCCTTGGGCACAAGCAGTGTAGTGTTTCAGCAGACCTAAAATAAATGCTTTCCTGTCTGTCAGGTCATTTTATATCTGAAATTCAGATTTTTAGCTATACTTGTTACTATCCAGCTCAAATTTGAAATGGAAATGTAAATTTGAGTAAAAGCTCCTCTAAGATTCATCTAGAAAAGCCTGAAATATGTGCATTTTCTGGAATTTCCTTCAAAGATATTTGCTTAAGTCAATGTGCATTCATGAACAGTCCTAGTTCCTGCAAAATGGCGCTTTTCCTCACCGGCTGACACTTAGCACCTCCCTCAAAAACATGCACAAAGCAGTGAACAAGAAAGCACTTGGTAAGTCTGGAAAGTGGCTGTATTACTGGGTTTTAACAAAACTGAGGCTCCTTTTTGAAGTCTGGACTGAGTTTTGCATCAGTGCCATTTCTCTCTCTCCTCCCAAAAACTTGGAAATGATCAGTTTCAACAATGTGTTAATGCTCTATGAACTGCTCCAGCACAGCAAAAATACCTGGCTGGGACCAGCATCCATATTGCCTGCTCACTCTCTCACATTTAAAGTTCCACTGGGGTTTGTACACAGTCTTATTAATAAACACGCTTCGTCACTGTTGTGAACAGGACTTTGGGGTATTTCAGGCTTCATGGCAACCTCAGGCTCAGCTACACATGGTAACCTCAGGCTCAGCTACACTGCAGGGCTGACCCCACTCTCTTTCTCCGTGCTGATTCAGAATTACATTTGTCAGTCATCAGAATAAGAGAGTGAAGGAAGAAAAATCTTAATTACCTCAACCATCCATACCTAAACCTAGAGACAGTCTGTCTGGCCTGCAAGCATAGGAGGAATTGCAACTGAAATACATACATACCTTTCACATGGGATCACAGTATTTATTAAATGAAATTCAGGAGAAAAGAATGGGAACATAAAGCTCTTTAAAACACAGTTATCCTTGTTAGCCAATAATCGAAACAAACCCACTGCTTTCATAGGGCCTTTGCAGATAGATTTCAACAGCCTGGTAAGTACTTGGGAAAAGCACTGCAAATCTCTCCACTTTAGGCCACCTGCCCAAAAGTACAGGCAGAGGTGAGGGCAAGCATGTTTGCAGGCTGCGCTTCTACTTCACTTCCCCAAGCAAAGGTCTCATCCAAACAGCTACCCTGACTAGTTTAACAGCCCAGGAGTTCTACATGAGAAAACAAAAGAGGCAATCACAGGCAAAACAGAAGGGAGTAGGAAGGTTTAAGAGCAGCACTGGTAACACATCATTGAATTTCTACTGACTGGAATATTCTGTAAAGTAAAGTTCAAAATATTTACCTATTGTAGTTAGAAATAATCAGCAGTAGGGATAAAATGATCTGGGTATGGCTTATGGATATCAGTTCCTCTAATTGCACAGATTTACCACATTTCATTTTCTTCTTGTTATTCATCAGAAACATTGAAAGTCCTTGCCTCTAAGTGTTGCCAAATTCAAACAATCCCTCTGCTGACTGGGAGACTTAACTTATTTAAACACATTGATATATGAATTTTTTTAGAGCACTTTTTTTAGTAACTCTGGATGGAAAAACCAAAGCACTGAGGCTTAGCAAGTTAAAAATGTAGCATTTGAGCATAAAATGAATGGCTGGTTTAATGCATATTCTGGGAGTGGGGCAGCTAAAGCTTGCATGAGTGGATTTTGTTTTGGCACACTTGATTTTCTTTAATTGGCTCCAGCAGGAGTGAAAGCAAATGGTAGAGCATGTCTTCCCTCCCTAAAAAGCAAACTGAAAAAACCCAGATGCTGCCTTTTGTGCCACTGTCTACAGTACTGGGCTTCAATGTTTAAATCCAGTGCAGAGACCTCAGCTGCTCCAGTTTAACAGAGTAACTGCTAGCAAGAGAAGTCTGTCATCCTCTGTACAGACAACTATTAAGAGTCCTAAGACCCTTAGAGAGCAGATCAACCCATGAACCTGCCCTGAAAGTCCTAGTCCCCCAAACCCACCTTCCCCAACTCAGCTGATGATGCCTGGGTCACACTGATTTGCCTCTTGGTACTTCTGATATCCTGCTTTACATTGTTCAGGCTCAGCCTTTATATTTTCAAACTTGCCAGCCCTACACCTTGAGATGGGTTCCTGAACACCACCCTCTACAATTTCACACTAAGTAAATGAAGCTTCAAATGAAGCAGGAGTGGGTCTTCACTCTTCTCAGGAAAGCACCCCAAACATTAGGCTAGGAAATCACCGTCACGTCTTTCTTTTGCCACAGAACAGGACACAGCTCGTATTAGGGATTAGGGTATTAGGGATGGGAGCTGTGGCACTGGAAGATGGATCTGTCCTTATCATGCTGCGGAAAAAGTTGTAAGTATTTCTATGGGGGGATCTGTGACATGAGTGAAGGGAGGTTTCAAAGTACCGAGGAGGAAAGTCTGAGATACAGATTTCATTTTCTCTCTTTAGTATTACTGATTGTTTCAGATAACTGTCTACCTGGCAATAGAGCTGCCGTGGAGCTTTGACACTGGACCTTCTCTGCTCACTTTACAGGGTGCCTATGTACCTAACCCAAAGACTGCTGAATCCTACCCTCTCTTATTGTATAGCTGAGCTTTCTCTACACTCCTTTATTTCTCACCTTCTTCTGCTTTCCTCTTCTCATTGCAACCAGTTTCCTCCAAGTACAAGTTACACGCTTCCTCCTTCCATCTGCCTGAGCACTGCAACTCAGGAAGCAAGGATGGTGGAAGATGGACCAATTCCTTAAAATGAAGGTCACCAGAAACAGGAAATGGTGAAATAAGACATTTTCCCCTATTCATACCCCTGCAAGCAGCTGAAATATTTTTTTTCTGAAAGGTTGCAAGCAGTTGGCTCTTGATGAATACAGTGATAAAAAAACTTCAATAATATTTCAGGTAAGACCAGAACCTATCTTCCCTCAGGCTTCTTTATTTCGTAAGCACTTCATTCTCTAAAACATCACCAGGGAATGACACTTCTCTGCCACGTGTACGGCACTGAAATAAAACTACAGCACACGCAAGAACTGTTTTCAAATTCGCATCAAGGCAAGGAGAACAAGATCAAGGTATTAAAAGCAATGGCAAAGGTGTGGCTGAGGAGACAGTGAGCTTACTCTCTTGCTATCTGCTTTGCTGATTCCCAGAGAACCTAGCGTGGCTTTAAAAACCTTGTGCAGCCTGCTGGAACCACCCCAGCTGCATCCAGTCAAGATAACATGCTTGGGCAAAGAGAATTAACTGTTTCTTCCTGGCTCCCTCTGCCATAAGTGAGACTGTTCTTCTTATTATCAGTTAAAAGAAACAGTCCCATCAACTGATATAATCTTGCCATTTAGAAATTTGCCTGTGCTCCCGAAGCTAGATTTGTCAGCTTTATCATACTGCTCATTGCCGTGAGGGGCCCTCAGCCCTCATGGTAATAAAGGTTTCCACACTTTCTGTGCAAGAAGAAATTTTAGGTGAGTTTAAAAAAGTACACCATAGTTTTGACTATAGCATGAATAATTGTGGCTGAGCTTAATTTCTTTGTCTAACCCCCTGTATATAAAACTTCACTGTCAGGAGTGTTCCTGTTGTACTGTGGGAGTTTCAGCATCCATCAAAGAACTTTCATCAGACCTCTGTGGTAAAATGATTGGCAACCCTGACATTGAAAAAATACTCTTTGCTGGGGGAAGCTTCACTTCTATCTAGAAGGAGGATTACTGTGAGAATTAACTTGTTTCTGGCCCCACTGTGATACACTGCTGTCCCTCACACGCTAGCTCTGAGATTGAGCTTGTTCATAGATGGAACCCATCTGTCACTCACGGTGCATGTCCTGAACAACCTTCTTAATACTCCACCTTCAGCAGAAGAAGTTGATCAAATCAAACTCCAGATGCAGGCTCATCTGGCGCTTACCATCTGCAACAATAGATCACCCCATAGCATGATGTTTTCTACCTGCTCTGGCTGCTCTAAAACATACCTAATGATGATGCTCGCAGACAGACCAACTGCAAGGCAAAGGATTAGAAGTCTGCATCAAATCCATAACTTTCACCTTCATGACTAAGTCAGCATCAAGGCAATGTCAGACTTTGGTCCTTTCTGCAGTCACTTCAGGGATATCTAACCAACATAACCTATACACATATAAAGTATATGACATATGCATCCTTTTAACCTTCTACTTGTCAGTGGCAATAAGATAACAAAGACAGAGGATGAGGGACTTGTTACGCTCAAATATCACAATATGAGTACTGATGTGCTGAAAGGAACCATATATAATAAGCATAATGTTAAGGTCCTCAATCAATCAAATCAAAGATTTTCTATCTCATCTCATGCAATTACCAGGTGTCAGAAAATAACTTTACCTATTACCTAAAAGGTCTTTTTTGCCCACTGTATTTTAAAGTATTCATCACTGAATAAATAATCAGAGCTTTCAGTCTGATAAAGATATGGATACAAAATGTTAGCACTTGGAACTCTCAAGAAAAGGGCAACCCCTTTCAATCTTAAATGCCAGCCTGACTCTCTCTTTCTTCCAGTCCTCTCCCAGGAAAAAACTACCATGAATTTCAAGGGAAGTTTCAACAGATAAGGTCATGTGTTTTGACCCTTAACTGCTTTTGACATTAAAAATAATTGAATCTATTGTTGCAACAAATAAGAGCCCAATAAAATACTTGTATTAGTATTTATTTTTTTATAATTACTGATGTTCTATGCAGGTGGAAAGCTTGGGTGCATGCCTGTAGGACACTAATGGGAATTTATTTTTTTCCAAGCGTCACATTTATCAGTGCACTTAGAAGAAAATAAGCCTGTATTATGAAGTTTCATGCTGTCTCTCATTATGCCATTTTATAAGCTTGTCTTTTGATTTTTTATGAAGATTAAATATATTTTATCAGTGAGATCAGAGGTATTAGATGAGAGGCCATGGAAATACCAGCAGAAAACTGCTAGATTTCCATGTGTAAACTCTTTCGTATCTCACATCCTAGGTTCAGCCAATGCTGCTGAATTGCCACAGGGGTCTGATAGGATGCTGGTGGATTCATGTTCCCCAGTGTTGGGCATGATGAAAACTGTGGGGTCCCCACCTCTCATACGGTCCAGATGTAAATTTCTCCCCCTGCCTCCCGCAGGGTGCTCTGCAAATTTGACATCTTTGTCAATTTTGCTGCAGTTAGTAGCAGGGTCACTGATGGGAATACCAATTCTGCAGAGCAGCGGCAGGATACTGTTAGCTTACCAGACATGTTTTTTTTTTTTTTTTTTTTTTAATTTATTTATTTTTTAAAAAGAAAGATTTTGGATTCAACTGAGATCAAATCTAGTACTGCAATCAACAATCTCCTACAACCAGGAGACCCAGATTTTAAATTAATTTTTCAGGCACTATAGTCCCTCTTTCTAGGGGAAGAGATACATTGGCATGTGTGGTAAAGTTTCCTATACCTCTGAGAAGAAGAAACACAAGTTTTTACTGTTTTTAATCCCTATGTACTTTACAAGTGATGTGGCAAATGGGTTCTTCTTGTAACACCCAGAACAGATTATGTAGGTGTATTCAATCCAGCTTCAAACTAATCAGTCAAACTACAGCAGTGTGCAGCTCAGCCCCACCTCCCAGATCTGGATAAACCATACAAATAAATACTAGGCAGGCTTTGGCAACGCATGGCACCTTCTGAACTGCTGTGGTTATCCTCCTAGTTATATGCAACTAACACAGCATGCTGGATGGAGCTAGCTTCAAACTAGTTGTTACCACAGTGTCCACATATCCCTGAGCTACATACAGTTTTCAAGGAAATCCTGCTACACTTCACTGTGGTTATGTCTGATACAAAACATGAAAGACAAGCCTTTTGACTTGCAGAAACATGTCATTTTTGGTGACAATAGCTTCTCAGCTGTCAAGTCAAAAAATACGATCGTCACTCAGAGTAATATAGCCATCTATTCCAGTTCATCAGTCTTTGTCTGACACATCAGTGAGCAGCTTAAACAGCACACAGTAAAGAACACCTTAAAGTATAAACCCTGAAAATTCTTATTCTGCATTTAACCTTATGCAAGAATTTGCACTTAGCTAAATGAGACTTCTCATGCAATTACAGGCCATTTTCAGGAGTACAGGCTTTAGGGTGCCAGAAGGTACAGTCAAGTCTCCTGCCTGAAAGCTTTCACTGTGCAATAAAAAGGTCAGAGAGCAACTGGGCTGTAATTCAAGCTTCTTCTGGCACATGAAGGAGCAAGATCCTCACTGCTTTCTTTCTAGTTCTAGTAAGAACAGTAAGAAATCAGGAGAAAATTCATGTCTTCTCACAGAGAATCCAGGCTTACAACTTGCAAAACCACATGTAGTAATTATCAGTCATCATGGAAGAATAAAGACAAGAAACCTAAAGAGATCACAAAGCTTGAAAACAAACACATCAGGTACAAACTTCTACCACATGCATATGCGCCTGGATATGGAACTCTTGCTCAGACCAAGTAACAATATAAAAACAAGCTTTTAGCAGTTTTTCATACTTGTTTTTCAATTAAAAGAGTCTTAAACCAGGAGCACTGGAAAGCAATGGCAGAAGGAGGGGCGTGGCAGGAAGAGAGTTTTGTTTTTCTCAGAAAACAAATGACATACATCTTTCCTGACCAATGGAACAAATAATTTATGGTTATGCAAGTTACTCAATAAAATGTCAACTCCTTTGTCATACATTTTTCTTGCTCCTCTATTAGCAGTTACAAGGAATCTGAATGTGGCTAAATCCTCCAAAGTTCTTTTTTCATGCTACTATTCCCTTTACCCATAATCCTGTAAACCAGTGTAACAAGATTTCTTCTGACTTACCCTCTAGCTCTAGTAGCAGAACCTGAATATACAGCTTTGATGAGCTGCTGATTTAACTGTAGTGCACCCAAAATGTTGGGTTTGCCTTTTTTAAAAGAAAAAGCTGGTAACAGAGTAAAAGATCTCTTAGAATCTGAGAAATCTCTCCAAGCCAAGTTTCAACAACCTTAAAAACAGATGTGAATTGGGGCTGCATTACAAACTTTCAGTCTTGTTGAGCAAACAGTTACAGATTAACAAACCAACCCGATCGCAACTATTACCTGCTGAAGTGTGCTTAAATTTTTCACTCTTCTTCTTCCTCCATTTCCATGGCTTAAAAAGCCTTCCAAGAGTGGCAAATTTGCTTCTTCTTCTGATAGGAGGCGTGTGAGTCCCAGGTACTAGAGAATCTGAACGCATTGCAGCCAGTCTTTCCACTTCCTCAGCTGCAGTTTCAGCGAGACAAGAAGACAAAAAAAAAAAAAAAAAAAAAAGAGGGGGGGGAAGTGAAATAACTGCTTTAATAAATCACCAGAGAACCATGCAGATGGTCAAAATTTTCCATGGTTACAGAGAACAGTAAAAAAGAGAAAAAAGTGTAATCATTATTTTAGCACTGTTTTCTATGATGGGGCTACGGAACTGGTGGACAGGGGCAAAGCAGTTGATGTTGTCTACCTGGGCTTATGCAAAGCATTTGACACTGTCCATGACACTGGAGGGAAGGGATGCCATCTAGAGGGACCTCAACATGCTTCTGAAGTGAGCCACTGTCAGCCTCATGATGTTCAACCATGACAAGTGCAAGGTCCTACACCTGGGTCGGGGCAATCCCATGCACAACTACAGGTTGGGCAAAGAAGAGATTCAGAGCAGCCCTGCAGAGAAGGACTTGGGGGTGCTGGTCTATCAGAAACTTAACATGAGCTGGCTTCATTGTGCACTCGCAGCCCAGAAAGCCAACCGTATCCTGGGCTGCATCAAAAGGAGCGTGACCAGCAGGTCGAAGGAGGTGATCCTGCCCCTCTACTCTGCCCTTGTGAGACCTCACTTGGAGTATTGTGTGCAGTTCTGGTGTCCTCAACATAAAAAGGACATGGAACTCCTGGAACAAGTCCAGAGGAGGGCCACGAGGATGATCAGGGGTCTGGAGCACCTCCTGTATGAAGACAGGCTGAGAAAGCTGGGGCTGTTCAGCCTGGAGAAGAGAAGGCGGCGTGGGGACCTCATAGCAGCCTTCCAGTATCTGAGGAGGACTATGGGGATACTGGAGAGGGACTCTTCATTAGGGACTGTAGTGATAGAATAACGGGTGATGGGTTTAAACTTAAGCAGCAGAAGTTCAGGTTAGATATAAGGAAGAAGTTCTTTACTGTGAGGGTGGTGAGGCACCGGAACAGGTTGCTCAAAGCAGTGGTTAAATGCTCCACCCCTGGTAGTGTTCAAGGCCAGGTTGGACAGAGCCTTGGGCAACACGGTTTGAAGCGAGGTGTAGGGGTTGGAACTGATGATCTTAAGGTCCTTTCCAAATCAAACCATTCTAAGATTGAATTTCAGTGGAATCCATAATCTGCTTTAAAGATCATTATTAGCAATCAGTTTTGACAGGAATATGGATAATTACAATAGCAAAGTTATAATCCATAGTAAATTGTTCTGCATCACTCTAGACAACTAACAATCCATCCAACAGCCATTCCTGGGGAAGTGGGACAGAGACTTGGGAAAAGAAAGCTGCAGGGAAAAAAAAAAAAAAAAGCAATATGACTTGAAAGAAATATTGCAAGTTTGGGCTTGTTTTGGGGTTTTTTTTTTTTTGTTGTTTTTTTTTTTTTTCCCAATGGAAAGAGACATTTCCATGAATTAATGTCTATCAAGAGCAAGGACTCTGATAAATAATGACCCTCTGGTATCATTTCCATGTCCATTTTAACCGCCTGGCTTACAAAAGGGGCTGCATTAATAACAGAAAGGGTGCTAAAAAATCATAGACTCATAGAATTATTTAGGTTGGAGAAGACCTTTAAGATCATGAAGTCCAACTGTTAACCTAGGACCTCTGAGTTCACCATTAAACCATGTGCCACATCTACACATCTTTAAAATACTGCCAGGGATGGTGAGTCCTACTTTCTGCCCACCCATTCCCCTCCAATTCACCTTTTAACACAGGGACTTCAAGAAATGTTAATAGAGTCCACTCTAAGGCCTGAATTTCCTCGGAGCTGTTACTGGTTTTCACTGAGACTGTGTTTAAATATTTCAGCATTCTGCAACCTTCATCCTGTAATACATCATGACAGTCTATATAGCTAAAGAAAACCCAAACCCTGAAGAATTTAA